>NW_012119265.1:11708139-11768053 GCF_000951035.1 Colobus angolensis palliatus
AGCTGTTTTTCTATTTGTTTTCTTTTAGGTATCTCAGCAAAGTGGTGTGCTTTTTTTTTTTTTTTTTTTTCATGAAGGTCTTGCACATTCCTGGACACTTTATAGTTTTTATTGTTATTGTGAAAAAGATATTTTCCATCACATTTTCCAACTAGGTATAGCTGGCATCTAATACAATTTTTAGAAGCCTAATAATTTTCGAAAACTATTGACAGGAATGTATTATTCCACTTTTATCAGAACTTACAACTTGGTCACTTCTTCCCAAAGTCTTACTTAAAAAACAACTCCCCTGTCCTCTGTGGCTAATGTCAGGCTGGCCTGGCTTCAGTTGGAACCTCAGACATCTTGCCAGGGGTCCTGCCACACTGGCCTTGAGTCAGGTAGCCTTGTAGCTGGTGAAAGTTGACTGGGAAGTGGAGGAGAGTTCCAAACACAGATTCCATCTAGCAGAGCCATGGCATCCCCTCACAGCAGGTGAGCCCATTCTAATGTCATTGCTGGTGACCCATTCTGCCACTAAGTATCCAGAAAAGCTAACGGATGACCCTTTGGGAAATGCCAAGGACTCATCGAGAGAAAATAGATGCCTCCATGAAAACCTTCAATTTGGTTGGAGTATAATGCACTTTCATTCACTCAGCCAATATTTATGGAGCTACATGCCCAGCCTATGTTAGACCCCGGGACATGAGAATAAATAATACACTGCTTCTTATGACATGGATGAGTAAACACAAAACAGGCTTAAGATATTTGGGGGGCATCAGAGAAGCATGATGGAAGTGAGTTTTCCAGGTTGTGGGAGTTTTCCAAGCTAACGAGTATGGAGAAAGCATTCCAGAATTTCTTTTCCAGAATTCCAGAGGGAACAGTTTAAGCAAAGGCATCACGAATACAACACATTGCAAGAAGTTTGGGTTGTAGGAGGGTAAAACATAAAAGAGAGCTGGAAAGGTAAGCCAGGGACCAGATTGCAAAGACTTTGTAAGCTCTTAGATGGTATTTGAATGTTATCTTGGAGATGATTGGGAGATGCAGCTGTGTTAGTCTGATTGCAGTGAGGAAAGGAAGGACGGAAGATGAGCCTGGAAAATGGGATGCCGACTAGAAAACTTTCGCAGTTGACAAGGTGGGGCTGGGGGCGCTAACGGGGACAGCTAAGAGGATGGTAAGGAAGAGTCGGATTCTAAAGATAAATAGCAGGTGGAATTGGCAGGATGTGGAGATCAAATAAATGCTGAGGAAGGAAGAGTGAGGTCAAGCAAGACTGAAATTCCAGGATGTGGATGTCTTGGAATTGTGGCTCTGTCTTTGGTTTGGCTTCATCCCAGAGTCCTGGAACTAGGCAAATTCCTCTCCCTTCTCTTCCTCCTTCTCCTCCTCCTCCTCTTCCATCATCAAACAGGTGCTGAAAAGGGCAGACCTTTCCCTAAATATCCACCTCACCCCAGAACCAGGGCAACTTTATTCCAGGAAGCTCTGTTCCCAGAGGTATTGTTAATTCAGAAGCCATTTGCCCAGTGATACCACCTTACATTTGTGTAAGTTTTGACATACAAAACTTTCATATTTATAATCTCCTTTGCCCTGAAATGAACCTCATTTTGCCAATAAGAAAATAAAGGCTTAGGGAAGTTGCAACTTGCTCAAGGTTCAAGAGTTTGTTCACAGTGGGTCTCCAACCAGTTCTCCTGCTTTAAAATCCAGGGAGGTTACAAATTGGTACAACTGGACAGGCGTGGTAGCTCACGCCCATAATCCCAGCACTTTGGGAGGCCACGGCAGGCAGATCACTGGAGGCCAGGAGTTTGAGACCAGTCTAGCCAATGTGGCGAAACCCCATCTCTACTAAAAAAAAAAAAAAAAAATACAAAAAAAATTAGCTGAGCATCATGGTTTGTGCCTGTAGTCCCAGCTACTTGGGAGGCTGAGGCAGGAGAATCGCTTAAACCCGGGACATGGAGGTTGCAGTGAGTTGAGATCATGCCACCACATTCCAGCCTGGAATGCAAGACTCTGCCTCAACAACAACAGCAACAACAACAAACTGGCACAACTACAAACCAAATCACAAGTCACAATAGACATACCTAAAGGAGAAAAGAAACAAGACCAAGGCTGGAAGTGCATGGCACTTGTATGTTACCCTATTCAAATGGGACTCTCATTATTGCAGGACGAATATACAGGACCTAAGGAAAGCAAGCCCTCAGCTCAAAATCCTAACATATTCTCAGGAAACCTCTTTGGTTTTCTGTTCCATCTTTGTTCTACGAAAACAGGACCTCATGCCAGCACAACAAATAAGAGACTTCCCTGAACAACTTTCATTTCACATGTACACACAGCCTGCAGCTCAGGTGACAAGAGGCACTCTTTGCAAAGAAGGGAAACAAGGGAGCTGGCAGAGGCAAGCTGGTGTGCACGGGGGAGAAGAATTTCCAGCAGCATTAAGAAGAAGAATGAAACTCTACCAGGAAAGAACTCACCACCACTCATATTTATGTAAATGCATTGTTTCTAGTTTCATATTAACTGCTAACTTATTTTGATTTGAAGAGAATTTCAACCCTGATGCTTGTGAGTTTGTTCCTTATCAAAGGTACATGAATGTCTATAAGCCTTAAAATAGGTCAAAAAAGCACAAAAGCAGCCTGCAGGAGCAAACGCTGGAACTAAGTAAGTCACTGTCCCGGACAGGATCGTCCAGGCCACAGAAAAGGAAGAGGAGCAGGAGATAAGGATCAGTTCAGATGAGAAAGGGGCAGTGGAAGCTGCTGAAGATACTCGGTCAGCATGATGAGGGTCAGAATTACAAATGCTCATCTAAATTCTCCATTTCATGCAGCCCTCTATGCATAGATGCCCAGTTGTGATGATTACCCCTGACTTCGTATAGTTTCTTCTGCCCCATTAGGGTACACACAATTTGTTCACTTTCTGGGTGAGACAGAGGCCCAGTGACTACTTCCCATCATTTCACAAACTAAGTAGCAACATGGACTCAAATTCAGGCATTGGGAGAGGGGCAAGTGTTGAAAAACTACCTAATGAGCACAGTGTTCACAATCTGGGCAATGGGTACACTCTAAAGGCCCAATCCCCATTAGTACGCAATACACCTATGTCACAAACATGTATATGAACCCCTGCACCTAAAATAAAGTTACATTTTTTAAAATTCAGGCATTATAAAAAGCCTTTGAAACTGGGATGTAAGGCCAAAAGCATGCAACATGTCCTTTCAGTGTCATGCTGTGCACCCTCACCCTCAAGGATCAATTAATTATTAATTATCTAAGGGAAATACTTTTGTTTCTCTCTGCTGTTAACTACAAGCTTAGACTTTATGAAGTTACATGTTAACTTGTAAATTTTGATGAGCAGAGATGCAAACAATTCCAATGTAGTGGAAACAACATCAGAAGTTATCTTTTCTATAGGACAATAGCCAGTTTTCTATTGAAACTAACCACGTATGCTAACATTGTCTTTTTTCTTTTTTTCCTGAAGATGGAGTCTTGCTCTGTCACCCAGGCTGGAGTGCAGTGGCGCAATTTCAGCTCACTGCAACCTCCTCATCCCAAATTCAAGCAATTCTCCTGCCTCAGCCTCCCGAGTAGGTGGGACTACAGGCGCCCGCCACCTCGCCTGGCTAGTTTTTTGTATTTTTTAGTAGAGACGGGGTTTCACAGGGTTAGCCAGGATGGTCTCGGCCTCCCAAAGTGCTGGGATTACAGGCGTGAGCCACCACGCCCGGCCTATTTTCACTAATTCTTAAGTCTGGAACCTAACTAGCAGGTGTGTTCTGTTTTTCTCTCTGTCTCTTGGTTGGGAGTCAGATTTGGAAGCAGAGTCGCTTCAGCTCTAGAACTGTGCCCCACAGTGCCCCCAGGCAGCACAGTGGTTGGAGTGGTGGTAGAGCCAGCCCCTTGCAGAACTGGGGGTCAAGGTCTTGAGCCGATCCCCCAGGTCCTGAAATTGACAACTGCAACGGCTGCCTTATGTCACACAGGACCGGATCAGCCGTTGTCTCGGCTGTCAGTGCTGGGAAATGGCCAAACACTCCATCACTGTCTATCCTGGAGTGAGCCCAAGCCAGGGGCTCAGTAGGCTTCCTTATTTTCTAGAATTGATCAGTTTCAATTCAACAACTGTATCTCCTGGCATGCGTACCAGAAAGTATCACCATGGTCTTCTGCTATGATTTTTTGGGTGCTGGGAAAGCTACAAGACTCGACAACTCCCCTCTAGTCCACCAGATGCTCCTGAGACCCCTAGCAGAGCTTTATCCGTTTGATGTGATCCCCTGTGAAATGTATGCGCTCCTGGGGGTGGGGGGGGGAGCATTTAAGCCATCCATTCATTCAGCAAACCTCATTAATTGAATACTCATTACTTGCAAGGCACTGTGCTGGGCCCTAGAGGCTTCTCTTTGTCTGTCAGGAGTTCACAGTCCAGTCAGTTATTAAGCATTTGTAGTAGCTCAGTGTGCGGGAAAGAAAGAAAATTGAATAGATTTTAGTCAAGGAGAAGAGAAAAGCAGGATACCAACTTCTAAGGCCAGGGAGGAGAAAGCAGCGAAAGCGGAGCTCACCCAGAGAAGATAAACTTGTGTGACTTCCCCAGCTGCTCCTAAAGCCATACCCACACAGGCTGCCATGGTAGACAGATGGACAGATGAGCAGAGAACAACAGTGGGTACTTCCACAGGTCCAGAAGCACATCTTTAAAATTATGTCACAGAACTTCAAAAGGACTCTTGAAGTCCCCATATAGAAGAAAGCACGTTGGGTTTTTATAGCGATCCAAGCTGCTGAGTACAATCTACTGAAATATTGCACTAAACAACAGAAGAGCAGCCCTTTTTGCAGCCTTCTTGGCCCCCATTGCTCACTTTCCTCCCTTAACTCATACTCTCAAATGTTGAGGCCATCAACCCCTTAATAATGACCCAGGGGAGCAAGAGAAATTTTTCCAAGACCTAAGGTTACTTTGTTACAATTTCATCTCTTTCATCTCTTTTTGGCCATAGTCCCTTCCATGCTTCAAATCCCCCAAGGTGACCATCAGCCCTCTCGGGAGGTTCTTCCCACAGCAGGTCCCTGTAGCTCTCTACAGGAATTCATCTGGGACCATGTCCCCACCCTCTTAAGGTCTGGCGACCAGTGATGGGGCAAGGATGAGCACTCCAGCTGCTGTCCTGACCCAGCTTCCTTTCTGCATTTCCTTTGTGGAATACACTGCTTCCTTTATACGTATCTGTCAACACCTTAGGGGCTCAGAGAAGCTACATTTAAGGGAAGGATGAGAGCCTTGTCACTTGAAGTGGGGTCTGCAGACCAGTAGCAAGGGCACTACCTAGAAGCTTATCAGAAAAATAGATTCTCAGGGCCCACCAGACCCTCCGAGTTAGAACTTTCACATTAACAAGAACCACCACCACCACCCAGCTCCACCTCCCCGCAGCCTTACCCTCCCCCACTCCAAGCTCCTGATTCAAATGCACTTGTGATGGCAGCAGGAGGAGAAAACAGCTCCAGCCCTGCCTTCTGCCCTGTCTCACACTCAACTGAAGGGCCACCAATCCAGGTGTGAGCTTTCCTATCTCTGTTTTGGAGCCACACATGTCTTGCAGCCTTAAGAAGAGGCTCTTGCCTTGACTTCACCAAGAATGCCAGCTCTACCATGAACAGAAGGATATTCTGTGTCACTGGGGCATTTGCAAATCATTATGGCACCTTTATCCTTTTTTTTTTTTTTTTTTTTTTTTACCTTTTTTAAGAGACAGGGTCTCACTCTGTTGCCCAGGATGGAGTGTATGGAGTGCAGTGATCCAGTCGTAGCTCACTGCAGCCTCCAACTCCTGGGCTTAAGCAATACTCCTGCCTTAGCCTCCCAAGTCACTAAGAGTACAGGTCCATGCCACCTGGCTAACTTTTTTTTTTTTTTTTCTGGTAGAGACAAGGTCTTGCTATGTTGCCCAGGCTCTTCTTGAATTCCTGTGCTCAAGAAGCAATCCTCCTGCTTTGGCCTTCCGAAGCACTAGGATTACAGGTGTGAGCTATCATGCCTGGCCACGTGTTTATCCTTTATTCCTCAACCACATGCTTCCACAGCTCATGCCTGTGTCACTTACTCCCTGCACTATGTGCCAACTGGGGACCAGCATCTCCGTGACTAAAAATATTCTTTTATTTATTGTCCATCTGTTGAATCCCTACAGTGGGCCAAATACTCTGCTAGACATTTGTCCTTTAAGCAAGAGCTTGTGGATCAGAGTGCACAGTCCCACTGTATAGCCCTCATTAGAAATTTGTGACTGGAGGGGAGGGAGAAGCGCAAGCTTCACAAGATAGGGATGCCAGAGCGACAGCAAAGGTAATCAGTATGCTACTGCAGCCCACCCCAATCATACCCACACGTGGCTCTTCTGTAACATCCTTTGTCTCTTGGCCAGTCCCTTCTTGGAGGGCAGGGCTCAGTAATGTATCAGTCCCCCCAGGAAAGAATAGGCTGGACCAAAGTGACAAGAGTCTCTTGGCCAGGTGCAGTAGCTCATGCCTGTAATAGCAGCACTTTGGGAGGCCGAGGCAGGTGGATCACGAGGTCAGGAGTTTAAGACCAGCCTGGCCAACATGGTGTAGCCCCATCTCTACTAAAAACATCCAAAAATGGCCAGGCGCCGTGGCTCACACCTGTAGTCCCAGCACTTCGGGAGGCCGAGACGGACGGATCATGAGGTCAGAAGTTTGAGACCAGCCTGATCAACATGATGAAACTCATCTCTACTAAAAACACAAAAATTAGCCAGGCATGGTGGCATGCACCTGTAGTCCCAGCTACTCAGGAGCCTGAGGCAGGAGAATCGCTTGAACCCGGGAGGTGGAAGTTGCAGTGAGCCAACGTTGTACCACTGAACTCCAGCCTGGGCGATGGAGCGAGACTCTGTCTTAAAAAAAAAAAAATTAGCCAGGCATGGTGGCACATGCCTGTAGTCCCAGCTACTAAGGAGGCTGAGGCAGGAGAATTGTTTAAACCCAGGAGCTGGAGGTTGCAGTGAGCCGAGATGGCACCACTGTACCCCAGTCTGGGAGACACAGTGAGACTGTCTCCAAAAAAAAAAAAAAAGTCTCTTTATCAGCTTGCCCCGACCCAGTCCCCAGCATCCCTGACCCCTGTCCACTCAAGAACCAAGTCCAGCTCAAGCTGAGTTGCTCTTCCAGGCAGAGCCAGCTCAGACAAGAAGTTTAACAATCCTCCAGAATTCATTTGGGTTTTCCCAGATGAAGGGTCATAGGTCAAGACTGATGGAAGCAGAGAGAGGCCACAGGTCAGAGAGCTATCTGAGTCACCAGGTCAGGTTAGGGCAACAATGAAGGTACCACGGAAGCTGTGAGCCAGGCCCGGACAGCCTAGCAAACCAGACTGAACCAGCCGCTTCTTCTTAGGAGGTGCTTTCAAAGATGGATTCAGGTTACAGTAGCCCACAGCTCCCTACATCCTCCTTCCTTTCTCACCATATTCCTTCCCCACCGACCCCATCCTTCTCCCCAGCAAATATGACTTTTTTCCCCTCCTCTGATTTTTTTTCACAAGGCTATCATTTCTCTGTAGTTACTGGCAAAGCCACTGAATACCACCCCTCCCCAGCCTTACTCCCACACCAGTTCCTGAATACTCCACGAGGACAGAGGAGGGGAGGTGATTTCACATCCCCCCATCCAGGGGAAGTCCCAACCCCACATCCACAGGGCTCCCTGGCACAACCTCATTTTGCCTGTAACCCATTAGTGACTGACTCCAAGAGGGCTGTCATCTGGCTCACACCTGTAATCCCAGCACTTTGCGAGGCCGAGGCAGGCAGATCACCTGAGGTCAGGAGTTTAAGACCAGCCTGGCCAACATGGTGAAACCCAGTCTCTACTAAAAATACCAAAAATAAGCCGGGTGTAGTGGCGGGCACCTGTAATCCCAGCTACTCAGGAGTCTGAGACAGGAGAATTGCTTGAACCCAGGAGGTGGAGGTTGCAGTGAGCCAAGATTACACCATTGCACTCCAGCCTGGACAACAAGAGCGAAACTCCATCTCAAAAAAAAAAAAAAAAAAAAAACAAAGATGGCTGTCATCTTATTTCTAATTCCCTTTCCTACCCTGGAGCCTTTAACCTTCTGGTCTAATAGAGATTGCAGTTTCAGCCACCCATGCTAGCCTTGACAGTGTCATACTTTACGCAGCTGAGTATCTACAGGTTCCAAGAGAAAGATATGAGGTTAGTATAATAAGAGAGTTTAGCAAATACCCCCTTGACCTGTGTGTGTGTATATATATGTTTATATATATGTGTGTGTGTGTGTGTGTGTGTGTGTGTGTGTGTGTGTGTATAGTATTATAAATGTTCTATGTTGGGACTACAAGAAAAAGTGTTAAATTATAAAAGTTTATCATCATTCCCCTCCTTCTACTTTCCCCTTCTTTGACTGAAGAGAGAAAGCACCCTTGGCCACCCAGCTTCCCTCTCCCCAACAGCCCAAAAGAGAGTATGAAGGTACCAGTCATGCCCTGGGCTTTCCTGAGTTGCCAGAAAGGAAACTAAACTCTTTACAAAGGCCAGCTGCTACAGAGTGTAGAAGCAAAGCTTCAAGGCTGTGGCAGGCCATGAAAAGTACTGAGAAGAAGGTGGTTTTAAGAAGCAGTGCTACGGTTCGGGATTGGAATCCCCTCTGGTGTCTTTGTCTTTCAGGTGAGATCAGAATGGTTTACAAGTGTTTTTGGCTGCAGGTACTGAGTGTTTCCTTGTATGTGAAGCCACCATGAGAATGTACCACATGGTTCCCATTTATATTTGAGTTGTATTTTTTAAATGCTTTGTTTTGTTTTGTTGAGATGGGGTCTCACTCTGACCCCCAGGCTGGAGTGCAGTGGCATGATCTCGGCTCACTGCAACCTTCGCCTCCCGGATTCAAGCAATTCTCCTGCCTCAGTCTCCTGGGTGGCTGGGGAATACAGGTGTGCACCACCCATGCCTGGCTAATTTTCGTATTTTTAGTAGAGACAGGATTTTGCCATGTTGGCCAGGCTGGTCTCAAATTCCTGACCTCGTGATCTGCCTGCCTCAGCCTTAAATGCCTTTAAATGCACAGAAACTCTAGTGAATTAATTATACCTTACCTAAAACCGGACAGAAAAGCATCAGCAAAGCCAAGAATAACAACTCGAATCCTCAGACTGCTAATCTAGTGAGCCTATTGACCCCAGGAGCCAGATACTGCACAAGGCATCTTTCTATCTTTCAGTGACAATGCATAACATAGGTTCTGAAGGGAGTCAACGTTAAGTGCATCCTTTCACCAACTTTGAAACTCTCCTTAAGAGGACTAGCTAACCATGCACTTTGTGTTGCTGATAAGCATCCCAAAAATTATATTTTTATTTGTAGGTGCTTTGAAGGAAAACAATTAGGAAAAATATGTGAACAAGGACAGAGAAGTGGTAGACTTCTTACCTTATACAAACTCTGAGAACATACTTAATAATAAAGGTAACAGTGAAAGATGGTCTTGCATATATTTATTACAGAAAGGATCCAACCACTGTTTTATCTCAAATTATCATATATATAATCCTCCCCCAATCATAATTAACCATCAAATGTGAATCAGCAGATATGAATATTTCTTGACCTATATTAAGAAATAAAAAAATAAGGCTACCTTATTTTTATCTGAAAAGAACCTATGTTTGTTACCTAAAAAGAACCCATATTCTGGCTGGGGATATTAGAAAAAGATAAATGAAATAAATAATGGAAAAAACACCAATACATAAAATTCTAGGACTGAATAACAAAGAGACAGGCAAGTAAATATAATCTTAGGATGACAACCATGCACCAAAGTAGGAAACAGAGAAAAATGGCTTAATGTTCTCCAAATTATATTGTAATCATCTGGGAAAGAAGTTATTGAGAGCAGAAACACACACTAATTATTCACTTGGCTAGTTTATCTCACTATGCCTAGACATTGTCAATAAAGGGCTATATTTAGAACCAATTTACTATTGTTGTCTTTACAGCTCATATATTTCTTTCAGTTTATAATTAATAGATTTTGGCAGATTCCCACATTCTCAAATGCACAATATTTTCTTGGTACCTCTGGAAAACAAGTATAGGTAGAGCATTAGTGGTTCATCATAGTTTTCTGAAAAAGATGAGTTGCTCTGCAATACATAGTTTATGAACCTCCACTGCAGCAGACCTATTCATCACACATTCTACTCGTAAAATTATAAGCTTGGTCTTACAGTCTAAAATAAATCTGGATAAGCCTAAGATGAAAGCTTCTGAGAGTCAATATAGGAGAAATGATAGAATTTAAGTGATGGGAGGTAAGTTAAATGACATTTAATCCAATCTGTATATACATTGACAACAGCACAATAACCACACCCAAATACTAGTTTTTCTAACTGTTGTACAGGTTCATGATAGCAAAGAATGGAAAAAATAAAGTGTTTTCTGTGGTTATTTTACATATACATGTAGAACTTTATCTCCTGCTATCTGCACATTATATCCTGAATATTTTACCACATTCCCCATTATTTTTTAAAAAGGTTCGGTCTTAAGGCTGCTCTGTAACTGCTGAGGACCAGTCCCTGACTGTTGAGTGTGTAAATGGTTTCCAACTGTTAGCTACCATAAACACTTTGATGACGGATAGACTTACATATACACATTGTTGTACACATGTACAGATTTTTTTTACCATAATTACCAAATGCCCTCTATTTATATCAATACTACATTAGCTTTTATTCTGTCATGGGGGATACACTGCAGAATAAGATTGCCGAGTCAAATGTGAAAAAGATGTTTCCTGTTTAGGCTTTTGATCTATATTGCCAAATGGCTTTCCAAAAAAATTAAGCCATTAATTTGCATTTTCTCCAGCAGTGTGAAGTGTCTACATCTTTATGCACTCACCAGCACTGGGTATTTCTTCTCTTCGGCATTGCCAGTTTGAATGACCCAAGGTTGTATCTCTCTTTAATTTAAATTGTTTTCACTCCAATGTTAATTTGCCCTTTGTATTTATTTCTTTGTAAATTGTCTGTATTCTTTCTTATTTTCTTTTGGGTTAATCCTTATTAGTTAGAAAACCTGTTTATGTATCAAAGATATAATCTTCTTTGATAATATATGAAGATATATTATAACCATTTTCCCAGTATATTTACCTTTCTTTTTTTTACCCCATCCAATGACCTATTTTACCTTTCTTTTTTTAAATTCAAATATATCCATATGTTTTTCTTTATAGATTTCATCATTTGCTTTTGTATTTTCAAAGTCTTTTTTATTTCCAAATAGTAATCAATTGGATAAATACAATACATTGACTACTTCTTCTTTTCCCACTGATTTGAAATGTCATTTATCATACACCAAAACCTTACATATGTCACATAGGCACTGTGACAGACAGAAAATCCTGTTTATTCCCATGATTATTATGCTGGAGCTGAACTGCTTTAATTAGTAAAACTATAATACACATTAACAATACAGTATGCCATATATGTTAACATAGACATCCTGCCATTCTTTTTCATTATTAGCTATTCTCACCAGTTTAATTTTTCATATGGCCACTATAATCACTTTGTCATGTTTCCAGCTGAAAAAAGTCCTATTGAAATGACTTGAAATTTATTAAATTGGGAACGTCTGACATTTTTACACTATGAAGCTTTCAACCCAAGAACATGAGCTGTTTTTCTATTTGTTTTCTTTTAGGTATCTCAGCAAAGTGGTGTGCTTTTTTTTTTTTTTTTTTTTCATGAAGGTCTTGCACATTCCTGGACACTTTATAGTTTTTATTGTTATTGTGAAAAAGATATTTTCCATCACATTTTCCAACTAGGTATAGCTGGCATCTAATACAATTTTTAGAAGCCTAATAATTTTCGAAAACTATTGACAGGAATGTATTATTCCACTTTTATCAGAACTTACAACTTGGTCACTTCTTCCCAAAGTCTTACTTAAAAAACAACTCCCCTGTCCTCTGTGGCTAATGTCAGGCTGGCCTGGCTTCAGTTGGAACCTCAGACATCTTGCCAGGGGTCCTGCCACACTGGCCTTGAGTCAGGTAGCCTTGTAGCTGGTGAAAGTTGACTGGGAAGTGGAGGAGAGTTCCAAACACAGATTCCATCTAGCAGAGCCATGGCATCCCCTCACAGCAGGTGAGCCCATTCTAATGTCATTGCTGGTGACCCATTCTGCCACTAAGTATCCAGAAAAGCTAACGGATGACCCTTTGGGAAATGCCAAGGACTCATCGAGAGAAAATAGATGCCTCCATGAAAACCTTCAATTTGGTTGGAGTATAATGCACTTTCATTCACTCAGCCAATATTTATGGAGCTACATGCCCAGCCTATGTTAGACCCCGGGACATGAGAATAAATAATACACTGCTTCTTATGACATGGATGAGTAAACACAAAACAGGCTTAAGATATTTGGGGGGCATCAGAGAAGCATGATGGAAGTGAGTTTTCCAGGTTGTGGGAGTTTTCCAAGCTAACGAGTATGGAGAAAGCATTCCAGAATTTCTTTTCCAGAATTCCAGAGGGAACAGTTTAAGCAAAGGCATCACGAATACAACACATTGCAAGAAGTTTGGGTTGTAGGAGGGTAAAACATAAAAGAGAGCTGGAAAGGTAAGCCAGGGACCAGATTGCAAAGACTTTGTAAGCTCTTAGATGGTATTTGAATGTTATCTTGGAGATGATTGGGAGATGCAGCTGTGTTAGTCTGATTGCAGTGAGGAAAGGAAGGACGGAAGATGAGCCTGGAAAATGGGATGCCGACTAGAAAACTTTCGCAGTTGACAAGGTGGGGCTGGGGGCGCTAACGGGGACAGCTAAGAGGATGGTAAGGAAGAGTCGGATTCTAAAGATAAATAGCAGGTGGAATTGGCAGGATGTGGAGATCAAATAAATGCTGAGGAAGGAAGAGTGAGGTCAAGCAAGACTGAAATTCCAGGATGTGGATGTCTTGGAATTGTGGCTCTGTCTTTGGTTTGGCTTCATCCCAGAGTCCTGGAACTAGGCAAATTCCTCTCCCTTCTCTTCCTCCTTCTCCTCCTCCTCCTCTTCCATCATCAAACAGGTGCTGAAAAGGGCAGACCTTTCCCTAAATATCCACCTCACCCCAGAACCAGGGCAACTTTATTCCAGGAAGCTCTGTTCCCAGAGGTATTGTTAATTCAGAAGCCATTTGCCCAGTGATACCACCTTACATTTGTGTAAGTTTTGACATACAAAACTTTCATATTTATAATCTCCTTTGCCCTGAAATGAACCTCATTTTGCCAATAAGAAAATAAAGGCTTAGGGAAGTTGCAACTTGCTCAAGGTTCAAGAGTTTGTTCACAGTGGGTCTCCAACCAGTTCTCCTGCTTTAAAATCCAGGGAGGTTACAAATTGGTACAACTGGACAGGCGTGGTAGCTCACGCCCATAATCCCAGCACTTTGGGAGGCCACGGCAGGCAGATCACTGGAGGCCAGGAGTTTGAGACCAGTCTAGCCAATGTGGCGAAACCCCATCTCTACTAAAAAAAAAAAAAAAAAATACAAAAAAAATTAGCTGAGCATCATGGTTTGTGCCTGTAGTCCCAGCTACTTGGGAGGCTGAGGCAGGAGAATCGCTTAAACCCGGGACATGGAGGTTGCAGTGAGTTGAGATCATGCCACCACATTCCAGCCTGGAATGCAAGACTCTGCCTCAACAACAACAGCAACAACAACAAACTGGCACAACTACAAACCAAATCACAAGTCACAATAGACATACCTAAAGGAGAAAAGAAACAAGACCAAGGCTGGAAGTGCATGGCACTTGTATGTTACCCTATTCAAATGGGACTCTCATTATTGCAGGACGAATATACAGGACCTAAGGAAAGCAAGCCCTCAGCTCAAAATCCTAACATATTCTCAGGAAACCTCTTTGGTTTTCTGTTCCATCTTTGTTCTACGAAAACAGGACCTCATGCCAGCACAACAAATAAGAGACTTCCCTGAACAACTTTCATTTCACATCTACACACAGCCTGCAGCTCAGGTGACAAGAGGCACTCTTTGCAAAGAAGGGAAACAAGGGAGCTGGCAGAGGCAAGCTGGTGTGCACGGGGGAGAAGAATTTCCAGCAGCATTAAGAAGAAGAATGAAACTCTACCAGGAAAGAACTCACCACCACTCATATTTATGTAAATGCATTGTTTCTAGTTTCATATTAACTGCTAACTTATTTTGATTTGAAGAGAATTTCAACCCTGATGCTTGTGAGTTTGTTCCTTATCAAAGGTACATGAATGTCTATAAGCCTTAAAATAGGTCAAAAAAGCACAAAAGCAGCCTGCAGGAGCAAACGCTGGAACTAAGTAAGTCACTGTCCCGGACAGGATCGTCCAGGCCACAGAAAAGGAAGAGGAGCAGGAGATAAGGATCAGTTCAGATGAGAAAGGGGCAGTGGAAGCTGCTGAAGATACTCGGTCAGCATGATGAGGGTCAGAATTACAAATGCTCATCTAAATTCTCCATTTCATGCAGCCCTCTATGCATAGATGCCCAGTTGTGATGATTACCCCTGACTTCGTATAGTTTCTTCTGCCCCATTAGGGTACACACAATTTGTTCACTTTCTGGGTGAGACAGAGGCCCAGTGACTACTTCCCATCATTTCACAAACTAAGTAGCAACATGGACTCAAATTCAGGCATTGGGAGAGGGGCAAGTGTTGAAAAACTACCTAATGAGCACAGTGTTCACAATCTGGGCAATGGGTACACTCTAAAGGCCCAATCCCCATTAGTACGCAATACACCTATGTCACAAACATGTATATGAACCCCTGCACCTAAAATAAAGTTACATTTTTTAAAATTCAGGCATTATAAAAAGCCTTTGAAACTGGGATGTAAGGCCAAAAGCATGCAACATGTCCTTTCAGTGTCATGCTGTGCACCCTCACCCTCAAGGATCAATTAATTATTAATTATCTAAGGGAAATACTTTTGTTTCTCTCTGCTGTTAACTACAAGCTTAGACTTTATGAAGTTACATGTTAACTTGTAAATTTTGATGAGCAGAGATGCAAACAATTCCAATGTAGTGGAAACAACATCAGAAGTTATCTTTTCTATAGGACAATAGCCAGTTTTCTATTGAAACTAACCACGTATGCTAACATTGTCTTTTTTCTTTTTTTCCTGGTTTTTTTCTTTTTTTTTTTTTTTTTTTTTTTCCAGACAGTGGCTTACTCTGTTACCCAAGCTCTGGAGTGAAGTGCCAAAAACATGGCTCACTGCAGCCTTGATCTCCTGGGATTAAGCATCCTCCCGCCTCAGCCTCCCAAGTAGCTGGGGCTACTGATGCACACCACCACGGCCAGCTAATTTTTCTTTTTTATGTTTTGTAGAGATGGGGTCTCACTTTGTTTCCCAGGCTGGTCTCAAACTCTTGAGTTTAAGCAATCCTCCTGCCTCAGCCTCCCAAAGTGCTGAGATTACAGGCATGAGCCACTGCACCTGGCCTAACATTGCTTTTTAAATATTATAAATGCCTAGTTCTTCAAAATGTTCTTTGAACAAGATTTACCATCTTGCAGGTTCACTCACAAACGAGTTAATAAATCTTTGCTATGTGCTCATCCTATATTTACATGAAAGTTGTGTTTTTAACTTTCCTAAAATTATATTTCTTGCTATATCCAGAATCCAGTGTTTCTTCCTCCAACATAGCAGCTTTGTGGTACTACATACACCACATAGTCAGGTGTGCCTCATTCTACCTGGCAAATACAGTACACGAGACACAAGAATGCAGACAGCTGGTTATGTGCTAGCAACTGAATGGCACTTGGAGGCATCCCTGTAATTGACCTGACATTTCCAACATTTCTCTTGAAAGCCATCCTATATTCATAATATTGACTTCAAAAGACCACTCTTGGCAGCCGAGACAGCCAACCCAATGAGGAAGGGGCTTTGATGGTTTACTGGCATGACCGACACTTCCTCATCCAGATTTGCAGAACACACATTGTTTTGTGAGATAACTGAAATGCTGAGGGAAGTAGACGTTAAGTTCTACCTGAGGTATTTTCTCTCTGGGTGAAACTCAAGACAGCAAGACCAGGACTTAGACTTCATTAGCATCTCACACCAAGTCACAAAATTAACCACTCCAATTCACTCAAAGAAGACAGACAAGAGAGCAAAGAGTTTAATGGATTTGGGGAAAAGGACCTTCATTTTACATACTTACCAGGTCACTGACAACTTTTCATGCTTTATTGAGAGAACCATCTGAGCCATTAGCAGATCATTTGACCTACTCTCTTTAAAACCTCTCTAAGCTCAGAAAACAACACTAATAGCTCCAGGGATAGAAGGTGATCTGAGATTTCAGTCTGAGCACTGTCTGCCAGGCAGATTTGCTGGCTATAGGCCCTTCCCAGCAGTTCCAATCTTGCCAGGAGCTTCAAGATGCCCCTCTGCACATTTTGAAGAACTTTCTTCTGCTCCCAGTGCTCTATATCCGTACTGTGTATTCAGCATCTATTGTGTATGCCAGGAACTGGCTGTGTACTGTGGGGTATAGTGGGCATGGAGACTCTGCCCTCGAGGATCTTCCTGTCCAGTGGAGAATATCAGACAGATCTAAATACCTATTATAGGGTAGAAAATGACTAGTAATTCACAAACACTAAGATCACACCATGTGCCAGTTAATGTGCACTGAGTATTCAGTGGAGAGCAAGACAAGCTAGTCCTTGTCCTTAGAACGGGTTCAACAAGCATTTGCTGAAAGAGGAAAAATAACAGTTGTTTAGCACCCACCATAGGTCAGACTATGTGCTGGGCATTTTCTCATTTAATTTCCTCCTCACAAGTACTTTCTTTGGCAGGTGATGTTATCCCCCATTTTTAATAGATAAGGAAAGAGGGGCTCAGAGACCGTAGGTGACTTTCTCAAGGTCATTACAGTGATGAATAGCAGCGATAGGATTCAAATAGAGAACTATCTGACTTGAAAGATCCTGCTCTTTGAACCTCACTACATTTACCATTAGCATTTTATGACAGTACCTTCCTTCTGTACAGGTGTGACTGACTCATTTCCAAATTGAGAAGCCTCACAGGACACAGGTTGGCAAGCAATAAGGCATCCACTGCTAGTCCAAGATAAGGACTCACACAGCCATGACCCGTATAACCCCAATGTTTGACTGACACTTGATCTATCTCTGGCTGTCCCTTGACATCCTCTGGCATAAACTGCATGATGTACTTATCTTCCTTCTGATAGAATGAGAGAATAAAAGGGCAGAAAAGAGGAAATGAAACGTTAAGAGCACAAGCTCTGGTCCCCTCTTTTAGGATTCCTCCAGCAGGAGTGACCCCACACACAGACAGACTAGACAGCCACTATACAGCAAAGCTGAACATCCAACATGGCTTCCACACCCAAAATGGTGTCCTCCCTTCCCCCACCATTTTGCCTTAACTCGAGGAAATTATTTTAAGTCCTTCTCTTTTACTCATTTTGAGGAAAAGAATAATTCAGGATTTCACAGCTTAACAAAGCCATCAGAATGAAGCCTCAGTTAGTGAGCTAGGGCAGCCCCACCCTGTGTGCCCACCTTCTTGGCATCATCTTCCCCAGTGCACCCTGGCCAGCACAGGACCACAGCTATTCCTGCCCCAGTGCACCCTGGGTAGCTCTTGGACATCCTCAGGAACTCAGCTCAGACACCGTCTCCTCCAGAGAGCCTTTTCTTTTTTCAATTTCAACTTTTATTTTAGATTCAGGGAGTACATCTGTAGGTTTGTTCCATGGGTATCATGCATGATGCTGAGGTTTGGGGTATGCACCCATCACCTGAGTACTATGCGTACTACATACCCAGGTAGTAAGCATAGTACCCAATAGTTAGTTTTGCAACCCATCCCTCCCTTTTTCCCTCCCCACTCTAGTAGTCCCCACTGTCTATCGTTGCCATCTTTGTGTCCATGAGTACCCAATGTTCAGCTCCCACTTATGAGAACATGCAGTACTTGGTTTTCTGTTTCTGCATTAATTAGTTTATGATAATGGCCTCCAGCTGCATCCACGTTGCTACAAAGAACATGATTTTATTCTTTCTATGGCTACATAGTATTCCATGAGGTATATGCACCAGGCTTTCTTTATCCAGTCCATCCTGGATGGACACCTAGATCGATTTCATGTATTTGCTATTGTGAACAGTGCTACAATGGACATATAAGTGCATATGCCTTTCTGGAAGAACAATTTTTTGTTTTTTGTTTTTTGTTTTTGGATATCTACCCAGCAATGGGATTGCTAGGTCAAATGGTAGTTTCAAGTGCTTTGAGAAATATTCAAACTGCTTTCCACGATGGCTGAACTAATTTACATTTCCACGAACAGTGTATAAAGTTTCCCTTTTCTCCACAGTCTGACCAGCATCAGTTGTTTTTTGACTTTTTAGTAATAGCCATTCTGACTGGTGTGAGATGGTATTTTACTATAGTTTTGATTTGCATTTCTCTGAAGATTAGTGATGTGGAACATTTTTTCATAAACATGTTTGTTGGTCACTTGTATATTTTCTTTTGAGAAGTATCTGTTCATGTCGTTATTAGAAAGCTTTTTTGTTTTTGCTTAAGTTCCTTATAGATTCTGAATATTATATGTCTGTCGGATGTGTGGTTTGTGAATATTTGTTCCCATTCTATAGGTTGTCTGATTACTCTGTTGATAGTTCATTTTGTTTTGTTTTTGTTTTGCTGTGCAGAAGATCTTGAGTTTAATTAGGTTCCACTTGTCCATTTTTGTTTTGGTTACAACTGCTTTTGAGGACCTAGTCATAATTTCTTTCTCAAGGCCAATGTTCAAAATGGTGTTTCCTGAGTTTTCTTCTAGAATTCTGATAGTTTGAGGTCTTATATTTAAATCTTTAATTCATCTTGAGTTCATTTTTGCATATAGCGAAAGGTAAGGGTCCAGTTTCATTCTTCTGCATATGGCTAGCCAGCTATCCTGGCGCCATTTATAGAGTAGGGTGTCCTTTCTCCATTTCTTATTTTTGTAAACTTCATCAAACTTCAGATGGCTGTGGGTGTGCAGTTTTATTTCAGGATTCTCTATTTTGTTCCACTGGTCTATGTGTCTGTTTTTGCACCAGTACCACACTGTTTTGTTTACTGTAGCCATATAGTATAGTTTGAAGTAGGGTAATGTAATACCTCTGGCTTTGTTCTTTTTGCTTAGAATTGCTTTAGCTATTCAGGTTCTTTTTTGATTCCACATGAAATTTTGAACAGTATTTTCTAATTCTGTAAAAAATGACACTGGTAGTGTCAATGATAAAAAGTCAAACTTTGTAGGATATTTGAAGAGATTTATTCTGAGCCAAATGTAAAAACCATGACCCACGACACAGCCCCAGGAGGTCCTGAGAACATGTCCCCAAGATGGTTGCTTACAGCTTGATTTTATGCATTTTAGGGGGGACAGAAGTTACAGAGACATAAATCAGTACATGTAAGGTATATGTTGATTAGGCCTGGAAAGGCATGACGTCTCAAAGCCCAAGGGCTTCCAAGTCATAGGTGGTTTTAAAGATTTCCTGATCAGCAATTGGTTGAAAGGGTTAAGCTCTGTCTGAAAAGTTGAAGTCAACAGAAATAAATGTTTGTAGTTAAGATAAGGAGAGTTGCAGAAACCAAGGTTCTGCAACCTATCTATATTATAGATAGATAGTTATATAGATGAAGCCTCTGGGTAGCAGGCTTCAGAGAGAACAAATGGTAGGTGTCTCTTGTCAGACCCTAAAAGGTGCCAGACTCTTAGTTAAATCTCTCCTGGATCAGGAAAAGACATGAAAAGGGAAAGGAATTTTCTATGGATTGTAGACAAGAGACAGTTTTTCAGGGCCATTTCAAAATGTCTCAAAGATATTTTAGGGGAAAATACTTTGGTTTCTTTCAAGGCTTGTTCTCTGTCATGTGATGCTATACTAGAGTCAGGTTGCAATTTGGTGTCTTATTACTACAGAGTCTGTTTTGTCAGTCACAAGACCTCTGTTTTCATGTTAATGTTGGTCAGCTGTGCCTAAATTCCAAAGGGAGGAGAGTATGATAAGGCATGTTCCACCCAGTCCCCGTTCCCATCATGGCCTGACCTAGTTTTTCAGGTTTACTTTGGAATGCCCTTAACCAAGAGGAGGGTTCCACTCAGTCAATTGGGGGGCTTAGAATTTTATTTTTGGTTTACAGTAGTTTGACAGGAAGGCTGTTGAATCTGTATTGCTTTGGGCAGTATGGCCATTCTAACAATATTGATTCTTCCAATCCATGAGCATGGAATGTTTTTCCATTTGTTTGTATCATCTATAATTTCTTTCAGCAGGGTTTTATAGTTCTCCTTGTAGAGATGTAGGTATTTTATTTTTGTGTGGCTATTGTAAACGGGATTGTGCTCTTGATTTGTCTCTCAGCCTGAATGTTATTGGTGTATAGAAATACTACTGATTTTTGTACATTGATTTCTGTATCCTGAACCTATACTGAAGTCATTTATCAGTTCTGTGAGCCTTTTGGCAGAGTCTTTATGGTTTTCTAGGTATAGAATCATATTGTCAGCAAAGAAGGATAGTTTGACTTCCTCTTTTCGTATTTGGCTCAGAAAGCCTTTTCTGATCCAGCTCCAGCAGTGTGTGTGTGCAGACATGTGCACAGCCAGCAGCGCCCCTGCCGCAGGCCCCCACACCCCTCACACTGTCCCTGACACAGCTCATGCCTCACTGCACAGTGCCCATGCTTTGCCAGGAAACCACTTGTCTCCATGCTCCATGGCAGGAAGAATTGTATCTGGTCTTTCTACTCCCACCACTGAGTTCAGTCCAGGAACCCGGTAGACTCTTGAAGAAGGAAAGAACAGAGGAAAGAGAAAGCTTTGCCCAGACCCTCCGCCCACTACCTCACCTTCCTGTGCTCACTTCAGGCCTGGAGAAATTCCCGGGGATCAAAGCTGCCTCAGGAGAAAAGGGTGAGGCCCGAGGAAAAACAGACTGAAGAGAATGACCGAGAAAGCAAGGAATCTCTGAGCAGGCGCCCCAGGGTTCCAGTAACATAGGTCGGAGCCATTGCTTAGGAATATTTGCAGTGCCCAGTGGGGCAGTGAGGATGACTCGACTTCTAGGAATCACTCCACAGATGGCCTCCGGACTGTATGTCATGAGACCGTCTAAGGGGTCTCTGGAACAGCTGCCCCTGACCTGCACGTACTGGGCTCACTCGAGATTCCATGCTGTAATAGCTGGATGTCTCCCTTCATGCCTAATCTATGACAAGTTAGTGAACTGGTCACTGAAGAAACCATTTAGGCAGATTTCAGAAATATCTGATTGGGCTCTCTTCTGCCGTTGTGCATGAAGAGGAAAAATTAAACAGGACGAGAGCTCTGGGCCACACAGCCTCACCTCCATTTCTATGGCTAGCCTGACTTGTGAAAGGAAGTGAAAACGTTTAAACGCCCTTCTTCTGTCAGCATGGTAACCAGGGGTGGATGGAGCTAGGTTCACCATTTTAAAATACACATTTAACAGGTCATCTGAGTGGTTGCAGCCATGTTATCAAGCTGAACACATGTTGATCTGAGTAGATTAGAAAAATAGTTCCCAGTGTCTGGGGACATAGTGCTTTTAAACAAGTGCTTTGCTTTTCAAAGAATGAGCCATTAAGAAGTTCCTTGTATACATGTAGCCCATGAACCTGAAAAGAAATAAAAGTAAAATCAACACCGAATCAGCAACTCTAAGCAGCAGGCTAGAGAATTTGGCTGTTAGAGATACGGTTATAAAAGATTGCTGTTCAGTTTATCTTTCATTTCCTGCACAGCTAATGATAGAAAGACTCAAAAATCATCTTCACATTGAATTTGCACATTTTAACAAGAGAAAAAATTCATACTTTTCTTCATATTTTATTTCCTTTTTCCAAAAAGCGATTCAGTTTTTTTTTTGGAAATTTAAATTTGCTCTTTCCATTCACGAAAAGAATTCTATTACTCCTGCATTCAATCTGTTCAATCTCAGTTTAGTTTCAAGTTGAGACTTTCATTTCCAGACATGTACAGAGTGGTTGCTATCCCTGTTTTGCTTCTCATTTTCAGGGCACAATTCCTTGGCAAAGCAGTAAGCTACTGAGTAAGTCAAACTCATTACTTGTCACCCTCTAAACACCCTTTATGTATGGAAGACTGAACCTATACAACGTCTTCTGCAACTAAAGCTCAAAATCATAATGAATCAATTGTGCTAAAGCACAGGAATATCTAATTTTTAAAAACTTTTCAAAATGAACACTAAGCCCTTCTCATTTAACTATTTGCCTTGCTTTATAGACTATAAAAACATGTATTAATAGGTATGATAATATCCTCTGTTTTTAGGGTTTTATAAATATTTCAAAGCAGAGAGATTTCTAATAGACAAGCTACTTACACAATTCTGTGCCCCGAAAGGTGTCCCAAACCAAAGAAAACAAGGCAATAACTAATGAAAAAGGGGCCCAGCATTCTTTCTCATCAGAATCTTGGTGTTCCAGAGCTGAATAAGGATGGGTGGGTAGCCCACAGAGTGTCCTGGTGGCACCAATAATATTCATCTCTGTTGAGAAATCTGGACTTGGCTAAGACCATCTGCCATCACTGCAGCCCAAGGTTACCTTTCATTTGGAAATTATGCTGTCAACTTGGTTTAGAATGTACATAGGCGAGGCATATGCTTCTCCTTGCTGCCCAAGGAGATGCTGGCATGGAAAAAATGTGAAGGTGCCTGATTGAAGCTTGTGTTTATGGACTCTCCTCTTCTCTTCTCCCCTAGTGACTGTGACTGTGGGAGGCAAGCAACACTTGCTCGGACTGTATGACACCGCGGGACAGGTACATTTTTATTATTTTGAGTCATTGGAGGGGGTGGTATAGGGGAGAAAAAGATCCGTTTGCTTAGGCAGATGGGACTCATAGCACAAATATTACCCATTCTGATCATTTGGGGCTAATTTATTGTCTGCCTAAATGACAACCAAAAGCACATTCTCGATATTTTTTTTTTTTTTTTTTTTGAGGCAGAGTCTCGCTCTGTCGCCCAGGCTGGAGTGCAGTGGCCGGATCTCAGCTCACTACAAGTTCCGCCTCCCGGGTTCACGCCATTCTCCTGCCTCAGCCTCCCAAGTAGCTGGGACTACAGGCGCCCGCCACCTCGCCCGGCTAGTTTTTTTGTATTATTTTAGAAAAAACGGGGTTTCACCATGTTAGCCAGGATGGTCTCGATCTCCTGACCTCGTGATCCGCCCGTTTCGGCCTCCCAAAGTGCTGGGATTACAGGCTTGAGCCACCGCGCCTGGCCACATTCTCGATATTTTAAAAATACTTATAACTACAAAAATCTAAATTGTTACATTATTCAAGGTATTGATAGGTAAATAATGATTCATTCATTGACTGATAACCATCAAAAACCAGAATAACAGATTTGTGACCAAGAGTTTCAATTTCTTTCTGTGGAAACCTATTCCAGATCCAAGATTCATAAATCAATTTCATAAATTTTAGTTGCACCCATTTTTTTCAGGTTATTTTCTTTGCCCACCCTTTATTTGAATTGCCTAATGAACAGCGAAAAGGCCCAAAAAGAGATTGGCTGGGGTGAGGGGAAGAGAGAGGGAGAAGATGGATTACGTGTTGCAAGGAAGAAAAGTCAGGATCCTAGATGTTTTCCAAATGTGAGAGTCAACCCTGAATAACTGGGGGTTGACTCTAAATTCCCTCAGATTTTTGAAATCTTCTCACTTTGTCAGGGCTGTTTCTTCAAGTTGGAGAAACTGGCCCACCAATAACGTAAGACAATGGGCTAAAACCCTCAACATTTAATCAGTTGGCACATGCTCTCTTTGGGTAAAAATGGCACTTAATCTGTCTTTCCCAGCATCCCACACATCGCTATGAAGTTTCTCATGTTCTAATGTTCTAATCCAGTTCGTGGATTGGTGGAGGGAAAGTGATTAAGGAACTGATGGCTGTAGCCCAATTTCTTGGATAGAGCTTTTGTTACCATATGTCTTGGGTCATTTATTTAGGTCAAAATCAGCGGGTTGTTCAGTCTGTCCGCATTCTTACACCTTAAGTCCTTTGGAGTGAACATTTTACCCTGCTATTTCTCAGTGTGAGTTTCCTGGGAATTGTTATTTGTACTGATGCATTCATCTAGGCCTTTTTTTTCACAATTGTTTTGGATATACATCATTTTGCTCAACTTGAAAGCTCTTCACGATAATATCAATAAATGAAATTCTCTTTGGGGATTTCTGTGAAAATTTGTAAGGACCACTGTATAAATGTATGTGGAACATCAAAGGTTGGTATTGGCCAGGCTAGGGTGCGGAGCCTGGAAAATCTAACACCAGACTCAAAACTTCTAAGAGCATCCAGGGTCCCCTCATTGGCAGATGCCTGTTTTGGTAAGCTACCGCCAGGAACTGGGAGAGAAGCAACCTCTCATGTCAATAGCAAGCCATACGACTAAGAAAGGAGGCACCCTACGTGCTCAAATGAAAAAATCAGTTTGCTTCTCTGATCTAAGATACAAGGGCCTCAGGATAGCTCATGCCCCCAACAGAAAGCATTCCAGCAACAAGGGTACACCACTTTGGAGGCTGAAGTTGCCTGCTCTAATTCAATCACACAATCATTGGGGTGTCCCCATTCAACAGGAACTCATAGCCTGAAAGAGAGAGGAGTTTATACCCTCCTCCCCCATAGTCAAATTGTACTAATACAATCCGGTTTGAAAAGTTCAATATGGCAATGATTATTTCATGACTCTGAAACCTCTCTCTGGTTCCTCTGGCTTCCAAAAAAGTCTCTCTGTCCCCTGCTGCCCAGTCAGTTCTCCCCTCCTCTGCAGCAATCCAACAAATATTGCCTCCTGTGCGTTAACTGCTCCAAGAACAACCTCCACAGGTTTCTGTTTAATTTTAAATCCAATAAAACTCTTTAAAAGCTCTTGTGGAGTTTAATTATTTTTTCCCACTGTTCTGTCCTTTTAAGAAAAAATTTAAATAACACTAGTATAAGAGTTGAAGCTGTAAGACATTGTAAAAATATCTTTAAACTCCACATCAAAGCAAACGGAATGGCCTCAACATCTGACACAAAAGTGATGAAGACTGATAAAATATAACAAATAGATTATAAGATATTTTTTCAACTAACTCTCACTTGAATGCTTTATATTCAGAGGTAGACAAGACTCAAAAGGAACCATAAAGCATGGGGAAAAGGAATCAGAATGTATCTTAAGGTTCCTTCTAGGCCAAAAATTCTACGATGAGGACTTTTCACATGTAATCTCAAGAAACCCTGATAGAACTGGAGTAACTAGGCAGAAGGACTTGAGGCTTGACCCACGGGAGACCTTTCAGCTGTAGAAGATTGCTGAATAATGGGAATGTGGTACACCACAGGATAACCTGTCATTCATTTTCTAGAACAGGGATTCTCAAACAGGAGTATGTGTCATAATCACCGTAGGGCTTGTCAAAACTCAGCTACTGGGCCCCACTCCAAGAATTTCTGCTTCTCCAGGTCTAGGGCGGGACCCAAGAGTTTGCATTTCTTTTTTTTTAATTATTATTTATTTATTTATTTGAGACAGGGTTTCATTCCCGTCACCCAGGCTGGAGTGCAGTGGCGCAATCTTGGCTCACTGCAATCTCCGCCTCCTGAGTTCAAGCAATTATCCTGCCTCAGCCTCCCAAGTAACTGGGATTACAGGCACCTGCCATCACACCCAGCTATTTTTTTGTGTTTTTTTTCTAGAGACGGGGGTTTCACCATGTTGCCCAGGCTGGTCTCAAACTCCCGACCTCAGGTGATCCGCCCATCTCAGCCTCCCAAAGTGCTGGGATTACAGATGTGAGCTACTGCATCTGGCCCAAGAGTTTGCATTTCTAACAGGTTTTCTGGCAATGCTCCTGCTGGTCCCTACACCATACTTTGAGAGCCACTCAAAGTGTGGTCCACCAACCTGTGGCATCAACATCACCAGGAAGCACGTTAGAACTGCAGAATCTTAAGGCCTATCCCCAGCCTACCGAATTTGCAAATCCTTTTTTTTTTTTTTTTTTTTTGAGGCAGAGTCTCGCTCTGTCGCCCGGACTGGAGTGTAGTAGCCGGATCTCAGCTCACTGCAAGCTCCGCCTCCCGGGTTTACGCCATTCTCCTGCCTCAGCCTCCGGAGTAGCTGGGACTACAGGCGCCCGCCACCTCGCCTGGCTAGTTTTTGTATTTTTAGTAGAGATGGGGTTTCACCGTGTTTAGCCAGGATGGTCTCGATCTCCTGACCTCGTGATCCGCCCGTCTCGGCCTCCCAAAGTGCTGGGATTACAGGCTTGAGCCACCGCGCCCGGCCTCATTTTAAGAAGATCTCCAAATCATTAGAATGCACATTAAATTTTGAGAAGCACTACTCTAAACGTTTCTGGTGGTTGAGGCATTGTTCTGAAAGTTAGGAGGATGCAATGGAAAATAACCATTACTGAAATGTATTCCTATAATTCTACAATTCAGCTATTAAGACTTTGTAACAAATTTAATTTGGAAACAGTGTCCCAGAAATTCCATTCCCAGTCCTAGGTAGAATAATCTGCCTCTTCTCAGTTCTATTCTAGTAAATGTGCTGGATAGCTAAAGGATGTGTATAATTCAAAAATACTCATTTGGCCAATTACTTACAATGGAAGAGAGATGATTTCAAAACCAATTGATTAATCCCTGAACCACAAAAAGGAAATGTCTCTGAATCCAGCTATAGAGTCCATCTCGCTTGAATAATTAGATTTTTGTGCATGAATAAACCAAGGAGCAATCCTTCACATTTTTGTCTTGAACTAACTGAAGCAAATGTGTTCTGAGAGGTAAAGTGATAGGAACTCATTGTCTTAACCCTCAGTGTCAGTGCTAAACAAAATCATTTGACCTGCTTTCCCTCAACTTTGAGGCACCTTGTCTGCCTCAGACCTGGCTACAGCCCCATGAGCCATGGCCTGAGACACTCCTGACCCTCCACAATTCAGGCAAGCATGTGCTAAAGATAGTTTATAATGGGCTGGGTGCAGTGGCTCACGCCTGTAATGCCAGCACTTTGGGAGGCTGAGCAGATAGATCACAACATCAGGAGTTCAAGACCAGCCTGGCCAACATGATGAAACCCCGTCTCTACAAAAAATACAAAATTAGCCAGGCATGGTGGCGGGCGCCTGTAATCCCAGCTACTTGGGAGGCTGAGGCAGAAGAATCCCTTGAACCCAGGAGGCAGAGGTTGCAGTGAGCCGAGACCGCAGCATTGCACTCCAGCCTGGGCAACAAAAGCAAAACCCCATCTCAAAAAAAAAAAAAAGAGTTTATGATGAAGTCATTTGCATACACTGTCAACAAGTGGTGGCTGCTATTAAACATTAGCTCCCTCCCCCAAACCCTGAAACAAACTAACATTTGGACTTGGAGTGGAGCCCTTTGAAGATAGATTCATCACAACTCTGTTTAATTCTCTGTTAGGTAGAATTCCAAACATTAGATGAGGCCATGAATTGAGGAATTTTTCTCACAGTGAGTGCATGTAACTCCTCAGATCGCACTAGGGAGGAAATAAGGCCAACCAGCCCTGTAAGCCAAATCTATTTAGGTTGTGTCAAGTCATCCTGTATGAGACATGTCCCTAGTAGTGTGTTACTGAATGTTAAAGGGATATCTGGAGCTCAGATCTTTGGCTCAGCTATGAAAGAGTCCCAGAGCTGACTTTCCCATGATGTCCTTGCAGGCCAGTTTGTTTACAATGCATCAGGAGAGACCAACTGGACAGCAGGCTGTTGGTTGGGTTGGGGGTGCCGCAGCCAGCCCTGGGCATTCACCAGCTGAGGAACTCCAGACTGGGAAAGGGCTCTTTCCCAGGCTACGGCTTGCAGCCACATGGCCTCCCACCTCACTGCAGGTCATTACAGTAGAACCGGCTATAGTACTAAGACAAGGTCTCGCCTCCTTCTCTGGATGCGGCCTCACCTAGAAGGATGATGTGGGCAAAGCCCTACTCGGATTGTGGCCTCTCGGGAAGACTCCAGGATGGGCATATCTCAGAGACAACACCTGTGAAAATGGTAGTTAGCAGCACTGCCGGGGAGGCATGACCGTCTCCTGGTGTCAGGAGCCAGGTGCAGCCTGGCCAGGCACCTGGTTCTGTGGAAGGGTGAACCACCAGGTTCCCCACAGAACCAGGAACCATCTGCATGTGGGCAAGCACAGAATGGTGTCTGTCACTGAGAAACCACAGCCCGCAGTAGCTCAGCCGTCACCAGTGACCACAGAAGTAGAGAAGCAAGGAAGGCCATCAACCGAGCCCCTCACTTGCCCAGGTCTAGGTGTCGCACATCTTCCCCAGACCCTGACTTCTGAAGTCCCGCTTTCCCCCAAGGGCTGAGGAGGCACACAACCAGGCAAGGAAGCAAGCACAGCCAGGATTTACGAACGGCAAACCGGGCTCCACTTGGAAGGAGTGGAGCCTTCCCCTTTGCTATTGGCTGATCCAAGGGGGCCATCTGGAGCACAGGATCTGGCAGCAGCCCTCTATGGAAAGTTTGCCGAAAACCTCAGAACAAATGTTTTCCCTCCATGAGCAACTCCAACTTTCTTGCTCACGTGTATCTTCATGTGGGATTTTCAGGAGTAGGCAATTTGGGAGATTAGGGAGAAGTTTGCCCACATAACAGGTGCTTAGTAAAAGTAACCTTAGGACACAATCTTACTTCTCCCCAAATTATGAAAAAGAGAGCTGTAGGAACATTGAGAGTTGCGGTTGGAGTTTGCAAACATTTGGGTCTTATTACTACTCAGTTCAGAAAAAGTTAATTTCTGAATCAGCCCTGGCATCCAATAAGGGTAGGGAAATGCTTCCAGGACCAGCAGCTGTTGTTGATATGGGATGGAGGATGGACTCTTTTACTGGATCATTAAAGTACTTACTATGTTCAAGACAATGTTCTAAGTGGCCTACAAATATTAACGAATTTTATTCTCATAACAACTCATAAGGCCAGCACTATTAGCCTCATTCTGCAGATAAGGAAAGTGAGGCATGGAGAACTTACCCAAGATCACACAATAGTCACAAACCCGGAGAATTTCTACCCACCACCCATGCTCTTAAGCACCATGCTATGTACCCACCCTATACATGATGCCCATGTTTTTCAAATTCAGCCTGATTTATGGGCGAATATGAAAATGAGACTTGTACCAAAAAATCTAGGATAAACGTCACTAAACCCAAGACTCGGAAGCAGAATTCTATTTCCAATTTAATGTGGGTATGGGGGGTGGGAGGAGTTCAGCGCAACTCTCTTTGCTGCTCAAAGTGTGGCACCTGGACCCAGTAGCACTAGCATCATCTGGAAACTTGTTAGAAATGCACATTCTTAGGCTTCATTCCAGTCCTGCTACTGAATAAGAATTTGCACTTTAGCCTGGGCAACATAGCGAGACCCTATCTCTACAAATTTTTTTAATTACCCAGGCGTCGTGTGCATACCTGTAGTCCCAGCTACTTGGGAGGCTGAAGAGAGAGGATCACTTGAGCCCAGGAGTTCAAAACTCCAGTGAACTTATGATCAGTGCACTACAGTGTGGGCAGAAAGCGAGACTCAATCCCAAAAACAAAAAAGAAAACACAAAATTACAGTTTAACAAGGTCCACAGGTGATGCAAATGTATGTGGATTCTAAGAAGTGCTGTCTACAAAATGATTTCACTTACCTGTGTCATGATGCAGCCTATAATATTTAGGACCCAGGTGTTTGGCACATCTGATGCTAACACTTTCTCTGAACTGTTTGTGTTTAATAATCACCCATAGCCACCCCAGAGCACCGGATCTGCCTTCAAATTGAACATGTTCTTGCCATCAGGGTGAAGTTGGGCTAAAAGCACTCAAAGGCCTACTTTGCCCCCAGATACTTCCCTGCACTCCCCAATCCTAGCCTCTTTGTCTACTTTACCCCCAAAGCTCCATTTGAGCCTCTCTTTTAGATTAAAACCGTGTCTCCTCAAGAAGCAAACAAACACCTGTCTTCCATTCTGAATTCCAACATTAGAAAGGGCCTCAAAGACCGACTAAACCACTTATCCACTTCTCATAGCCCCTAACATCATCTCCACATGTTACCATCGAACCCAGGGCCAAAGCATGCTCCCTTGTGAAAAAACATTGTCACCAGCTGGCACAAATTCAACTCCCCCAGCCCCCAGGGGACACTTTCTTTTATTAATCCTGACCCCCCTGCTATATTTTATAGCTGCAGCCCAGGGTTAGCCCCCAATAGCCCAGGTGTGAGCCTTTTTTTTTTTTTTTTGAGACAGAGTCTTGCTCTGTCGCCCAGGCTGGAGTGCAGTGGCGCAATCTCCGCTCACTGCAAGCTTCGCCTCCCATGTTCACGCCATTCTCCTGCCTCAGCCTCCCGAGTAGCTGGGACTACAGGTGCCCGCCACCACGCCCGGCTAATTTTTTTGTATTTTTAGTAGACATGGGGTTTCACAGTGTTCGCCAGAATGGTGTCGATCTCCTGACCTCGTGATCCACCCGCCTCGGCCTCCCAAAGTGCTGGGATTACAGGCTCGGCTGAGCCTTCTTTAAAACTATTTTTGCCCTGTTGTTCTGGTTACATTACTCCATCTGTCTAGACCTTTGTTTCTTAAACCATAAAACTGGCTCAGGGGAGAGGGAAGAACAGGAACCTGTGGTTCTGAAACTTGAGCTGCATCAGAATCACCTGGAGGGTTTGTTCTAGCACTGACGGTGCAGCCTCTCCCCCAGCGCCCCAGCCTCGGCGGGCTGCGTGGCACCTGGGAATGTGTAGTTCTAACAAGCTCCCAGGTGACGCCAATGCTGCTGGACTGAACAGCATAGTTTGGAAACCACTGTATTAGCTAATCTTTAAGGCCTTTTTGAATGGTATTTTCCCAATTCACTCAGATAAATATTTTACATCATTCCATTTTAAGATTAGCCAGCAGAGTAAGAGAACCTTAACCTGTCTTATTTCCACATAAATCGACTTATTTCATGTATTTTCATTTTCTTTCCCCAATTGAATTGCCAATTCTTACTCCCCTTACATAGTTCATACAGCATCCTTAACAGTGCTATGCATTCAGTAGGCACGAAATTTTTTAAATGGCATGATACAGCAGGACTAAGGTTTCCACAGAAGAGATCCAGAATACAGAGCACAGTGAGCCCAGTGACTGACGCTATCAGAAACGACTCAGCTGGAGGGCCAGGAGGGTAAATGATCAGAAACAGATTTCTCTCACCTGCCCCACCTGGAGTCAACCCAGCAACCCGTGGTCTTCCAACTTTTCCATAATGTAAATAGAAATCCTTTGATAGCCACTGGGTTAAAAAATCAGACAAACATACTCCTTTCCGACTATGCACAACAGTTATTTGTTCCTACCTAATCTAGTTGTGACATTTCTCCTCATGGCGTTTTGCTTTGGTTTTTGGCTTTGAGGTTTTAAATATACAGTGTTGCTGCCATCCAGTGGTAATCTGAAGCAGATGCAGGCCATCAAATAGATGATACATCCTGTGGTCAAACGTTTTGATTGCTGGGTAACATATGAGTTAAGAAAATGCTTAATCTGTCACTTAAAATTCTGAGCTGCAGAAAACAGTGTGGTTACAATTGAGAACCAGAGCTAGATTGGGGCTAAATACCCCATCCTGGTATTTATGAACTCTATAACATTGGCCCGTCATGAAACTTCTCTATACCTTAACTTCCTCTTCTATGAAATGTGAATGTTGATGGTACCATCCTTCCAGTTCTATCAGGAGGATGCAATAAGAACATATGTAAGAGTCTGAAACAATGTCTGACCTTTAGTAACAAGCCCTCGGGTGCATCCTCCGTTAATGGTGGAGATGATAGTGAAGTACAGCCATGTTCTCAACTCCAGGCCCACCCCAAACCAATTAAGTCAGAACTCCCAGATACGCAGGCCCGCTCTCCAGAGATTCTAATTTAGCTGGTTCCTGAGTAGAAAAGGAGGTGGGGCCGGGAGTTGATTAGCAGAGCATCAGGATGGTTTAAAGGCTCCCCAAGTGATTCCAATGAAAGTCACTGCAGTAAATGGTCCGCAGAAATGCCGTGTGTTCATTTGCAGGTCACTATAGACGTCATTTCTTCCAGTTCGTAATAGGATTTATTGAATATTTGCTGTGAAAAGAGTACATGTAGGGATGAGAAAAATAATCAACACGGTTCCTACTCCATTTATGACAATCCAGATGGGAGCATGCAGTGGCAGAGGGCAGGTGGTGTGGTGAACAGCTGTAGATTATAGCCTGGGAAGGAGACTTCTTGGCTCATGGGCCATACAGCTGCTCTTTAAGGGATCATTCCAGAGAGAAAAGAGAGAAGTGGGGAGACGACGGGAGAGGAGGTTTGTTTTTCAGAGCTAGTTGTGTAAAGAGGAAGGGTAGTGCCAAGAAATTAGCTATCCCTTTCTCCACTGCCTCCCCAGCTACACACACACACACACGACATAGGCACAACTTGGCTGAGACGCAACCCTGTAGACCTGGCCCGACTTCCCAGTATGACCAGTGTTTATTCAGCTGTGCACCAAACTCCCAATTATTTGCTTGACTAGAAATGTGGTAAATTAGCCACAATAGTGGGGTTTTTTTGTTGTTGTTCTGGGTTTATTTTTTAGGATTTTACTTTTCAGCATCCTTGCCATCTTGCTTTTCATTTTGCATTAGGTACCTAAAACCTTTGCTTAAGTTTTAATAGTAGTAGCAGTAGTGGCCACATATACTGAATCCCGTGTTCTGCGTACTCTGAGTAGCTAAACAATAGATCAATGCATGCCCACCAACCAGAGTGGACCATACTTAATATTCTAAGGTACTTCCTTTCAGTCTCATGTGTATGTACGTGTGCACACACGTGTACTTCTTTATCTGGTCTTTTTAAATTTTTTTATTATACTTTAACTTCTGGGATACATGTGCAGAACGTGCAGGTTTGTTACATAGGTATACACATGGTTTGCCGCACCCATCAACCTGTTATCTAATAAATATATTATTAGAGTCAATGGAAAGGTTGATATTAAAAATATATCCAAGATACATTACATTTTAGAAAACACAAGTGGCACAACAATATGAACTATTTAATCAATTTGTTTTTAAACTAAACATGTGTATGTTGTATACATACATAAATATAAAATGGGCCAGGTGTGGTGACTCACGCCTATCATCCTAGCACTTTGTGGGGGCCAAGGCAGGAGGATTGCTTGAGCCCAGGAGTTCAAGACCAGCCTGGCCAACACAGTGAGACCCCATCTCTACAAAAAAAATTAAAAATTGGCTGGGTGTGGTGGCATGTGCCTGTAGTCCAAGCTACTTGGGAGGCTGAAGTGGGAGGATCGCTTGAGCCCGGGAATCTGAAGCTACAGTGAGCCATGATCACGCCACTGCACTCCAGCCTGGGCAATAGAGACCCTATCTCAAAAAATAAAATAAAGTAAAATAAAATGTTTGGAAGGACAATGTTTAAGCAGTAGCCCTCTCTGGGGAGAGGAAAAACTATTAGAGATCATACCAGGGATGAAAACAAGCTTTCACTTCTACTCTGTGTACTTCTATAATGTTTGCATTTTTGCAATGAGCACATACATGTTTCGTGAGTTTCTGAAATGTTTCATGAAGAGTAGTCATGGCCCTAATAAATGAGTTAATTATTTATTAACTCATCTCTATGAATACATATATTTGATAGGTGTGAACATATAAGTTTAGTTGCACATATAGTATACACACATATATAGTGTACACACAGCATATAGCGTGTGTATACACATACCAATTATGGCATGTATGGACAAATGTCATGTTATATGTGATGTATATATAAATATGGTATGTGTATGCACATTCACACACAAAGTTACTGTTGGCTTATGTGTTACTAAATTCTATAAAAATATTAAAAAACTTGCTATTGAAATATCAGGTTTTGCCTTGGAACTTCCTCAAACATTTCACATACAGTCAAAGGTTCTTGCTAACATTTTCCCAAAGTTGAAATGATGTAAAGTTTTACTTTGTATTTATCAACTCCCACTAAAATAGCAAATACATAAATATCTTATGTAACCAGAAACTCTTCCACAGAGCATATTCTGATCTGAAAAATCTTTAGAAAGAAAATAATTAAGCTAACATTTTATTTATTTGGCCTTTAGGTAATCTTTGAAACAAATCCAAAATCCTTAGCTCTAAACCCTCACTCAACATATTTCTTCAAATATTGTGGTGTCAAATTTGGCAATAACTCTTGTTTTGCATGTTAGTTCATTTATTCTAAATTAAATTTGGATACAATTTTTTTTAATTGTGTGAGGAGAGGATTCCTGTTGCCCTGGCAAATAGCTCACTAATTTAAATATAGTATATTCAATACAACACAATTCCAACATGATGGAAGAATTGCAATAATCTTTACTGAATGTTACACTTTAAACGGGTGAACTTTGGTTTTTTTTTATTTTGTTTGTTTTTTGAGACAGAATCTTGCTGTGTTGCCCAGGCTGGAGTACAGTGGCATGATCATGGCTCACTGCAGCTTCAAACTCCCAGGCTCAAGCCATCCTCCCATTTCAGCCTCCTGAGTAGCTGGGACTACAGGCATGTGCCACCATGCCCAGCTAATTTTAGTATTTTTTTGTAGAGATAGGGTCTCACTATATTGCCCAGGCTGGTCTCAAGCTCAAGGAATCAAGTGATCCTCCTGCCTTGGCCTCCAAAGTGCTGGGATTACAAGCATGAGCCACCGTGCCTGGTCAGGTGAACCTTTGAATACATAGAAACAGAGAGTAGAATTATTGTTACCAGAGGCAAGTAAGGACAGGTAAAGGGGAGGTTTTGATCAAGGGTACAAAGCTGCAGTTAGCTAGGGTGAGTAAGTCTACAGCTGTAACGTACAACATGATAAGGATAGCTAATGATACTATATTGCATACTGGAAATATGCTAGAAGAGTAGGTTTCTGTTCCTCTTGCCATAAAATATCTTTTTAAAGGTAAGCTGTAAGGAGATGAATATGTTAATTTGTTTCACTATAGCATATATATGTATATCAAACACCATGTTGTACACCTTAAATGTATACAATTTAAAAATAAATAAATAAATGGGTGAACTTATGGTATACATCTCAATAAAATGCTAAAAATATTTTTTAAGTTCATCTTAAGAGGGGGCAATACATAATCTCTGTATATAACAAAAAGGTATTTTTCTGACTGATGGCTCCTTTAGTTCTAGTAGAGAAAGAACTACCAGATTCTACGGTTGAGGAAGAAACGGGATCCCAGTGCACTGTAGTGGACTCTTACCTGCAATCTGACCTTGGAACCACATGGGACATACCTTACAGGGGCTGTAAAAACCCTTGTCTGTTCTTCCCACAGGAGGACTACAACCAGCTGAGGCCACTCTCCTACCCCAACACGGATGTGTTTTTGATCTGCTTCTCTGTCGTAAACCCTGCCTCTTACCACAACGTCCAGGAGGAATGGGTCCCCGAGCTCAAGGACTGCATGCCTCACGTGCCTTATGTCCTCATAGGGACCCAGGTTAAAATGCGGGTGATGGCAGGGTGGGGGGGAGCTGCAAAAATGGGAAGACCTTTTCGGTACCTCATGAACATCCTATTCTGCCAAACACTATGGAACAGTGTCTCAGACATGTCAATCCTATGAACAGAAGTTCTTAAGGTGTGCATGATGATTTAGCCCATAGTGGAAAAGATAATAGAGCTCTTTAATATGGAGCAGAAAGTTTTGATATGGCCTTCAAAAATTAATCTCTCTGATTTTTTTTTAATAACAAAGTAGTTTTAAAAACAGACACCCTTTGCCAGGCTTGAATCAGAGCAATGAGGTGAGGGTGTCAATTGAACACATTATCTAGTATTTTTTATATCTGAAATCCACAGTTGTTTTAAAATCACAAAATAGGTGGGAGTGTCACGGTGACCACAGCAATCAGAATAGGCATTCTATGACAGGAATTCTTTAATTACACTTCTGGAGAAGGAAGATAAAAATTCACCATTGTCTATTCCTTTTAAACCTCTTGGTCTTCCAGATCTTAGAGAAGAAGTCAAAACACATATACCAGATAAACAAACCTACGATTGTGAAAGCCTTTACAGTGTTCCGAAAGCTAATACATTTCCATAGTTTGAGTTTCTAGTAGTAAGCCAATCACATTAAATGTATTAAGGATTGTTACCGTTTATAGTTTTAAATGGATTTTGTTCTTTGGCATTTTAAAGTCCAAATTACTATCCCAAAGACATAGGAATGTACTAATACTGAAGGGCTTCATTGTTATCTGTTTCATATGCTATTTCTTTCTATTATTCATTTATGTTCGTTTTGAACAAGAGAATTTTTTAACATAAAGAAAAGTATTTCCTAAAGAAGATATGGACAGGTACACAGTATATGTATTTACTTAGAGAAAGTAGAGGAATACACATCTCCATAAGTCCGAGTAATCATAGTTAACGCTTCTGCTCCAAAAGATAACTGTTTGTTTAAATGAAGTCTTTTGCCTTGAATTCCAGATAATAATGTTTGTCCATATTGATGGAACCTGAATCCCTGCTGCCAAATATGTGACAGAATATTCGATCACCTTTCTGTGATTCAAGCTGATTTTATTAGAGACAGGCACAAAATTGAGCAATTCTCTCTCTCTCTCTCTCTCTCTCTCTCTCTCACACACACACACACACACACACAGTTAGTAGAGCTGAGTAATGTGCTTATAAAAGGGACCCTAATATATTGGTCTTTAAGACACAAGCCCTTGTGTTCCCACATTCACACCCATTCATGAACACGTGGGTTCACATACACAGTGAGGCTTTAAAGCAACCAAAATATTTAATTAAATTATCAAATCTAATCCAGATATATAAATGCTATCTTCAAAGTCCTACCTTTGAAAAGATTAATGCTTATCTTGAGCAAACCGTTTGAAAATTTCTCTTAGGGACTTGCCTTCCAGAGCTTGCAGAACATTTGTTAGAATATCCTCACAGGTAGCAAATCTTCACACCTCCTTTGAGGATGAAGATTTTATTTGGAAAAGAAAAAAAAAAAGATGTGTTCAAAGCCAGGAAATGAACTAGTAAATAATGAGTAATACACTTTGGGATCAAATAAGGCCTCACTGTAAGGTCCTGAGACTGGTTATCTTGCATGCCCTGTAAGCAGAATCTAGAAATAAATAGACAATTTTGAGAAAACATCTAAGATAGCAACAGAATCATCCGAGTAAGTCTTCAGCTCGCAGGGTAACTGTTTGAAGGGGAAAACATAAGGAAAGTCTGTTGTGTACATTTACAAAGAAATTGCTTTACTTTTTTAGACATAACATGGGCATGTGAATCTGCTTCCTTAAAGAAAATTTAGCAACTTCAAAGATGTTAACAGGGAAAAAGACTCTATGATGTCACAGTTTAAAATATCTGGCAAGGCCTGAGAAAATAAATAAGTTTATCACGTGTGTTTTCTTGCCAGATTGATCTCCGTGATGACCCAAAAACCTTGGCCCGTTTGCTGTATATGAAAGAGAAACCTCTCACTTACGAGCATGGTGTGAAGCTTGCAAAAGCGGTACAGTCAGATTTGAATTTCATTTTAAATGTATGCTGAGAGAAGAGTGTGTTGTATGCTTTGGGATGGGTGTGCAACATTGGGTTTTGCTTTAAAGTGCAATGTGTTTAGAATCTTCTCTAAGCTTTCTATTCTCCCCCTCTGTTCTAGTCAGGCTGGAAGGAGCCATTTGGTTAGCCTTCTTGTCAGCCAGCATTGTCTGTTTTTCATTCAGAAAGCAATTTGGTGAATTTAAACAGCTGAAGCACTTATCATTTGATTTAGCAACCTCTAGAACATCTACTTGCCATATTTAGTATGAATAAAGGGAGTCGTTAGATATATATTTGTAAATCTCACTGCTTATTATGGATGTAACTCATTTAAATAACCCCATAAGAGGCATTTTGTGATTTTCTTGGGAGAGACTTGGGTTAGCATCTGGCAGGGTTATATTTGTCCAGTATTTCTCACTATATAATGAATAGCCACTTAGAGAGCCTGGATTGTGTCACAAACAGCATCTGGAAGGATAACATATACCAAAAAGTGAGTTGGGGATCTAAGTGGCTGTTTGGCAGATAATAGCAACTTGCTCAGAGCTGAAACTGTTTTCATGGACCTTTCTTCCTTCTTGAGAGCTTAACATGAAGAGTTAGGAAAATGCTTTAGAAAGTATTTGCCAGACACCAAGTCTTTGCCTCCCCCATTACCCCAAGATGAAAGCAAAGCAGCCACTGAAAAACATACGAGAGGATGGAAGTACTTTATGCAAGAGGAGGCCAATAAATCACACCTCCAGAACTTTAAATTGGATTCCTCATCAAGTCATAAATCTATTGACCCAGGTCAGAGGTTTGAAAATTTTCAATCTTATTTTCTAAGTGACTGACCTAGTAAAATCCATACCCCAGGCAGAGTTAGAAGTCACCCTCTTCAAGCCAGTCAAGAATATTAACCACAAATTCTTCATTTACAAAACTATGCATTTATCTTATTAAAACTTGCTTGTAGGCACTAAAACTAAGCATGATACACTCAGCTAGAAATGAATTAAATACAATCATGTTTTTACAAGTACTCTGCATGAGAACATCTCACAAACACCTTCCTACTTCTATGCACAATAATGTCAGTACTAACTAGCGCCAGCCATTCACGGAGTTCTTAGGATCCCAAGTACTTGATAATCTCTCTCACTTCAGCCTCATGATGACCCTCTTAAGCAGATAGTGTTGGTCTCAGCTTACAGATGAGGAAACAGTGTTAGAAGACAAGCACGTAGCTAATAACGAAGTCAAAAACTTCCAATCCAGCTCTGTGGACATCACCACCCGTGCACCTGACCACTGTGTAAATGACCTCCAACTGTGTATCTTTCCTCGGGTGAAATGGGTTTATGCCTGTAGGTTCTTCTGCCTTCTCCTCAAACACATTTAACCTCAAATGCTCTCATTAAGATACCTAAATAGCTGGGAGGCTGAGGCAGGAGAGTGGCGTGAATCCGGGAGGCAGAACTTGCAGAGAGCCGAGATCGTGCCACTGCACTCCAGCCTGGGCGACAGAGAGAGACTCCGTCTCAAAAAAAAAAAAAAAAGAAAAACAAAACAAAACAAAAACGATACCTAAATAGGTAGCTCCATAAATAATTGTATGTGGTTCCTTTCTACACATTTTTCACAGTCAGGAGGTCCCCATTGGCCGGCACCAGCTTCTTGCAGGAACTCGCTCTCTGTGTTCCTTCATGCCATCAGCTTTCCTAGCCTCACTTCTCGCTGGGGAAGTTGTTTTTTTCACCCTCTGAAAAGAAGTCGTTCCAAAGCCTCCCATCTCATTTCATCCTTATTTTCGGAACAATGGCTGAATTCACCATTTATATTGCCTTTTGCTAGTTTCTCCTAGCAACTGCTCTCCGATACAGAGGGAACCATGTTTAGCTTACAAAATCCAATTTAGAGGAAAACCTAGCAAGATTTTAACTTGTTTTATCACAATTCATGTAATTACAGGGATGCTTTAAGTTTCTGTACTCTCTGACTTTTCTGTCAAGTAGTTTATAATCACAGCTAGCATGTATGGAGTGTTTATAATGTGCTGGGCTTGGTGCCAGGCGCCTTACAGCCTTTGTCTTAATTAATCCTCACAGCAACCCCGTGAGGCGTGTGTATTATTATCTCCACTTTCCTGCAGGAAACTGAGACTCAGAGAGGTTAACATCGCCCACCTAGCAAGTGACAGAGTGAGGATAGAAAACTGTGCTTTAACCACCCGCTCTTCTGCCTCCCTCCTATATAATCTGAAAAGAAACCTTTAGGTTTGGGGCTTCTTTTTTATATGCTGGAGTCCCTTATTTTCATGTGCACAGCTCCCCCACAACTTAAAGGCTTTGCAAGTTCAGATTTTTCATATCTGATTCTTTCTGTTAAAACTTTTCAATTTCCAAAGCATTTTCCATCTAACATCTCTTTTTGGTCTCAAAGGGTGTTTTATTTTTAAAGGACATTTTTTATATCATACATATTTACAATTCTTTGTACTCCAAAGTCAACCACATTTACATATTTTGCACTAATGTATCATAAATATTCATTATTCTTTGACTTTTTTTATCCTCCCTCTTATTACTGTAGTTTTTAATCCTCAGCCTACTTTTCCCAGTCTTTTACAAATTTGTAACTGTCCCTATCGCTGCTAGAATTATTAAACAACAATTGATTAAGAGCACCTGATATGTGCCAGGTGCTATGCTGGATGCTACACTTTTTAGCTCTAAGACTGTAGTTCTTTGTGCGTTCTCTTTCCCAGTTCCATCTAATACAGTCTAAACATGATCTTCTAAGTTCAGACTTCCTAAGGTGTTTTTTGACACAGGAATCTGCCATTTTTTCTTTTTTAATCTCTGGGTTCTCTTTGCCCTCTCCTGCCACCTTCTTCACCCTGTGCCTTTTGTTGTTGTCACTCTTTAATTTAGCACCTGCTAAGTTTCCCACTGGGCTTTTAACATGCACGGATGGGATTTAAAGCAGCAAAATTGCTGCAAACATCTGTCATCAATGTTCAGTCACGTTAATCAACTGGAGTCTTTAATGCCCTCTTCCTGACTGGAAGAGTCACTGCCACCTGCCTTGTGCTGGCCATTTTCCCTTTCTCCCCGGTCATTGAAAGTCACTTCACCAGTTGGACACGGTGGCTCACGCCTGTAATCCCAGCACTTTGAGAGGCTAAGGCGGGTGGATCATGAGGTCAGGAGATCGAGACCATCCTACCCAACATGGTGAAACTCCGTCTCTACTAAAAATACAAAAACTAGCTGGGCATGGTGGCACTTGCCTGTAATCCCAGCTACTCGGGAGGCTGAGGCGGGAGAATCACTTGAACCTGGCAGGCGGAGGTTGCAGTGAGCCGAGATGGTGCCACTGCACTCCAGCCTGGCAACATAGCAAGACTCTGTCTCAAAATAAATAATAAATAAATAAATAAAAAGAAAGTCATTTCACTGCTGGTGTCTGGGTTACGAAGGCCAGAAGAGGAGGGAGACAGGCAAACAAAAGCATGCCACCTGGATAAACATAGTAACAAACAGCTGGGCAATGTACCAGGTAGCACAGAAGAGAGAGAGACTAATACATTCATGGAAGGAGCTTTCAGAGATTTCTTTAACCAGTTAACATCTCACCCAGGTTTGAAGGATGAGGAAAAGTTTTTCAGGTGGGCAGAGGGGTCTGGGGAGAGCACAAAATTCCAGACAGGGAGACCAGGACATGCAAAGGCATCCTTTAAAACATAGGGAGCAAAGTTCACCCACAAATGTTTTGATCAGTCCAAACAGATATTTTTAATGCAATTTAGTGGCCAACATTTAACAGTTTGGAAACACATTTCTAGCTTCTAAAAGAAATTCAGAAGGTCGAGCAACTCTAGGCCAGCATTTCCTCATCAACGGAAACTGTTAAACATTCTTTTAGATTAAACATGTACCCTTCAGTCTGCCACAACCCCCACCACTTCCATATTATCCTATACTCAAGTAACACACTTTACATTATCCACCCTTGAATTGGCATCTCTGCATTATAGTCTTCAAAGATCAGCAGCCAATCCATCCAGCCTAGAAATGTTTTTCCTCTTTCACCAATTTGATCATAATGCTAACTTGTTGAGATGGCGGCGTTTCTCTTATAACCTGTTTGGTTCTTTTTCGTTTTCTCGGCTCCCTATTTGCCTTCTCTGTGTGCCTTTGCTAATTCTCAAATGAGGAATAAAGAACTACTCTGCTACTAGCCATTTATTTAGACAGGAGCTTACTCTGTTTGTTCCACTAACGTCTCTTCTTTTCTCTCCATTTACAGGAAATGCCTTCCTTTTTCTTCCCTTCTCTCGTCACCCTTGCTGTATCCATAACAGCTTTGCCCATTTATTCATTAATTTTGCTCTTTCAGCTACAATTTCTTTACATTTGCTAGAGACAGCCCAAAAGAGTAGTTAAGACTTTGGCTCAGGAGGCAGACAAATTCGAATCTCTGCCATTTTCTTAGTTGTGTGGCCATAAGGGAGGTTACTTACCCTCTCTGGGCATCAGTTTCCTGAGCTGTGAAAAAGGATGGTGACAGACTTTTCCTTGTACAGTTCTTGTGACAGTGAAATTAGCTCATGTACCACAAGGTCCAGCTCAGCAAATTATAGCTGTTGTTAAATCCATGAGCCCTCTCAGATATGTCTACAGCTGGGAAGATCTCTTTGCCTTTATCCCTTCCAGTTACTTTCTATCTTATTCTATAACTTGTCCTGCCCCAACTAGAACAACATGGAAGAAGTACTAGGTTTTGTTTTACTTGATTAGTCACTATGTTTTCTTTTTTATTTCTTGTCAGACTCTTGTATCTTCTGTACATCGTTGATAAATGTCCCTGCTTTTAAGATAATAGGTTTTAGCTATTATAAAGCAATCAGAAAAGTGTTTTTTCAGTTTACACCCCCAATCTCTACTTTTTCCTTGAAAATAAGTCATTTGGGTAGAACACACTCCAGATTGCTTGCACGTGTATCTAAACAAGGAGCCTCGAATCCTGAACCCTCCCAGATGGCTTCTAAATGCTTGACTGTGTTGGTCATTTTGCTCCAAGGGGCAGATGAAGTTGCTGCTGTAAGAAGGGCCACATTTCCTTGAGACAATTTTTCATTTCACATCTTTGAGGACACACATAATTTTTTTAGCAGTCTGGCTGTGCTTTTTCCTTGAACCAGAATGAATTCTTCTCCAACCCTCAGAGCACTTGACACATGGTAACAATACCTACCTCAAAACTGGGTTGTTTCTCACACGTGTTTCCCAAATCACACCCATCATCTGATGACTACTTTTTCTATCAGTACAACATAATGTTATATTAACCCGGTTACACAATAATGCCTTTATCTGCTATTTCATTATCTTCAGAAATGTCTGAATTGGAAGAGACAAGTGTGGGCTCCTCCCACTGCATCGAAAGGCAAAGCCTGACATGCTGTCAGCCGCACTCTGGGGGCAAGAGGAGGCGGGGGTGCCCTGCCCCTCCTGCAGGACTCCAGGTGTGAGTGAGCTCAGCCCAGCTGTCCTGGAATTCCAGGCAGAATCAATCCTAAGCTTGGGATCCTTAGTGGAGAGGCGTTCCAGATAGAAAGGTGTCACAGCAGTTTCTAGGTGTTTTTCCAGACAAGCGCCACCACATTACAGTCAAGTCATTCAGTCATTCAGTTGGCAACACCGTTGCAGTTAGATTAATGTGCTTTTCACATGTGTTTGAATCAAGCTTTGAACACAATCCCAAAATGCAACAGAAGGCATTTCATCATGTTATTAGGAAAATTTTCTCTGCCCTTTATTCCTCTCTTGTATCTAACTGTTTTTAATTATTTCAAAAAGTTATTAAAACCAAACCACGGTTAAAATGAAAGCCATAAAACAGATTTTCAACATTCAACATCTTTTTCTTTTGGTATTTTCCTTTGGCTTATACAGTAACCATTCTTGTCAGGAAAAAAATTTAAAGTGCATCATCTCTGTCGGAGAAGTTAGGAAATAGTCTCTGGGCCCAACCAAAACCACTTGATTTGATGCTTAGTTTTCATATTTGTGGCCTTTGAAATAAGTGGGCAATTTCATTTCATTAACTGTCAACTTGACGGGCTTCTTACAGAGCTGAGTGATAGGGGTCACAGTTACTGTCACAGAGCAAGGAAAAGAACATGTATCAAGAGACCCAGATTCTAGGTCTATTTATTTCTTTCACTTTCTAGTTGAATGCCCATAAGCAATTCATTTTACCTCTCTGGGGTTATTCCCGCTCTCTTCTAAGCTAAACCACAAGTTCATTTAGTCCACATATTGCAAACTGGCTGGCTGCTGCCACATATATCCCACATCAGTGTCTTGCTTGGCCCATGGTAAATATTTCATAAATTGGTAAATACTAAATTTAAAAATCCAAATTTCCAACTCCTCTTGAAAAATACAAAAATGGGCAACAGTAAACCAACATCACCACTTGGAAGCTGATAAAATGGCACACTCTAGAGGGGCATGTGCTTTACCGCCCAGCATAGTCCCCACCTCTCTATACTGTCTTGCACCAGCCCCACTTTATCATTTACATAAGCTATTGGGCATAACAGGCCTATGATTTTGCTACCTTGTTTTAGTCACTTGTCTGTTGTGGTTTCCAGGAACTCACCATTTAGCCAACCTCTTCCGAATCTGCTTTAATTTTACAAAGTGATTCTTAAAATGTGAATCAAAAACTAAAGCCATTTCTCTAGATGTCCTTAATAGTAAAAGGCCAGCATCACATTATTGACTCTTCCTGAGCTTACGAACAATTAAAATCGCAGGTCTTCACAAGAAGCTGACTGCTAAATACAGTCTGCACTGGTCTGTGATTTTTAAATGAGAATCTGGCCTGAATTTCTATATTTCTATATTTCTCATGAGGGGTTTGTGATTATCAAACACACCATAGTATGAAATCGTCAGAATATTTAAAATGAAGCCCTATGCAGAAATACCTTATCATTTATATAGACCGTACACTGACAAGGAGGATGTCTCTGGCATTAAATGTCTTTTATGATTATTGTTACATGTTTTATTATTATTGTTACATGTTTTAGTGGGGTTTTTTTTTAACTTTTTTTTATTTTTTTTATTTTTATTTTTATTTATTTTTTTTTTTTTGAGACGGAGTCTCGCTCTGTTGCCCACGCTGGAGTGCAGTGGCCAGATCTCAACTCACGGCAAGCTCCGCCTCCCGGGTTCCTGCCATTCTCCTGCCTCAGCCTCCCGTGTAGCTGGGACTACAGGCGCCCGCCACCTCGCCCGGCTAGTTTTTTGTATTTTTTAGTAGAGACGGGGTTTCACTGTGTTAGCCAGGATGGTCTCGATCTCCTGACCTCGTGATTCGCCCGTCTCGGCCTCCCAAAGTGCTGGGATTACAGGCTTGAGCCACCGCGCCCGGCCACTTTTTTTAAAAAATATGCCTTTTAAAGTATGTTAAAGCTGGGTGCAGTGGCTTACACCTGTAATCCCAGCATTTTGGGAGGCTGAGGTGGGCAGATCACATGAGGTCAGGAGTTAGAGACCAGACTGGTCGACATGGGAAAACCCCATCTCTACTAAAAATACAAAAACTAACCCGGCTCGGTGGCACGTGCCTGTAATCCCAGCTACTCGAGAAGCTGAGGCAGGAGAATCACTTGAACCCAGGAGGCGGAGGTTGCAGCGAGCCAAGATAGTGCCACTGCACTCCAGCCTGGGCAACAAGAGTGAAACTCCACCTCAAAAATAAATAAATAAATAAATAAACAAATACATAAATAAAATGTTAAAACTAAATAATAATGCCAGTTGGATATTACCTTGTTGAGGTATACCTTAAAAGAGGTACATTTTAATCAAGAATGACCTATAAAACCATATCACTCACTTCCTTTCTATCTGCTTTATCAACCAAGCTGACACTTTGCCTTTTATCATACCAAAGGAGATACATTTCACTTATACATGATTTACACATTCTGCCTACAAATGAGAGGATATGAAAAACAAGATCATGCACCCCTGTTCTTCACAAAACGTATTTAAATTATATCATTGGTTTTGAATTGTCTCCTAATTTTTTAGATCTTTATATTTTTTATATTCTTAGGAATAAATGGCTATGGATCGATTTCAGGATGTACTGCTTTCCAGAAGTGATCCACAACCATTTATTTCTAATAAAGGAATGTAAGAAATACAAAAATACAAAAAAGATAGGATAACAGATACAAATTGAAATGCAAAAAAAAAAAAAAAAAGACAAACATAATCCAGACCACCCCATAGGCTGCTTGTGGGACAGGCAGAAGTGAGTGCTTGTCTGGGCAGCGAGTTGATACCACCGTGCTGTTCTCTTTTTTCTCTCTCATGCCTTTCTCTCTTTTGCGTTTTAAGATCGGAGCGCAGTGCTACTTGGAATGCTCTGCTCTGACTCAGAAAGGTCTCAAAGCGGTTTTTGATGAAGCAATCCTCACCATTTTCCACCCCAAGAAAAAGAAGAAACGCTGTTCTGAGGGTCACAGCTGCTGCTCAATTATCTGAGGTTGTCCGGGACCTGCCTCCACCCCACCCAGGCATGAGAATGGCAGCCAATGTCTGCGGCCAAGCTCCAGCCAAAAAGGAGGGCACGATCAGAAAGGAATTCCCTTTGCACGGAGGCTTGCCCCTCCACCCTGTGAGCCCTCCCAGCACAGCACACTAGTCAGCCCACTGCCACAACCTCCCTGCCAGCCAGAAGCATCCGTACTGCACACTCTCTGAGAATGCTGGGCCTGGATTGCAGACAGTGCCGCTGCTGATCATATCAAAAACAAAGTCAAAGGCCATCTTACTTTACAAATCCCCAGCTCGTGAACGCGAAGCTGATAGGAAATCACCCCAGGAAACCCGAAAAAGAAAGTTGGTTCCTCTCTTGGTGGCCTTACTTGATGTTTTACAAAACTTGGGACTACAATACTAACCTTTTTTTCTGAATCTGCTGTTCTACCCATGTGTCTCACATTCATTTGTATTATATCAAGAAATGTACTCATTTCCAGTTTACTCAGGCCTTACAAATCCATGCCAAATTAGCCTAAAGACAAGGCATTTTATATTCATTTCTATTTTCAGCATGTTTCTACCAAAGCTATTAGAATCAACACGTACCTCTGAACGCCTGATTATAAGAAGACATGAGAAGACTTTAAAAGTTTTGGAAATTTACAGAGCCATGATTTTTGAACCTGATTGAAAGAAAACCATCTGAATTGTTGCAGGTCCACATTTTTGCCAAAGATGCACTCTAAAAATGCTTAGTAGTGGCCTGATTTTTTTCCATATTATATTGCCATGACAAACTAAAAATGAACTGTGTTTAAGAATGTAGTATTTCTGCTTTTCATCCAAGTTGATTGGGGGAAGAATATGGCAGGATCCATCTTTTACAGTATTGTGTATTCAGTAAAGTGGACGTTCCTGCTCCTCCCTTCCCCCATTGCATGCCCTCTTCCTCCCTTGATTTCACTTTCTCTCATGCCCAGATCCTTTTGTTCTCCCCAGTTATAACCCAGTTATAAAAGAAAGACCTGAGCATAAAAATACATGTTTAAAAATACCTAAAGGTAAAGGAAAGTGTGTTAATTTTTCTATTTACTTCAACTGAAAGGCTTCTCAGCTCGCCCCATGTAAGTTCTCATTCCACGTAAATGACATTTTCCAGTTACAACTGGTACTGATATTGCATCTCTCTTTCCTTACTCATCCTCCCAAATGTCTGTGGGAGCCATATCAGTGGATACCAAGCTCTGTATCCATTTGTCCCCTGCCCTCCACGATGTGTGACATAGAACAGGGACTTTGGTCCTGGGAAAGCAAAAGCTCGCAGTAAGGAATCCTGTGCCAAATCATATACAACAATTCCAAACCTCCAGGAATGTTTGTATCATAGAGCGAATTACTTCCTGCCTTTTCATTAGCGCCTATCAGGGCTTCTAATTAGTCTACTTGCTTATAAGTGCCCTGGAATCATCCAGGTAGGAGCTTAATTTTTTTCAATTGCATGAGCAAAGTGCTCCTTAGTAGTATGAAATTACAACAATTTTAGTTTAAGACTTTCCAGATTCAAGCTCCCACTGTTGGAAAAAACCAGCCTTTCTAATCTCTTCTGCTACTGGAGTAAACCCTTAAGAATTGCATGATAGCCAGGCACAGTGGCTCACGCCTGTGATCCTAACACTTAGGGAGGCTGAGATGGGTGGACCCCTTGAACTCACGAGTTCGAGACCAGCCTGTGTAATGTAGTGAGACCCTGTGTCTCTATAAAAAATTAAACATTAGCCAGTTGTAGTGACACACACCTGTAGTCCCAGCTACTCAGGAGGCTGAAGCAGAAGGATCACTTGAGCCCAGAAGGTAAGACTGCAGTGAGCTGTGACTGTGCCACTACACTCCAGCCTAGGTGACAGAGCAAGAACCTGTCTCAAAAAAAAAAAAAAAAAAAAAACCCTACATTTCAAGTACTATTTCCCTTCTCTCCCATCTAATTGCTAAACATTTTCTTTCATACACATACACTCCACTGACTAGAAAACAGGAGTTTTAAGTCAAAGCTTGACATTTAGAGAAAACAAGGACTTTCTGCCTTTATAAATGGAAATCAACTGTGTATGAACTATAACTCTGCGGAGGTGATGAACTCATCCTTTACAAACAATAATGAGCTTTTAGTCCTGTAATAAATGAAATGTTACTAGGCAGCTTTGTTGCATGATTGCATAGTTACATCTTGCTAACAGGCCACTCGTCTCTCATCGACGTGGATGAAAAATTGAGAGCAGTATGTTTCCAGGTGTGTGCACTCGACAGGCAAATAGCTCCCCAGGTCATCGCTTCCCTAATGGGCCACAGGAAGTAAGCTGATCATGATGGGGAGATCACTCTGTCACCCAAAACTAGCAACAGGCTCCCAGGGGTCTTAGGAGCTAATTACTGAATAAAACAATCGAGAACAAAGCAACCTAAATAAGTTAATGTCATTCTGCCAAATTAATCAGTTATTCCTTGTTTCATGGCAAGATCCAGTTTGTTTCACTAAAAAGTGTTTTCTGCTATAAGATTAAACTGTCTTCTGAAACCAAAAATAAGAAGAGCCATAGAGGCCGGGCGCAGTGGCTCACGCCTGTAATCCCAGCACTTTGGGAAGGAAAGGCAGGTGGATCATGAAGTCAAGAGATCGAGACCAGCCTGGCCAACATGGTGAAACCCCGTCTCTACTAAAAATACAAAAGTTAGCTGGGCATGGTGGCAGGCACCTGTAATCCCAGCTACTCAGGAGGCTGAGGCAGGAGAATTGCTTGAGCCCGGGAGGTGGAGGTTGCAGTGAGCCGAGATCATGCCATTGCACTCCAGCCAGGGCAACAGAGCCAGACTCCATCTCAAAAAAGAAAAAAGAAGAGACATAGAAATTTGAAAAAGGATCCTTTAATGGTCCACACCATCTTCCAAAGTCCAGAAGTGGCAGCTGATACCCATTTGAAAGTAGAATCCTAGCTTTTCAGAGCTAGACAAGGCCTCAGAAACTATGGCTCAATTCCTCATCATACCGATGATAAACTCAGACCTAGATGGGTAAAAAGAGGTGTGTTGTAGCAGTGCTGGGACAGATCTCAGTTTTTCTGCTTCCCATACAATCCTCTTCCACCCAATACTAAAATGTATTCATTATCACACATATTAAGCTGGAGTTTTGTAGCCATGTTATTAGAGTTGCAACTGTTTATCCTATAGATTCCAGCCACATTTTAAACACATAACTTCATGTAGTTAGGCCACTAAAAATAAAGAAATCCATCAAGCTAGTAATACACTAGAGAATTTGACCTACATACTAAGATACCTGAAATCCACAGTATACGGCAATTTAACCCCCATCTAATAATGGCTCAATCAAGTAGCTAAACATATTTATTTCACTCGGATGGTTGGTTGGTTGGTAGAACGAATGGACTCCTTGGCTATTTTGGGAACACAAAGGACTAGGACACAAGTCAAAGCCATGTCCACAGTAAGAAATCCGGGCTGATTTCTGCCAAGAAAAGTTACAAAGAATAATTACTTGATAACGTGGGTAAATTTCGACATAAAAGAAGTAATGGATAAAAAGAAAGAAAAATGAACAATTGCTGAAGACAGTAATTACAGCAACCCTAAACCAGAAAGCACTAAGCCAGGAAGTCAAAAACTAAGTCATACACATATGACAAGGTGCAGGGGGTTGGTCCTGAGACTTCAGTGAGAATATGTCCGATCAGGATATGCAAAGAACCATTTGGAAGATTTCCAGTTCATAAGAGAAGTACCAAATGAAGTGGATGTGACCATATGCAATTTGCATAGGACCCCCAAGGAGGAAACCGTATGACATGGTAGTAAAAAAGCAATCACAACTACACTCACAATTTTAGGAGAAAATAAAACTAAATCCAGAATTTGAAGCCAACAACAACAACAAACTGTCATTATTTAGGGTATACGTTCCTGTGGGCAGTACCTTGCAAAGTAGAGCATCTTCAAGAAGAAATATTTGACTTGAGGTAAGGCTTTCAAGATTGCCATATTACATTCATAAAGGCAAACTCATCCTTGAGACCAAAGTGACAGAAGATTAGAAATTAAGGCTTTGCTTTAAAGAAATGTTGACATCATGCTGGAAATTATTATCCAGCTACTTACATGTTTGTTTTTAAATCCGTCCCTATGTTTAGCTGCCAAAATGCAAACTGCGCATTCTGTCTCAACAGAGAGCACCACAGGTCACCAGCTATTATTCTCCCAGGAGTCATTGAGTAGGCTGCCCAAGTACACATAAGGAAACTCAACAAACTATTTTCATTTCAAGGACCATTAGAAACAGAAAGGAAAAGAGAAGGTCAGGGAAACTTAGTTTCTAACAAAGGAAGTGAGGCACTTTGAAAAAGAAAATATTTAGAGAACGGAGAGGAAGCTAAACCCAAACAGCCAAAAGGCACAGCTGATGATTATTCCAGGAAGTTGGTAACTTCTGCCTGGTCTCTAGAAGCACAGGAAGAAAAGGACTGTTAGCGTGAAGAATACTCGATGGTTCTAGGTATCCAGGTAGAGTCAGTCAACAGGGCTAACCATGTGAGAATCCTGGGCAATTCCACCTCACAGTTCACTAAAAAACAAGTGAAACCCTGGGCAAAGCCCTTTGGGTCTTTAATAGTAATGGAGGACATCACCCTCTCACTTTCTCTGCTTCTACACAGCAGGCAGTGAAGGAAAACTTGCCAAGAAATATGAGTGAATAAATGATTTTGAAAGTTTCATCGAGCAGGAACATGAAAAGGATTGATTTGGGGATAGCTGGAAGGATAGTTACTTGTATGAATAATATTTATTCATCGTCAGTGAGATATTTCTAAATGGAAAGATTGTATTTAAAATGTACAACCACAATAACAGAAGAAAAAAAAATGCGAGATAAAGCAACAGTTCATAGTGCCACAACGGTCAACAAAGACCAGAAAGGAAATTAAAACACAAGTTCTACTCAGCAGCACTTCAGCCATCAGAAGCTCTGCTGTGCTATTTTGCAGATCTCTTTCAGTTAGGGGAGGAATGAGTCAAAGAGGGCTTGGCTGCTCTGTGAAATGGTGACATTCAAGTTCAACAATAGTTCTTGGCTTTGAAATTCCACTACAGGAAATTAGAGTAAAATATGCACCATTAATCTTGGTCACAATCTATTTTTTTCTCCTTAGAGGATGTCAAAAAACTAGGGTTGCTTCAGTGTATGCGTGTGTTTTAAATATGTTCTACTTTGATAATTTCATTTTGTTCTATGAGTTCTGCAGTGACTCAGAAGCTCCATGATACTATAACTGGAGTAATTTTGTTGTATTTTTAGCCACGTTCTCCAAGCCTCCCAGTATATCTGTGATCTTTGCCGAACAGAATCTGATCAGTGTTATAGGGGAAATGATGTGTGAGGCTCTACAAGGAGAGGGTCTCCAGGGCCCACACCTGGGTCATGCCTTGAAGTAGCCTCAGCACACTTAGCCGCCCAGTGATTCTGTGCAAGTCAATCTCAATCTTTTGAGCTTACATTAGTTCTTTGGGGAGAAAAAAAGATAGAAACAACTTCTGAATAGGGCAGTGTGTTTGGGGCAGCTTTGTGAATACATATCTAAAATTACCTCCATTTGCCATTTTTTAAATCAATTTTTTTCAAGCAATCAGATTCTTTTCTCCTACAGGAGCTGTGGGCAAGAAAGCTAATGATTTCTACATCCTTCTCATCACCTGGTTTAAATTGTTTTCTGCTCTGAGTAAACAGTAATTACTGTTTAAGTACATCTCAGAAGAATTTTATCCCAATTGCAACAGTTCATGTTCCTCCTAATGTAATCTCTGCAGAGGAAATGATCGTCGAGGGAAGTAGGCTGACCTGCTCACAGGATGGCGTACTTAACAATCTGCACCTTATGTAATGGCGATTCTGTGTGCCTGTGTCATAATTATTGGAATATTATTTTATGCGGTTTTTCTTTTTTTGTTTGTTTTTTTGAGACGGAGTCTTGCTCTGTCGCTCAGGCTGGAGCGCAGTGGCGCGATCTCGGCTCACTGCAAGCTCCACCTCTTGGGTTCACGCCATTTTCCTGCCTCAGCCTCCTAAGTAGCTGGGACTACAGGCGTCTGCCACCAGGCCCGGGTAACTTTTTTGTATTTTTAGTAGAAACGGGGTTTCACGGTGTTAGTCAGAATGGTCTCGATCCCCTGACCTCGGGATCTGCCCGCCTTGGCCTCCCAAAGTGCTGGGATTACAGGCGTGAGCCACCGCGCCCGGCATATTTTATGCATTCTTTAACATTACAATTTATTTTGTGCCATGTTCTGACTTTTAAGTCATTAAATCGTCCTCCGTTCATATTTCTGGGTAATCTGATGGTGTCTCCATGTGCCATTCCAGAAAATTGTCTTCCCCAGGCCTCTGTTAGAACAACAAATTGTCCAGCCCCTTGTAACTCAAAATGTGGCCTGGGAACCAGCAGCGTCAGCCTTACCTGGGAGCTACCAAGGACTGTGGAATTTCAGGCTCAACCCAGACCTACTGAATCAGAATCTGCATTTTTAACAGGATCCCCAAGTGATTTGTGTACACAGTGCAATAGGGGAAGTACTGGTCTCTGAGATAACCAAGTTCATCATCAGTCTTTATATCCAAACAGATAGCTGCCTAGCGAACAACCATCAACTTAGCCTGTCTCTCCGATGCTACGTTTTGAGTATTCCTTAGGCTAATATTTGAGTTGCTCACATTTACTGGATGAATACAAGGGCTGTCAGAAGTCTTTTCTTTTTCTTGTCATGTGCTGCCCAGCTGCAGGAAAGGAATATGCATATTTTAGAATCAAAAGCAGAAAAGCAGCATCTGGTTTGCTAGATCTGCTAGATCTAAAGTACTTCTGTTCTGAAAGTCTTTTTCATGTTTATTAGGGTGAGAAAAAAATGCTCCCCCAAAATTATTTTCCAAGAAGGCATAAGAAAGATTCATGGTACATGAAGTTTTATAAACTCACGAAATAAAGATAAAACAAATTTCTGAGGCATGAAACTTTTGGCAAAGTTTCTGTCTTCATTGCTTAAAACACAGAGCTCTAGATGACAGAATAAGGGTTGATTACAAACAACTTGTCCTCTAAACAGGACACAGACGCATGCCAGAGACTTGTGTTATTGCCTTCAGCACAGATCAGAGTTTTATTGACTTTCTAAACATATTTTTACTAAACATCACTGGGGACCATGCTTTGTTCTCCCTGCCCACACCCCACCCTATGTACAAGAGCCCTTTAAAAACTGTACACAGCCATGTACAGCAGCCTATCAACTTATTCAAATCCTATTGTTGCTGATGAAGTTCTGAAGGCAAATAACACCTACCTTCAAACAAATCAAAAAAATAGCACAAGGGGCGGGGCACGGTGTCTCACTCCTGTAATCCCAGCACTTTGGGAGGCCGAGGTGGGCGGATCCTGAGGTCAGGAGATCAAGACCATCCTGGCTAACACAGTGAAACCCCGTCTCTACTAAAAATACAAAAAAAAAATTAGCCGGGCGCGGTGGCGGGCCCCTGTAGTCCCAGCTACTCGGGACGCTGAGGCAGGCGAATGGCGTGAACCTGGGGGACGGAGCTTGCAGTGAGCCGAGATCGGGCCACTGCACTCCAGCCTGAGCCACAGAGCGAGACTCAGTCTCAAAAGAAAAAAAAAAAAAGCACAAGGACCACCTGTGCTCTTGTACCTACAAATGGCCTAGCTAATTTTCTCACTAGGATGTCAGTGATTCGGTCCCACAATAAGGACCCGATAGCACTGTGCAGGTGCAGTCACTAAAGGCCTACCTCCTCTAGGAAGCACCAACCACCTCCCTCTTCCTGCAGCAGGCTTCACTTTACATTTGCAGACACAGGTCTGACGTTAGGACATTCAATCAGGTGTTCCTCATGCTCCAAGCAACTGGAACCCACCTGTGTTCCAAGATTACCTTTCAACTGAAAAGCTTTTAAAGGCCAGGCACAGTGGCTCACGCCTGTAATCCCAGCATTTTGGGAGGCCGAGGTGGTTAGATCATCTGAGGTCAGAAGTTCGAGACCAGCCTGGCCAACAGAGCAAAACCCCATCTCTACTAAAAATACAAAAATTAGCTGGGCATGGTGGCATGTGCCTGTAATCCCAGCTACTTGGGAGGCTGAGACAGGAGAATGCTTGAACCTGGGAGGCAAGGGTTGCAGTGAGCCGAGATTACGCCACTGCACTCCAGCCTGGAAGACAGAGAGACTCCATCTCACAAAAAAAAAAAAAAAAAAAAAGCTTTTAAACTGGGACAGCTGTCACCTCTGGGAGCCACTCGGCCAGCCAAAGCAGCTAACATTCTTGGGTTTCAGCAAATTCCAGAACAGAATCTTACCAAAGATTTTTTTCCTTTGTTTTTTTTTCTTTGTTTGGACAGAATTTCGCTCTCATTGCCCAGGCTGGAGTGCAATGGCATTATCTCAGCTCACGGCAACCTCCACCTCCCAGGCTCAAGCGATTCTCCTGTCTCAGCCTCCCAAGTAGCTGGGATTACAGGCAGGTACCACTACACCTGGCTAATTTTGTCTGTTTTTAGTAGAGATGGGGTGTCTCCATGTTGGTCAGGCTGGTCTGGAACCCCTGACCTCAGGTGATCCGCCTGCCTTGGCTTCCCAAAGTGCTGGGATTACAGGAGTGAGCCACCATGCCTGGCCGATTATTTCTTTTTACTGCAAATGTATCCCTGATTTCTTCCTTATAACCACTGATGCAAGCAGCCAAAAGGGCTTCTACCACAAGGGCCTGCCTATCTTCCTACAGCCTGCCACAGCATGGCACTCCAACCCAGCTACTTCCTTCCCCAGGCCACAAAGGAAAGTCTATTTTATCCTCTTCAAAAAAAAATGAGCAGGAGAAAACTGGTATCAACAATCCATTTGCCTTCAAGAATCCATTTACTTGTAATCTTAAAATGTTTAATTCCCAGTGCCTTTACTGCAATAGTAAAATAAATTCCCCATCCGGGATAACTAAAGACCTCTCTGCATTTGAATAAAAACATTTCTACTAAATGAGGCACACTGAAATGATTAAGTGCTGAAGGAGAGAACCCTCCCCGAACCGCCCTTGTTCAGAGCCCACTTGCTTCTCCTTCCTTTGCAGCATAGAGATTGGCATGGGTACATTTGTGGTATGTCAGTTCCTTTCGGCTTTGACCTGAAGTTGGCTCAGATTTGGTTAATGCTGAAATTTGCAGCTGACTTCAATCGGACTTTGCTTCTCATTAATGAGTTGACATTACAGTGGGGAGATGTTTCAGCATTTGTTCCTTGAGCTTGCTCAAGCAGGAGCCAAAAGCTGAACAAGATCTTCCTCTTAAAAACAAGTTCAACACATTTTAAAAGAATGGATAGTTTAATTCCACTCAGTAAAACTGGTCCCCCCAAATATTTTAATTTTGATATGCAGATTCCAAGAAGAAATGGAAGATGGGAGGTTCAAAACAGTCTGGAAGCTTCGATCATCGGACTGTGATGGCTCACTCCTCCATGTTGGGTCACTTGAAGACTTTTTTTTTTCCCCAAGACAGAGTCTCACTCTGTTGCTTAGGCTGGAGTCCAGTGGCATGATCTCAGTTCACTGTAACCTCTGCCTCCCAGGTTCAAGCGATTCTCCTGCCTCAGCCTCCCGAGTAGCTGGGACTACAGGCGTGCACCACCAAGCCCAGCTAATTTTTGTATTTTTAGTAGAGACGGGGTTTCACCTTGTTGGCCAGGCTGATCTCAAACTCCTGATCTCAAGTGATCTGCCTGCCTAGGCCTCCCAAAGTGCTGGGATTACAGGCGTGAGCCACCGTGCCAGGCTACCACCTGACAAATCTTTACATGAGCAACATAGTAAAGCCGAGAAAGCATGATCTGTTCATGTATTTCATGTAGAAAGAACTTGCAAACTAACAGGATAAAATGTTTAAGTGCATAATTCTGTATGTATATACTTCCTTGAGATAATAACTATTAATAGTTAATCAATATCCCTTATTGTGTGTGTGTACAGTTTATTTTCAGTAAATAAATGCTCTTTCAAATGATTTTAACTCATATTTGCAACTTGGGGATAGTCACATTTATTCCTTGCTTGTAATTCTTTGAAATCGCCAAAAGAAAACTACTATTCTTATCTTGGTATTATTGATATTCTTTATTAAAGTAAAATGTTTTTTGTCTTTTAGAGAAAGTCTGTTTGGTTTTGTCAGGGGCGTGGGGAAGGAGGTGTTTGTATTTTTGGCTTTGTGTGACTTTCCAAAAGCCCCAATGGCTCACAATCAAGGTCAAAGCATATAACTAACTGTTCTTGTGTATCAGGAAGCCTTTATTAAAAAAAAACTCAATTATTTACTATGCTAAAGAAATTGTACAGCTAGAGGAAATTAGGGTCAAATATAAAGCCAAAGAGCTTGGAAAGGTTTATTTTATTTCTGATAATGAGGACCTGGAAAAGAGAATAGAATACTCCCTCTAAATTTCTTAACATTGGAGACAAATCCCTGCCTTACATTGCCAATTACAGTGCTTTGCACCTGCTCCCCTCGTTTTCTCATCCTTCCCTAGTTCTTGTCCCAGATGTCACCTGCTTGGAAGACTTCAGTACCCCCTTCAGACACTCTAGGATCACAACCACAAGCCTCTAAGCCTACTAGACTTCCCTGTACACAATTCCAAACAATCCCATTCATTAAACCAAAGGATTGCTTGAGCCTTGAGCCTGGGAAGTCAAGGCTGCAGTGAGCCAAGATCGTGCTACCCTGCACCCCAGCCTTGGTGACAGAAACACTGTTTCAAAATAAAAAAGCTCCCATGGAAAAATAAAATTCCAGGAAATTCTCCCTCTTTTTACCACTTATTAGCTACAAAATAACACATTTCGGATTCTAAAAGACCCTCTGAACAAGCGGACTGCTCCTGCAGGACCCAGGAGACCCCCCAAAACTGTGAGTGCCCCAAGTGTGCAAGGGGGAAAGGGAAACCCTCCTCTCCTGAACACACACCTGCACTGGAGAAGATGAAGCTCTGTTTGCTGGAAAAGTCTCCAACTTTACCAGGAGCTGAGTCAGTTTGGAGAGCCAAGGGAAATACAGGGGTACAGGAAGGCCCTGGGAGCTCGCTGGGTCCCCAAGCAGCCCATTCCTGCATAGCACCACAGGGATCCATCAGGAGGGCAGCCAGAGAAGCAGGGGGTAAAACTCCACTGGGAAAAGGAATTGTCTAGCTGAACTTTGTAACAATTTGAACGCAGTGAGAAGCCTCCTAGCCAGAACTCAGGGGAAGGTGCAAATCCGGTGTCCAGACTCCACATGCAGGGGAAGAACCAAGCCCTTTCCTTTACTTTCAAAGCTGGGAGGCGGATAGCCTAGGGCAGGTTTTCAAGCCCATATTGCCCTCTGCCTGGGGGTCTGGGGGCCTGTTGGGTGGAGGGGGGGGCACGGTGGGAGTGAGGCAGATCGTTTGGTTTGCGTGGGAGCTGCATGAGGCCTGTGATTGCTGACTTTCCCCCACTTCCCTGACAACCGGCAAGACATAGCAGAGGCAGCCATAATCCTCCTGGGTACACAACCCCAGTGGCCTGGGAATCTCACCCCATTCCCCACAGCAGCAGCAACAAGACCTGACCAAGGAGAGTCTGAGCTCACATATGCCTAGCCCTGCCCCCACCTGATGGTCCTTCCCTACCCACCCTGGTAACAGAAGACAAAGGGCATATAATCTTGGGAGTTCTAGTGCTCCGCCCACCACCGTTCATCCCTGTAATACCACAGCTGATACTCTCTGGAAAGCACCACCTTCTGGCAGGAGGTCAACCAGCACAAACATAGAACATTCAACCACCAAAGCTAAGAACCTTCACAGAGGCGAGATTTCCTTGAGAGGTGATTCCAGTTGGTTATTGGGGGTGGTGGGGAGAGGGAGGGAGGGGGAGAGAGAGAGAGAGAGAGAGAGAGAGAGAGAGAGAGAGAGAGAGAGAGAAAATTTATTCCAGGCAGAAGACACCACATATAGACAAGTAGAAGAAAGAAATTCAGAGCTCAAAGACAAGGTGTTTGAAATAACCCAATCCAACAAAGACAAAGAAAAAAAACAAGAAAACATGAACAAAGCCTCCAAGATGACTGGGATTGTGTTAAACAACCAAACCTAAGAATAATTGGTATTCCTGAAGAAGAAGGTAATTCTAACAGCTTGGAAAACATATTTGGGGGAATAATCAAGGCAAACTTCCCTGGTCATGCTAGAGACCTAGACATCCAAATACAAGAAACACAAAGAACACCCAGGAAATTCACAACAAAAAGATCTTCACCTAGGTCCACTGTCATCAGGTTATCCAAAGTTAAGACGAAGGAAAAAATCTTAAGAGCTGTGAGACAGAAGCACCAGGTAACCTATAAAGGAAAACCTATCAGATTAACAGCAGATTGCTCAGCAGAAACCCTACAAGCCAGAAGGGATTGGGGCCCTATCTTCAGCCTCCTCAAACAAAACAATTATCAGCCAAGAATTTTGTATCCAGCAAAACTAAGCATCATATATGAAGGAAAGATACAGTCATTTTCAGACAAATAAATGCTGAGAGAATTCGCCATTACCAACCCACCACTACAAGAACTGCTATGCTAAAAGGAGCTCTAATTCTTGAAACAAATCCTGGAAACATATCAAAACAGAACCTCTTTAAAGCATAAATCACACAAGACCTGTAAAGCAAAAATTCAAGTTAAAAAGCAAAAAAAAAAAAAAAAAAGTAGACAGGCAACAAAGAGCACAAGGAATGCAACAGTACCTCACATTTCAATGCTAACATTGAATGTAAGTGACCTAAATGCTCCACTTAAAAGATACAGAACCACAGAACGGATAAGAACTCACCTGCCTGTAGTCCCAGCTACTCGGGAGGCTGAGGCAGGAGAATGGCGTAAACCCGGGAGGCAGAGCTTGCAGTGAGCTGAAATCCGGCCACTGCACTCCAGCCCGGGCGACAGAGCGAGACTCCGTCTCAAAAAAAAAAAAAAAAAAAAAAAAAGAACTCACCTGCCAACTATCTACTGCCTTCAGGAGACTCACCTAGCACAGAAGGACTCACATAAACTTAAAGTCAAGGGGTGGAAAAAGGCATTTCATGCAAATGGACACCAAAAATGAGCAGGGGTAGCTATTCTTACATCAGAAAAACAAACTTTAAAGCAACAACAGTTAGAAGTGACAAAGTGGGACATTATCTAATGGTGAAAGTTCTTGCCCAACAGGAAAATATCACAGTTATAAACATATATGCACCTAACACTGGAGGTCCCAAATTTATAAGACAATTACTAATAAACTTAAGAA
>NW_012119265.1:11768103-11768971 GCF_000951035.1 Colobus angolensis palliatus
TATCACAGTTATAAACATATATGCACCTAACACTGGAGGTCCCAAATTTATAAGACAATTACTAATAAACTTAAGAAATGAGATAGACAGCAACACAATAATAGTGGGGACTTCAATACTCTACTGACAGCACTAGACAGGTCATCAAGACAGAAAGTCGACAAAGAAACAATAGATTTAAACTATACCTTTGAACAAATGGACTTCACAGATATATACAGAACATCATCATCCAATAACCACAGAATATACATTCTATTCAACAGTGCATGGACCTTTCTCCAAGATCGACCATATGATAGGCCATAAAACAAGCCTCAATAAATTTAAGAAAATTGAAATTATATCAAGCACTCTCCCAGACCACAGTGGAATAAAACTGGAAATCAATTCAAAAGGAAGCTTCAAAACCATGAAAATACATGGAAATTAAATAACCTGCTCCTGAATGAGCATGGGGTCAAAAACGAAATCAAGATTGAAATTTTAAAATTCTTCAAACTGAACGACAGTAATGACACAACCTATCAAAACCTCTGGGATACAGCAAAGGCAGTGCTAAGAGGAAAGTTCATAGCTCTAAATGCCTACATCAAAAAGACTGAAAGAGCACAAACTAACATTCTAAGGTCACACCTCAAGGAACTAGAGAAACAAGAACAAACCAAACCCAAATCCAGCAGAAGAAAGGAAATAACCAAGGCCAGAGCAGAACTAAGTTAAACTGAAACAAAAATAAATATAAAAGATAAATGAAACAAAAAGCTGGTTCTAGGCTGGGCGCGGTGGCTCAAGCCTGTAATCCCAGCACTTTGGAAGGCCGAGACGGGCGGATCACGAGGTCAGGAGATCAAGACCATCCTGGCTA
>NW_012119265.1:11769341-11943553 GCF_000951035.1 Colobus angolensis palliatus
CCTCAAAAAAAAAAAAAAAAAAAAGCTGGTTCTTTGAAAAAACAAATAAAATTGATAGAACATTAGCAAGATTAACCAAGAAGGAACAGAAAAAATCGAAATAACCTCACTAAGAAACAAAACAGGAGATACTACAACTGACACTACTGAAATACAAAAGATCATTCAAGGCTACTATGAACACCTTTACTCACATAAACTAGAAAACCTAGAACAGATGGATAAATACCTGGAAAAATACAACTCTCCTAGGTAAATCACCGAAGAATTAGATAACCTGAACAGACCAATAACAAGCAGGAAGTTTGAAATGGTAATTTAAAAATTACCAACAAAAAAAGTACAGGACCAAACGGATTCACAGCAGAATTCTAACAGACATTCAAAAAATTGGTACCAATCCTTTTGACAGTATTCCACAAGATAGAGAAAGAAGGAACCCTCCCTAATTCATTCTATGAAGCCAGCATCACACTAATACGAAAACCAGGAAAGGACCTAACCAAAAAACAAAACTACAGACCGATATCCTTGATGAACATAGATGCTAAGATCCTTAACAAAATACTTGCTAACTGAATCCAACAACAAAAAATTATCAAAAAGATAATCCACAATGATCAAGTGGGTTTCATGCCAGGGCTGATTTAACATACACAAGCCAATAAATGTGATACACCACATAAACAGAATTAAAAACAAAAACCACATGATCATCTCAATAGATGCAGAAAAAGCATTCAACGAAATCCAGTATCGCTTTACAATTAAAACTCTCAGCAAGGTCGTCATAAAGGGGACATACCTTAATGTAACAAAAGCCATCTATGACAAACTCACAGCCAGCATAATACTGAATGGGGAAAAGTTGAAACCTGTCCCTCTGAGAACTGGAAAAAGACAAGGATACCCACTTTCACCACTTCTCTTCAACAGAGCACTGGAAGTCCTAGCCAGAGCAATCAGACAAGAGAAAGAAATAAAGGGCATCCAAATTGGTAAAGAGGAAGTCCAACTGTCACTGTTTGCTGAAGATATGATTGTTTACCTCGAAAACCCTAAGTCCTCCTCCAGAAAGCTCCTAGAATTGATAAAATAATTCAGCAAAGTTTCCAGATACAAGATTAATATACACAAGTCAGTAGCTCTTCTATACACCAACAGCGACCAAGCGGAGAATCAAATAAAAAAACTCAACCCCTTTTACAATAGCTGCAAAAGAAAAAAACAAGAAAGAAAGGAAGAAAGGAATATAGCTGGGTATATTCCTGGGTATATACCTTGGGTTCAGGGTATCTAATTCTTCGGTGATTTACCTAGGAGGGTTGTATTTTTCCAGGTATTTATCCCTCTCTTCTAGGTTTTCTAGTTTATGTGAGTAAAGATGTTCATAGTAGCCTTGAATGATCTTTTGCATTTCAGTGGTGTCAGTTGTAGTATCTCCTGTTTCGTTTCTTAGTGAGGTTATTCGGATTTTTTCTCTTCCTTCCTGGTTAATCTTGCTAATGGTCTATCAATTTTATTTGTCTTTCCAAAGAACCAGCTTTTTGTTTCATTTATCTTTTATATTTCTTTTTGTTTCAATTTAACTTTCAAAGGATTTGAAAGACCTCTACAAGGAAATCTACAAAACACTGCTGAAAGAAATCATAGATGACACAAAAAAATGGAAACACATCCCATGCTCACGGATGGGTAAAATTAATAGTGTGAAAATGACCATACTGCCAAAAGCAATGTACAAATTCAATGCAATCCCCATCAAAATACCACCATCACTCTTCACAGAATTAGAAAAAACAATTCTAAAATTCATATGGAACCAAAAAAGAGCCCGCATAGCCAAAGCAAGAATAAGCAAAAAGAACAAATCTGGAGGCATCACACTATCTGATTTCAAACTCTACTGTAAGGCCATAGTCACCAAAACAGCATGGTACTGACCCAAGAATAGGCACAAAAACCAAGAGGACAGAATAGAGAACCCAGAAATAAACCCAAATACTTACAGCCAACTGACCTTCAACAAAGCAAACAAAAACATAAAGTGGAGAAAAGACACCCTTTTCAACAAATAGTGCTGGGATAATTGGCTAGTCAAATGTAGGAGAATGAAACTGGATCCTTATCTCACACAAAAATCAACTGAAGATGGATTAAGGACTTAAACCTAAGACCTGAAACCATAAAAATTCTACAAGATAACATTGGAAAATCCCATCTAGATGTTGGTTTAGGCAAGGATTTCATGACCAAGAACCCAAAAGCAAATGCAATAAAAACAAAGATAAATAGCTGGGACCTAATTAAACTAAAGCAATTTTCCACAGCAAAAGGAACAGTCAGCAGAGTCAACAGACAACCCACAGAGTGGAAGAAAATCTTCACAATCTATACATCTGACAAAGGACCAATCCAGAATCTACAACGAACTCAAACAAATCAGTAAGAAAAAAAACAAACAATCCCATCAAAAAGTGGGCTAAGGACATGAATAGACAATTCTCAAAAGAAGATATACAAATGGTTAACAAACATGAAAAAATGCTCAACATCACTAATGATCAGGGAAATGCATATCAAAACCACAATGTGATATCATCTCACTCCTGCAAGAATGGCTATAATCAAAAAATCAAAAAAAACAGTAGATGTTGGTGTGGATGCAGTGAACAGGGAACACTTCTACACTGCTGGTGGGAATGTAAACTAGTACAGCCTCTAAGGAAAACAGTGTGGAGATTATTTAAAGATCTAAAAGTAGAACTACCATTGGATCCAGCAATCCCACTACTGGGTATTTACCCAGAGGAAAAGAAGTCATTATTCAAAAAAGATATTTGCAAACACATTTTTATGGTGGCCCAATTCACAATTGCAAAATTGTGGAACCAACCAAAATGCCCATAAACCAACAAGTGGATAAAGAAACTGTGGTATATATATACAATGGAATATTACACAGCCATAAAAAGGAATGAATTAACAGTATTTTCAGTGACCTGGATGAGATTGAAGACTATTTTTCTAAGTGAAGTAACTCACGAATGGAAAACCAAACATTGTATGTTCTCACTGAAATGTGGGAGCTAAACTATGAGGATGCAAAAGCATAAGAATGATGCAATAGACTTTGGGGGCTTTGGGGGAAGAGTGGGAGGGGAGCAAGGGATAGAAGACTACAAATATGGTGCAGTGTATACTGCTCAGGTGATGGGTGCACCAAAATCTCACAAATCACCACTAAAGAACTTAATCATATAACCAAATATCGCCTGTACTCCAATAACTTACGGAAGAATAAAAAATAAACACATTTCCAAGAGTAAGGAGTTGCTGAGAGTTAGTTTATGCACCAGAGTCAATTCCCCTGCACCACTCCTCACATGCCTAGGAAAAAAGTTTAGAACATACATCCCTCAGTTCCACAACAGTCTCTTTGAATTTCCCTTCGAGGCTCTGCTTTTTCTCCCTCAGTCTCTTCCATGGTAAGCTTTCATTTAAGCTACAGCAAAACACTATCTTCCTAGAGGTTATACAGGAAACCCAGAGAAAAGTTCCAGTCTCCGTAAAACAGCCCGACCTTGCATGGAGCCACCTCCAGGAAAGATGGCAGAAATGCTAATCAATGTGGTAAGAGATAGTCTGACGATAAACTTAAAGACTTCTCCAAGCAGGAATGACTTGTAAGGAGGATTCCAAAAAGGCACTGTGCTCTAGTGGAAAACGTTTGCTTCTGATTCAAAGAAACCTAGCATGTGCTACTTACTAGCTGTGTGACCTTGGACAAGTTATTTGACCTCTCTGAGCTTCTATTTCATCATCTGTAAAATGCTAATGGTAAAATGACAATGACAATGCTTACTAGCATAGTTAATACAATAACTAAGAAGTGTTAATAGAAAGGATTCTGCTTATAGTAAGAGATCCATAAATGGTAACAATATAGTTTTGTTATTTTCCAAACACAGTACCTTGACAAAATTTAAGTTAATAAATATTTGTGGAAAGGAGGGAGAAAGGAAAAGGGAGACTTGAAAAAGATTCAAGTTTAGCACAGTATAAATCCTGATAGAGGTTCTCCTCTTTTTCACTAATAAATTCTCTGATTATAACATAGATCTATTGAGGAAATTGTTTGAATATCATGAACTATTAGCACACAGATCTGCAGATCAGAGCCCTCTGGTGGTCACTGCAGCTTTGCTATCTGTTAGAACAATTATGCCCACTTGTCTCTTACAGCTGTATGTCGCCACCTGCACCAACCTCAGCCTAGAAAGGACAGTGACGATCGAGCTTTTCTGAGATGTGCCCCTCACTAGTCATTCTTTGTTGCTTTGTAAAAGAAATGGCCACTAAACCCTCCAGATGAACACAGCCAACTGGCGAGTTCTCTGGTCTTACATAATAAATCCATTCTGGCAGGCCCACCTCTCAGTGCCTTTTGTTCCTCAGTACTCTGCCAGGACAGTTCTGGCATCTTCTTTTCATTAATGCAAGCCACCATTTTCCCCACTCTTGAAGGACACATCCCAACAGCACACTGGGACCAGATCCAGGTGTCCTTTTGATTACATTATATTCTCATAATGCCTGCATATGGATGAAATCTTCTTATCCAGTCTTATATTCTGGCACCCCACCCGCCATATCCCTGTCTAAACCCCCGAGATCCATTGCTAAGCACACTTTACCAATTCCTCCTGGTTTGCATTGCCAAATCCTGAAGCTCCTTCAGGGGAGATGCTTGTTCTTCCCACCTCAGAGCAAGCCCCTCCCCAGCCAGATCATCCTGAGACTTGACCATAATTAACCATCTAGAATAATACGGGGGTGTAGGCAATATTTGAGGAGGACGAGTCTCATCATGTAAAGCATCCTCCTCGGCATGGTCTCCAGGCAAGGGGAGTATGCTCTCCACTAGCCAGGAGGAGCCAGGACGTTCCTCTGCAGGGAAACCTCGAGTCCGTCATCCACCTAACTGTTCCCATTCCAGATCTCTATGTCTCACTTTTTCCCTATTAGGACCTTGACTTAAGTATAGGAGACTTGCCAGAGTGGTAAATTCAGCCCTTTTATTAATTCAGCTGCTTTGTCAATTAGATATTAGGCCTAATTTTCAGCACAGTCTGTCCTTCAGCTGCATTCGAAGACAGTCTCTTCAAATCAGCTTTCATATCATGCCTGAGGACTTTTATTGCACTTAACCACCAACTAATCCCACAGTCCTTATAATTACATGGTCTTCAATATCTCCCAAATATTATTGTATTAGCCAGTGCATGCCTTCCCATGTGTATTCCAGATCAATTTACTACAAGGCAGTCAGTACAGTCACGAACTGCACAATATTTTGGTCAATGGCAGATGGCACATATGGTGGTGGTCCCATAAGATTATATTTTTTCTATACTTGTTCTATGTTTAGATACACAAATACCTACCATTGTTTTACAGTTGCCTACAGCATTCAGTATAGTAATCTGCTGTACAGATTTGTAGCCTAGCAGCAATAAGCTATACTTAGCTATGTAGTAGGCTATACCGTCCAGGTTTGTGTAATTACACTATGATGTTCTCACAATGACAGAATTACCTAATGATGCATTTCTCATAATGTACCCTTGTTAAGTGACCCATGACTGTAATTGTGACGCTACAGCATGCTACCTCCTGCATTCAAGCTGAGCTGCCCAAAAGACAGCTAAGCTGGAGTTTATTCATTTGGCCCCTTAAATCCACTCTCTACCTTTCTTCAACTGGGTGCCTAGCAGGCCAACATTTATGGACTGAATCAATGGGTTTTCTCACTCTCTGCTTTCCCACTTGATTCCCACGTGGTTTTTTTTTTTTTTTTTTGCTTTTTGCTTTTTCTTTTTCTTTTTTTTTTTTTTTTTTTTGGAGATGGGGTCTTGCTCTGTCATTCAGGCTGGCGTGCAGTGGCACAATCACAGCTCATTTGCAGCCTTGACCTCCCAGTCTCAAGGGATCCTCCCACCTCAGCCCCCTGAGTAGTTGGGAGTACAGGTGCACACCACCATACCCATCTAATTTTTTATTTTTATTTTTTGAAGAGACAGGGTCTCACCCTGTTGTAATTCTTCCACCTCGGGCTCCCAAAGTGCTAGGATTACAGGAATGAGCCACCACACCCAGCTTGATTCCCGTTTCATTCAACAGAAGACCAGGGAGGAGAGTGAGGATGGGTATCTGCTTCCCCACCTCCCTCCCTACCAGGTCTCAGTTTAGGGAGGGCTGCATCCTCCTACCAAAGGCTGCAGCCCCTGTCGTGGATCTCACTCCCACAGTTCTCTCTGGGGTCTGACAATCACTCCCTCCTCTCGCTCCTTCAGCCTAGGGTTGTCCATTGCTGCTGAACCAGATCTGTTTCATCTCCACTTATTGGTTTCCTTAATTCTGCTCACACATTTATAAATCATCTCTTCCGTATCCCACTGCAATAGATCACTGGTTTCCTGCCAGGACCCTTATTCATGCTGTGGTCATCTTTTCTCAAATCCTGACAAGCCCTTTGTGCCTCAGAAAACTCTGAGGAAAGTCTTTAGGGGTGGGTTGAAAACACTTGAGTGGCACCACCCAGGATTCATCCCTAATCATCACCCACTGCTCCAGCAGAGACCCCAAGTACTTGCCTTCTTCTTACATTAGAGTGACTTCCTTTCCTACCAACACATCTGCTAAAGGTTGGGTGACTTTCGCTCCTGCCCTTTGTTCCCAGATGTTCACCCCGCATCCCAGTACTTGACTGTCAATCTCAACATTTGCTTTACTGTGTTTTAGGGGGACACGTTGAATTCTTATTCAAGAAGGACTCCTGGCTCCCAGGGCTATGTCTATGTATTTGTGCCACCGCTGGGACTCATGCTACAGAGTCATCTGTCTGTGTCCCTTACTAAACATGACGTGCCAAATTAATGCTTAAGTAAAAATAACCTTGTAGTTTATTTGAGGTGTGCTTCTCACTGTTATTCCAAGTGTACTAAAAATTAAAAAGACTTTCTTAAAAGTTGTCATGAATTCAAAAGACAGAGGACATGCTTTATTGGCATTAATATAGGTTTTCCTGGCACATTATGAAAAAGGAACAAGGTTAAATTCAACCCCAAAAATGCCAGAAGTAAAGACATTTGCATAACATTAGAGTTCTGGAGGTTTTTTCCAGGCACAGAATTAGCTACTGTAAGATTTTAGAGAGGGCAGGAGCTAGAAAATCACAGACTTTTTCCTCTGGGCCAGCAATGCAGTTTTACCCCTAAAAGCATGTAAAATTTCTGAGTTTAGTAAGTTACAACTTAAATTTAAAATATGATAAATCGGGAAGAATACTTGTGATTGGCCATTTTGCCATAGCTTTGGGAGAACATCATACTCTACAACGTGAGTTTAGTTTAATAACTTTTTAAGGCTAAATGAGATAGCTATTAGTTACATATTTTATTTCTGGGGGTTTTTTTCTTTCTTTTAATCCCACCATAGCCTCTTTATTGAGGCTCTTAAGGGAATTTAGGGAATTTTGCTAGGGAAAATAATTACCCAAATCCAAACATCTTTTCATTGAAGCTGCTCTCTTTGTGTATCTGAACAGTCTTATTTCTTGTGTAGATAATTGCTCAGTTAAAAGGGGAAGGGAGCATTTTCCCTAAAGAAGCTTGCAGTTGGAATTCCTCAGGGGTGAGGAAAACTAGTACATGGGTTTTGTTCATTTCTAGCCCTTTAATCATAAATCCGGTTGGAGATCAGTGGTTAAATAGAACATGAGAATTTAAAGACTTTCCAGCCCCATTTTCTAATTACATCTAATGTGTTTAAATCATTAGCATATTATAAGTCCAAACTGGGAGAGGATTGTGATACACAAATTATGTTCCAAGACTCAAGGCAAAGAAAAATTAATTTGCAGGTGTGTGAACTGGAGAAATTATTTTGGTGAAGGCATGAATATTGTTTCGAATTTTTAGCATCAGTAGGCTGCATTTGGGCCTTTTGCCTGAGCTGGACCTAAGGGTCAACAGGTAACCTCCTCCATGGGTACAGTCGAAATTAAACAGTCTTGCATCCAGGAAGTATAACTGCATGTGCTGCTCACACAGGTGGGTCTGTGAGGCTAAGGCCGCTAGCTGCGCTCTGCAGACCATGCAGGCCTCAGGTGGTCTCACACTCCGTGGTGGCAGTGGAGCAGGTTCCACAGTCACAGCGGACGGCCACGGGATAGGTGTAGACGGGGTCGACTCCCGGGGCACAGTTGGGCAGCTTGACGGTCACCTGTTTGGTCTCATTGTAGGTACAGACTCGATGATGGGCTTCAATATAGGGGGGTTCCAGAATGGGTTTCTGTCCCCACAGATAGAAAACAGGGAATTCATTAGAACATATGATCTTGTTTCAGTTTTTTAGTATCATTTATCACTATCAGAAATTAACTTGTTATTCATTGATTTACTTGTTGCTCTATCATCTCCCAGTAGAAAACAAACTCCTGAAAGCAAGAAGCTGATTTCACTCAAGACCATATCCTAAGCTCCCAGGAGAGACCATGGCACACAGCAAGTGCTCCGTGCGTAGTCAGCAAATGAATCATCTTGGTCATTGCAAACACCTTCTAACTGGTCTCCCCTCTTCCATTTTTACTCCCTACAATCTATTTACAACACAGCAGCCCTGACTGATCCTGTTTAAACATAAGTCAGATCATATTACTCCTCTGCCCAAAGCCCCAGTATTTCCCATCTCACTCAGAGCAAAAATCAAAGACCTTATGATCACCTTCAAGACCTACATCACCTTCTCTACACCTCTACCTTCTGAAATGCCTGCAACCATTCCCACCCCACTGACTTCCTCACTAGGCTCACAGCGGTCTCCTTATTGTTCCTCCCACCCAGCAGGAACAGTCCCAGCTCAGGGCCTTTGCACTTACTGTTCCTTCTGCCTGGAACATTCTTCTCCCATATGATTCACTCCTTCACCAACCTTTGGTTTTTGTTAGAATGTCACCTTCTCAGGGAAGCATTTCTCAACCATCCTATTTAAAATTGCAACATTCCATCTCTATGCCCAGAAACTTCCCATCCCCCATCCTGCTTTATTTTTCACCATACCACATGACATAGTCTACCTTTCTTTCATTTGTGTGATATTCCTCCCACTCTAGAAAGTAAGCTCTTTTAGGACAGAGATTTTTGCCCGCTGTGCCTCCCATACCTAAAACAGACCCCGGGAGGGTTTCAATAACTATTTGTCATTGAATCAATGAAAGAAAACATTACAAGACAGGTTCCCGAGTACTCTGTGTACTGTTCTGATCATCAAAAGATTCATTTCCTTTCTTCACCTTTTATAAATCTTAATTTCAAAGATAATTTTGATAAACAGAACACATAGATCAGAAAAAATATCAGCACCTAGCCGGAGTTAAAATCTCGAGCCTGCAGTCAGAACTATGGAGCCTTGAGTCCCTGTTCTGCCACTTGCTGGAGACCTTGGAAAATTCACTTAACTTCCTGAAGACTCAGTTTCCTCCTCTGTAAAGCAAAATATCTACCTCCCACCATTGTTTGAGAGACAAAGTAAGATGATATATGCAATTCACAATGTCTAGCACAGAGTAAGTGTTCAATAAATGTAATCCATTGTTCTTATTAGTGCAATTATTATAAGGAAGTAATAATGAAAATAATAACAAGCTTTCAAATGACAGTACCTTTGCTTTTTTGTTCTTCTTTGTTCTAGGCAAAAAAGAATATGTAACTCAAGATGAAGTTCTTGCATGAATGTCATGAAAATAGCAAACTTGCCTTTTTTTTTTTTTTTTTGAGATGGAGTCTCGCTCTGTCACCCAGGCTGGAGCAGTAGTACAGTGGCGCGATCTCAGCTCACTGTAACCTCCACCTTCCAGGTTCAAGCAATTCTTCTGCCTCAGCTTCCCGAGTTGCTGGGACTACAGGCACGTGCCACCATGCCCGGTTAATTTTTGTATTTTTAGTAGAGATGGGGTTTCACCATATTGGCCAGGCTGGTCTCTATCTCCTGACCTCGCCATCCGCCCACCTTTGCCTCCCAAAGTGCAGGGATTACAGGCATGAACCACCGCGCCCAGCCAGCCTTGCCTTTGACAAGGACCAAAGAAGCTGAATTTGTCCTCAACTGTTTTCTCCTATCTTCCATATTTGCTTTATGTCTTCTTACCATTGGTACTCTGGGAACCTAGGCAGACCAGACACCTCAAAAAATTTAAATTTCAATCCTAAAACGGTGAAACCCCGTCTCTACTAAAAATACAAAAAACAAAAATATTAGCCAGGCGTGGTGACGGGTGCCTGTAGTCCCAGCTACTCGGGAGGCTGAGGCAGGAGAATGGCCAGAACCCAGGAGTCGGAGCTTGCAGTGAGCCGAGATTGCGCCACTGCACTCCAGCCTGGGTGACAGAGTGAGACTCTGTCTCAAAAAAAAAACATTAAATTTCAGATACATAATTTTTTAGTATAAGTCTGTCCCAAATACTATATGAGACAGACAGACTTATGCTAAAAATTTATTTGTTGCTTATCTGAAATTCAAATTTGCCTGGGCTTCCTGGTTTTCTGGTTTCATTTCAGTTTGGGTTTTTCTGGGGAGGGGATTGGTTGCTTTGTTTTATTTTGTTTGTCTGTTTGTTTGCTAAATCTGGCAACGCTATATGCAGATTATGAGGAATAGCTATTTTCAACAACAGCTCCACCTTCAAATGTAAATCCAGCCAATCTGTCGTCATGAACATCCTTATTTTCAGACATGCTTTCAGTTAAGTTCTCTCCCCCCAAAAAAATCAAGGGCTTTATATCTCAGAAACTTTCAGAATGCTGGGAAAATGAACCTCATTCTTTTATTTATTTTCTATAGGTAACCTCCCTTTTCATTACACAGTCAAGACATGAATGAAAGCTGGCTAAGATCAGAGACAATCTTGTTCTTTAATGGTTTTGGTGCTTCCATTTTTCCAGTGAGAGCACAGTTCCTGACCTCCTATGGGTGACCATGATCCGATTAAACACATTCATCAGTTTTTAAAAAGAAGAGAAGATGGGCTGAATTGAGGAGAAGCAGGATTTTGAGGATTCGGCACAGAGAGGGCTTCAAATAGCCCAGACACTAAATGCAAACAGGGAGAGGCCCTGCCAGGCTAGTCCCTGAACAGGAGGAGGCGCCAAGTGCCCCACGTGAATTTGCTGCCAATTGACAGGCAAAGTCTACTTAGCAAAACCCGATTTTCATTTGGCTGGTAGGGCTCAAGCCCCTGAATGAGGCAAAAAGAAAACTACTTTGATGGAGTCGTTTCTGTTTTTTTTTTTTTTTGAGACGGAGTCTCGCTCTGTCGCCCAGACTGGAGTGCAGTGGCCGGATCTCAGCTCACTGCAAGCTCCGCCTCCCGGGTTTACGCCATTCTCCTGCCTCAGCCTCCCGAGTAGCTGGGACTACAGGCACCCGCCACCTCGCCCGGCTAGTTTTTTGTATTTTTTAGTAGAGACGGGGTTTCACAGTGTTAGCCAGGATGGTCTCGATCTCCTGACCTCGTGATCCACCCGTCTCGGCCTCCCAAAGTGCTGGGATTACAGGCTTGAGCCACCGCGCCGGGCCGATGGAGTCGTTTCATCCAATTTAGAGATTTCATCACTATGACCCAATTCCATTCATAGGGCTGTAATTGTACCTAAGCAAGAGCAGGCCACCCTCTGGGTCCCTGAAGAGAAGGCTATTGTTCCCAATGGCAGTGTCCACTCACAGTGCAGGTACCCTTCTAAGTGGCCTTCCATTAGGCTGGAGGATCTACAGCTCCAGGGAGCGGTCCATCCCAGTCAACCAACAAATGTGTATTGAATACCTTGTTCATACACAACACCTTGACAAAAGCTGTGAAAGTTATAAGAATGAACCTCTGTCCTCAAAAAATTTAACGAGTGTGGTGGGGGAAGAAGTAAGATGAAAAGTAGAGCATAGTCAAGGGCTTACTTGCAAGTCAAAAAAGGCCCAGAAAAGGAGCTGGCAATGCAGATGGGCATCAGGAATAAATATGATAATGACAGATGAGAAGGAGAAGGGATATCAGGAAAGGACCAAAATGAGATCCATAAGGGCTATTTGATAAAACTTTTGAAAGTCACTTACCAAGGCCAGAGTAAGAAAATGTGTTGTCTTCAGGAAAGCAGGCAGACGCCATATTGCTGGGGACTTTGAAAGTTGGTAATTGAATCTGTAGTAGTGTGTGGACATTCAAGGTTTTGGGGTCAGGGAGTGACAAGATCAGAGCTAGTAACTCATCAGTTACCAAGTGGGCGGGCCTCAGGGGGAAGAGCCCACAGTCACTACGGAGTGTGATCTGCTGGGGTGCTGAATAGCTCTCTTCCTCTTCACCACTCAGACAGCTCCTCTTAGCCCAATAGGATTTTTAACTTTGTTTGAGAGTGTTATCCTCACTTTAAATTAAATGTCTCTAAAAAGGCCAGGTATCATTGAATATAAAGGAACTTAATGGATCCGTCAGTGATAACCCCAGAGGGCTCCCAGGGACTTCAAGAGGAACAGGGCTGCAGAAGAGGCAGTGAAGGGGTCTGGGACCAATTCTCACCCTTCAGCTCAGGACCTCTTTCTTGGAAACTGGCTAATTTACCCAAAATGAAGGAACACAGGGAAGAGTTTGGGTCACAAGCTTGAACCACAAATTGATTTCCAGCTTTACACTGACACTCTCTGTGACTTTGCAGACACTCTCCCTTGAATCCCTCCATGTCATCTGTAAAATGGGTAGAACAGTACATCGTGATCTCCCAGAGATGATTCCCAGATACACAGACACAGTGTAAACCAAATTCTTAATCTTATCAATGTTTTGTTAGAGGGGCAACATCATGCTTTTCAAATCACTTTTGGAAGATGCCAATCACAGTTTTGTTTTGGTTTCTTAAATCTACAGGAAAGGGCAGATGTCCCAGCTCCACCTCATATCATTTAAAAAGTGAACTCTTGAGAATCAGACCCAAGTTGCTGGCCCAGAAGATACTGTCATCTGCACATCTTAGCAACTCACCTCCCAGGTCTCACAGCGACCCCAGCAGGCATCCGTGGTGATCCGAAGGCCCCTGCAGCCTGGCTTCTTGGCCAGGAAAGTAAACTCCCTCACGGCACAGCCCACAAAGGTGCGCAGGTTCCCACTGGAGGTGCCAAGGACACAGCCACAGCCAACCAGAAGGAGGAGGGCCATGGGGCCGAGGAAGAGGAATGCCAGCTTCATGCTGCTCTTCTGGAGAGGGAAAGGACAGAGTTTAACAGATCTGGTTGCCCTCAATGGCACAGCCAACCATGCATTGGTCACTATCAAAGGGACCTTGCTCCTAGCATTTCAGGGAAAATGAGCCCAGAAATTGTAAACGCCCACAAACTCCAACACAGGCATCCAGCGATTCCTGTAACTGGTGCCAGTGTGGATTCCATGGCCCTTTCTAGATGCCCACCCTCCAAGTGCATTCTCAGGCTTTTCCTTATTGTAACTTAACTGCTGCAGTTGACTTGTGTGCTGAAGAAGTTTGTCCCAGTGGTCTTTCCAAAATAAACATAAAATATGAGTAACACCAAAACTAATCCATAATCCAACAGAATACATGAATACATATAAATTATTTTTTTCAGGTCCAGGGTATTTGGGTGCCATGTTACATACTTTGCTCAAAACTATATTTTCAATGTCATGATGGGGAATGATTTGGGAGGTAAATATTAATAACAATATTCCCTATATGCATCGCTACTAAACCAACTCTCCACTAAACATGGATGCGCAAAAAATATCATGAAACCAATCATCTGAGTTGGTGGCCATTCATAAATGTGTCCCACTCACTGTAAATTGCTTCTGCTCTAGACTTCCACTGCAACAGCACCTACTTAACATTCAATTTAAATCCAAATGATGGAAAGCATAGAAGTTATTTAAAACATAACCTCAATCCACTGTCAAGTCCATCCTCTCTGGGTCTTGGTCATTCCCCGTGCTCTTTCAGGAGCCAGAATCAACCCCCTTCATGCTTGGCCCACTAGACAGAACTCACCTGGATTTTGAAGTATAAAGGATATGGCATTCATGGACCCTTACCCGCCACTGAATTCATTATTTTCACAGTTCCTACTCTGACCTTGCTGTAGCAAGTTCTCTGGGCTTCTCCTCCTCTGGAATGAGGTTACAAATATGGAGAAGCACTTACCTAATCTTGCAGGAGCCAATGCTTCTTTTAGAGCTGAAACTTGCACTAAGATTTCAGGGAGTCACAATGAATGGTAGAAGTTTGCTCTGGGTAAATGTCTCTACCTTCTGTTACTGGGCTGCTTGATTGCTCAAATATATAGAAAAAGTCTTGTCAATCAAAACAAAAGAGAGGCAGATCCTTACAGGAACTACTAAACACATCAAAGCCAAGGAATAGAAAGCCAGTCTCTATTTTCCAAAACTGATTAACTTAAAGGGTGTTGTTTTGTTTCTCCACATCACCTACTGAAACAGAAAGTTACCTTGGTGGGTGGCATAATCCTAAGGAAATAGTCAGCGGTAGTTCCACCTGGTTCTCAAGAGAACAAATGCATTGTGGCAGATGGATTAAATTTTCCTTCAGAGTAACCACAAGTTTCCTTTGAAACGGGTAAGTGACTAGCAGCTCATAGCAAACCCTTTCCTTTAACTGACAACATGTTTCAATACACTGAAAAATAACAAAACAATAATTATTGCTGGAAAGAATGCAGGATCACTACCTGAAAAGATGGAAATCACAGTGAGAAGAAACATGTTGAAAGTCGTAAAACTAGCTAAGAATTAGATGATATCAATATCACCTTAAAATGAATCATTTAGGAAAAAATACCAAGATGTTCCAAGTGATTATCTTCCAGCATGGGAATTAAAGAAAACTTTTCATTTATTTTATATGGTTTTCAGCATTTTTCACATATTCTACATTGGGCAGACTTTTGTAATAGAGAGTCAGTCAATACTAATGTTTTAAAATTAAAATAAACCAACAGGCATGCATTTGTTCTGACTGTAGGGACATTCAGTGCTGGTCTGATAGAGATGTTTCATCAGATATTTGGTCTTAAATGATTAAAATAAGAACAAAGTACTTTTTGGAGTATGGGATATAGTTTATATTTCAATCTACAATAACAGCATATGAGTGGATTAAAAATGTACTTGTTCATGGCATTTTTCTGGATGCTCTAAAAAGTAAATGAAGCAGATATCATCTTTGTCCTTAGGAGTTTCAATATCATAGTAAATAATGACATAGGCAGAGACATTGAAGATGCACACTAACTAACTAGTGAAACAAAGTGAAGAAGTTAAACCATTTCCATTTTCTGCAAAGGAAAGGGTTCTTTAAATACATGTGCTGCTCATCGTAGATTTCATTTTCAAAACAGATAACAATGCCCGGGGAGTCCATCAATTTGCCACCCCTCTCTCTAGAGCAGAATTATTACATGTGTTTTATAGAAAATTGAACTAGGCTTGGAATAAAGGACTTTCTTCAGCCCTTCAGCCTGTGAGTAGCATAACCAGAACTGGAATACTCTGGGGACGGACTGCTCAGCTGGCCTGATCTTCCTAACTTGCTGGCCAAGAGCTAGCCAATTGGCAGTGAGCTGCCATCCTGGGCTGTTTCTGAAGACGGCTGCTCAACCCTTTTAGACCTGAAACATACACACTTGTGTCTGCAGAGTCACAAAATAAAGACAGACTGCAAAGGCCAAGAGCATCTTTCTTTCACAATCCCCAACTTCTTTATAATGCAGAGGTGTGGCATCACGCATTCCACCCTGTCAGCATTTACTTTATAAGAATGACAATTTAGAGTCACTAAGCATCTACTATGTACAAGGTACCATGGAGTCTGCTGTGCTCTTACATATGTTATCTCTAGACCTTACAACAATTCTTTAAGTCAATTATTATTTTCTTGTTTTTACATTGGAAGAAATAGAAACTCAATTGTTTTGTAACCTGCCTACTTCCAAAGCCTTCAACAACACTGGGAATGGCAAATGGGTCTATTTCATCCCTGTCACCAACTACAGTTAATGAGAAGCGGCTACCTGGAATGTTGTGTTAAAAAAGGCAGCTGAAGTCATTCTAAAGGCAAAGGGCAGTGGCCCATCAGCTTCATCCCGGGTGTAGGAAAGGAGAATGGTGTATGGATGCCACCTTTTGCAACGTAGGCTGTGTCGCACCTCTCTATGGGCAGAGTGAGAGTTTGCAGTGTGACTTCAAAGGCTAATAAACGCCCTGCTACCCACGGAATATCTCTGCACCATAGTGTGCATGTGTTTGCCACCTTCCCTTCAATCTACGTTGAAGTTCCCACCATTAAAGCTCCTCTCTTGAGGTAGCAAAGAAATATATGAGTAATGTCTCCAAGGATAGACTCTGGAGAATCTTCTCTCCTTTTGTTCCATGATCATATTTACATGGATTTATTGTCACCTTGGAGGGTGAGGCACAAGATATAGGTTCACTAGGGGTAGAAAGAAAGGAGAAGTGGTGTACGTGAGTAATCATCTTGAATTCCAGGGGGATCGTGACTCCAGAGGAATGAGCCAAGTGTTAGTGCCTCAAAGGGGTGACTGAGAAACTGAGGCCTGGTCCAGGGAAGGTGGTCCCAGGTGGGGAAATCCTGGGGTGCACACTGTGTGCAGGAGATGGAGACACTGACAGAGCCTGAAACACTCCCTTCCCTCCCGCAGCCATGCGGATTCTCAGTGGCACAATCTCCTTTGGGACTACCTTGAGCAAGTCACTTCTCTGAGCCTCAGTTTCTTCATCTGTAGCACAGTGGGGTTGGACTCTGTGACTCCCAAGGCCCTTCCCAGTTCCAGAATTTAAATATTTATAGACTATTTTATGAGCACAAGAAGCTGAGGACAAGTCAGAGAGAGAGTGCAGAAGGTTACACAACCATAAAGTCAGCCACATTGTACTGAAATCTTGATTCTGACACTGGCCAACGTAAGATCTTGGACAGGTCTGGTAGCCCACCTGAGTCTCAGTTTCCTACAAAATTGAAAATACCTCCATCATAGGGGTCATGTGAGGATTCTACAAAATAATGTCTATAAATTACTTCTCACAGGGCTTGATACATGATAAGCAGGCAATAATTGTTGTTTCTCTTTCCTTCCCTGGAAATGCATCATCATCATGTGTACCACTAAGAAATAAAAAGCTGCCAATAAAAAATTATATCACACCAGCAGTTGTTAGGCATATCCTGATTTCAAAGGTATTAGAGGTGAAAAAAAAAATGTGAGTCTGAGAAGAGAAGAAGCAAAGTCTTTGGGGACTATGAGACTTCACTAGCATTCTGAAACCAGGACGTAGGTAAGCACCAACCTTGCTTTCCCAGCCAACGTGGGGTGCTTTAATCTGACACTAAAATTAACAACATGTTTTCAGTAGAAGAAAAAATCTAAAGTGTTAGGCTTAATTTTTAAAGTCCAAATCTCATATTTTGAGGGTAAAAGCTTTATCACAGTTGCAAATTTCAATATATTAATAAATCTTCACAAACACTCAATTTCAGTTCTGACCAATTACGGAGTCAAACTAAGCCAACCAATGCTCCCTGAGCATCCACGGTCTTGCACAGGTACGAAATGAGAGCCCACAGAAACTAAGCTGTTTGCTGCATCACTTAAAACCATCTCTTAAGAGTTTAGAAAAGATGTGCACGCTCTAGTATGTTTTTCCACACTGTGTTCTCAAAATACACAATGCTCTGCCCAAGGGTCAAATTAATTAGCATTATGCTTCCCATGGGTGGAAAAAAAAGCCACATATGAAGCTATGAGTTTCAAGGAACTAACAGAATTAATGATAGAAGAAAAGTCAGCCTTGAGTCTTATAAAGTGGTATGTTGCTTTTAATACTGCTTATTTTCCATTCTGCGCATATGAATGAAGATGAACAGTGAAGACTTGGAAGAAATTAATTTTGTTGAAAAGTCTTTTCTTCCTTTCAAAGCACTGGGTATTTGTGGTCAGCTCCTTGTGTTATTGACTTAAAGAGATAACATTTGCCCGAGATGATGGTGCAGTTGCTATGGTAACATTTTTTTAACGAGACTAAAAATAATGACTCCTGTGTCTGATTTACTAGGACAAGTCAAGCCTTTCTCCATAACTGTCTGAAAGAATTATCTGTCAGTTGTCACAGATTTATTTCAAATTAAGGGGCACATGGTTTGGGCGCTGAAGTGAAATGTTTTTATTTCTGCCTGACTCTTCCACTTTTGAATATCATAGCTTTGCAGGGCATGGCAGACACATGCCTAATAGAAAGGAACAGAGCAGAGTTTAATGAGTCACAAAGACGCATTCTTTATTTCAGCTGCATCCTGTATTCTCATTGGAATGAGTCCACAAAGCTGCTGGGTCCCCAGACTCTTCATTTGTAATTCCCGGGGCAGTCACACAGACATGGCCAAGGTTGTTGTTAGCTAAACTTTGAAGCAACAGCACTTCATTTGTTAGTGCTTAACTTTGTTCCAGAAAAGATTCCGAGGCTCCTGGCCACTGAGTATGCACACATGTGTCTGTGTGTGTCCATCCCCACACTCCAGTGATGGGAGGATGGAGAAGGGGAGAGGAGAGCTGTTCTACTCGCCAGAGTGTTGTATCATTTAACCAACAGGTATTAAGCAACTACTGTCTCACACTGGGGTCGCTGGGTTTATTTAAAAAATTAAAATATAATGATGTTGGGACGTGGTGGGCAGGGGGGGTGAGCTGACAACTGACAGTACTCAAAGATTTCTGTCCTCCTTCCTTTCCTTTTCCTACTCCCTCTGTCCCTCCTTCTTTCTGGGATTCTGTATTTTATTGAGCATATCATCGAGTGTTACCATATGTCAGATACATACAAAGAACATTTGATGCACATGTGAACGAAGCTAACAAGCTGTCCTCAAAGTATCAATAGTCTAATGAGGATAATAAATAAACCAACATATATGGACCTAAAAACTGCATCCTTGGTCATTTACCCCAGAGAAATGGAAATTTATATTCACATAAAAACCTATACATGTTCAAAGCAGCTTTATTCATAATAGCCCCAAACTGGAAACAACTCAAGGGCCCTTCAACAGGTGCATGGTTAAACAAACTGTGGTACATCTGTAACATGGAATACTACTCACCAATAAAAGGGAATAAACACACAGTTTAGATGAATCTCCAGAGCATTATGCTGGGTGGGAAAAGGCTACGTAATGTATGACTCCATTGGTATAACATTCCTGAAATAACAAAGTTATAGAAATGGAAACTAGACCAGTGGTTGCCAGGGATTAATAAGGGTCAGGGGCAGGGAGGAAGTGTTATGGTTATAAAAAGACGACATGAAGAATTTTTGCCCTCATGGAAATGTTCTTTTTTTTTATTATTTATTTATTTATTTTTTTTTTTTTTGAGACAGAGTCTCACTCTGTCACCCAGGCTGGAGTGCAGTGGCAGGACCTTGGCTCACTGCAACCTCTGCCTCCCGGGTTCAAGCGATTCTCCTGCCTCAGCCTCCCAAATAGCTAGGATTACAGGTGCACGCCACCACACCTGGCTAATTTTTTGTGTTTTCAGTAGATACAGGGTTTCACCATGTTGGCCAGCCTGGTCTTGAACTCCTGACCTCAGGTGATCCACCCACCTCGGCCTCCCAAAGTGCTGGGATTACAGGCATGAGCCAATGCACCCAGTGGGAAATGTTCTGTCTCTTGACTGTAGTGGTGGAAAGAAAGATAAAATTGCACAGAACTAAACACACGCATGCGCACAAATACAAGTTAAAATGGGAACTCTGAACCAGATCAGTCATTGTGTCAATGCCGTGCCCTCATGTGATACTGTATAATAGTTTTGAAAGATGTTATCATTGAAGAAGACTGGGAAAGGGGTACAAGTGGTCTCTCTGTATTCTTATAACTGCATATGAATCTACAATTTTCTCAAAATAAAAAATTTGACTTTTGAAAATTGATATAACAGTAAATGTGATAAGTCTTATGATAAAAATGACAATAGGAGGCTATGGGAGCTTCAACTAAGGTGTGAAGGCTGAACATGGTGGCTTACGCCCGTAATCCCAGCACTTTGGGAGGCTGAGGCAGGCGGATCAACTGAGGTCAGGAGTTCAAGACTAGCCTGGTCAACATGGTGAACCCTGTCTCTATTAAAAATATAAAAATTAGCCAGGTGTGGTGACATGCACCTGTAATCCCAGCTACTAGGGAGGCTGAGACATGAGAATCACTTGAACCTAGGAAGTGGAGGTTGCAGTGAGCCAAGATCCTGCCACTGCACTCTAGCCTGGGTGACAGAGCAAGACTCTGTCTCAAAAAAAAAAAAAGGTGTGGGGAGTAGTGTTGTCAGGAGAGACTTCCTCAAGAGGTGATTCCAGTTATTGAGGGGGTAGGGGGAGAGAGAGAGAGAGAAAGAGAGAGAGAGAGAGAGAGAGAGAGAGAGAGAGAGAGAAAGAGAGAGAGAGAGAGAGAGAGAGAGAGAGAGAGAATGTATTCCAGGTAGAAGACACCATATACAGAGCAAGGGCTTTGTCAGTCTTGTTCACTGCTATTTCTCCAATGCCTAGAACACTGCCTAGCTCACAGTTAACTATCAAAAACTGTCAAGTGAATAACTGAACACATGAATGAGGATGTGATGAGTTTTACTTTCATCATGATTGAGCATAGAGTATATTCAGGAAGAGCCAGGGCCAAGAATGGAAGGAGCAGTTCGGATGCAGATCAGGCACTCTGAAATGTCCCCAGGGTATAGTGAGGAGAAAGAGGGAGCAAACAGACCAGCTGGGGAGGTTGCTACGGTGACCTAGGCGAATATTTTGCCTACAACTTCAGATACTGAAAGCCCTTTGTGGTAAGTTCTATGTCTAAAGGAGAGGTATCCAATAAAGATAGAAGTCACATATGCAATGTTAAATTTTCTAGTAGTCACATTTAAAAAGGTAAAAGAAAAAAAAAAGCTAAATTAATTAAATAATCAGTAGATGATAACTGCTAGAAATAAAATAGATTTTATTTAACCCAACATTACCTAAAATGTCCATGTTTCAACATGTAATCAACATAAAAAGTTATTGATGAAGTATTTTACACTCTTCTGACATCCTTTTTTTATATTAAATCTTTAGAATCTGGTTGGCATTGGCTGGGTGCAGTGGCTTACACCTGTAATCCTAGCACTTTGGGATGCCAAGGTGGGAGGATCGCTTGAGCTCAGGAGTTTGAGACCAGCCTGGGCAACATGGCCAAAATCTATCTCTACAAAAAAAAAAAAAAAAAAATACAAAAATTAGCGGGCATGGTGGCCCACGCCTGTAGTCCCAGCTACTTGGGAGGCTGAGGCGGAAGGACCCCCTGCAGGAGATCATGGCTGCACTGAGCTGTGATCATGCCACTGCACTCCTCCAGTGAAAGAATCCGGTCGGCATTGATAGCACATATAATTGGCCACACATCTCATTTAAAATAGCCACATTTCAAGAGCTACATGTGGTGGCTACCATATTGGACAGGGCCGATGCTGCCCCATGGCAAGAAGTAATTATTTGAGCTCCTTCTAGACTCTGTTCAAGTAGCTTATCTATTAATTCTTACAACAATAACCACCACAAACCTATGAACTGTTTTATTACCTACCCTTTCTGACAAGTTACACAAATTAACCATGGCTTTCCAGCTAATCAGCGATGGAGCTGGGATTCAAATTTGGCTCTGGCTGACTGATTTGCACTGTATCAGACTGCTTTAGCCACTCTGTTATACTGCTCCAGTGAGAAACCTTGGCCTAAAGTGAGGGGTCATTAGATCAGCCTTATAGAAATATGTGAGTCCTCACCAGCTGAGCCCATGCAGCTGATGCATGTGAAATTTCAAAGTTTAAAGCAGTGAGTCCATGAAAGAGAATTTTTTTTCTGAACTTATCAAAATGCTGATTTACCCAGAACCATGATTTCTGATGTGCCGAACCAAATTACTTGATTTGAAAGTCTCAATCTTTAGAAATATGCCTGTTTGCCTCGCTCAATCACTGCTTCTTACCTTAACAACACTGAATAGCCTGCATCGGAGTGATTTATAGATAGAAATTTCTCCTACGCAGAGATGACCCTGACATTTCACGAACAATGAAGCCAGAATCAGGTCCAGAAAAGAAAAACTAATATAATCAAGAAGATGGAGGACTTTTATAATGAAGAATAGGATTGAAGAAAATGCAACCCAGTCTGGAGGGATGGAAAATACAACACAGGATCTCGAAGCCATCACAGCTGTGCGTGTACTGAACAGCAGCATTTTAACAACTGATGTAACACCCATTTCTGTCTGTGGCTCCTGGGTCCTGAGTGTCTCTTGGAGTCAGTGGCCCACCTTTGCAAAATGCTGGCCAAAGATTAGAGATATAGTTTGAGACTTAAGAGCTGGGTAACGTATAAGTCTTAAACTCAAGATTCTGGGTTAACAAGCCATGGATAGAAACCAAACTAGACCCAGGACAGAAAGCTGAAACAGCCTGAATGTTAAGCACATAAACATCTAACACCATTCATTGATTTCCTCACTATCTACTTGATCTCCTTATTTGGATGTCACAGAAAGAATGCAACCTCATTATGTCCCAAACAAAGTTCATTATCTTTCTCCCCAGGCTCGTTCCCACCCTATTTATCTTATGTTTTTCCTCTCTGTAAACAACACCACCTGAGATTCATTCTAGATACCTCCCTGTCCCATATCCCACCTCCACCACACACACACAATCCTGTGGTTCTGTCTCCCAAATGCCTTGTGACTGACCCAGCCTTCCTAATTCAGAGCCCTTGAAGGCACTTCTTACCGATGCCTCTCCTCTGCCTTCACACGTGCCCTTTCAGCTCCCCAACTCCTGCCTCTGCTTTGCCCCTGCTCATCGTCTAGGACTTGGCTTAGCTGCTGCTTCCTTCTGGAAGCCCGCCCTGATCCTCATCCTCCAAGTCTGAGGTGGGCACCCAGGCCATGTGCTCTCATCATGCCAAGTACCTCCCCTACAGCAGTTCCTTTCACACTGCATCATCAGTGAGTGATAGCTCATTTGTCTCTAGCCCCTATTAGACCATTAGCTCCAAGTACCTATGCCCGCCATGACTCTCCTACCCACTCTTACATCCCCTATGCCTGCACACAGTAGCCAATAAACACTTAAGGAAATGACTGACTAAATGATTGTGGGGAACACTAAACACCACTTATTCTCATTTTCTCCTGACTCATATCTTTGTCGGTCTCCATTAAAGTTTGGCAAATATTTCCAGAACGGCAAATAGTCAATCCAAAAAGACTTGCCTTCCCATATCTAAATGAGAACTCAGTGGGCCGTACAGATGCCATCATGAAACACCAAGATCTTTGTGTTGGTGCAGTGTAGGACCCACACATGGGGGTGTGAGCTTACCCAGGCAACAGCTGGTCCTGGAAGCATTAGGCTCAGGCGTCAGGGTCAGCACCCACTTCCTATTATCTTCTTTCCCATCACAGGACATTAAACCTGATCACTTTTACCCCACCACCAATTTGAACCAATTCCTCCTTGTGAATGGTCAGCATACACATCTGCTTCTTGGCATTTTGCTCTGTTTGGTTGGGTGTTATGACACTAACTTCAATTATTTCAGGGAGAAAAAAATATTTTCCCTCTTTGCAGCTTGAAATATCTCATCAATGAGGAGAGTATGGAAATTAGATTTGATTGACAGCCAGCTATTTGCTTCTATCACTTCTGCCATTCTGTAGCTTTCTTTGGATAAAGGAGTTTGGGCTCTTCTGACAGCCCAGTGGGCAATGACCTAACTTTAATAATCCTCTCCCCTCAGGGGGAAAAGTAAAGAAGGAAACTTCATAATGAAATTACTGTGCCTCAAAGATGTAGTAACTAGATTCTTCCTTTTTGCATTGTTCATGTCCGGGGCTCTGGAAACAAGATACACATTTCAGGCATGCCTAACACTTATTAATACTCTATTTTCTGAACTGCCTTGAAGATAGATAAGGCCTTCAGCAGACTAGGCAAAGAGTATGAAGTTTGAGAAATGCTATTGAAACACACACACACACACACACACACTCAGTTCAACTCTATTTATCACATAAAATTACGGATGTAATTTCTCAATTCAAAAAATTACAAGAGCCTTTTATTTTTAGACTCTCATGTAATCTTTTTCTTCCCCCAATATTTTGATCAGGATTGGCTGGGGTCGGGGTGTTTATCTCCCATTCTCACTTCTCCATGGCAGGCAAGAGGGAAAAGTCTGGGCAGGATACATGTGGCCTCTGTCTCTCTACTCCAAACTCCCACCCTGAGTCTCTTATCTGAGTGGTGAGATTGGAAAATAAACACGGTGACTCGACATCTTGGAGATTTTAAAATTCAGGAAGATTTATCTGTTAGGATGGTTTTGGGGGCAAGCTACAGGTACAAGCCACTGAGTGGGCATAAACTTACTTCAGTTTAAGTAACGAGAAGCCCAGAGTCAGGGAGATCTGCCATTGGTGTTGCTGCTCTACAATGTCATCAAGGACCCAGATGCTTTCCTTTTTTCTGTTCTGTCATCCTCAGCGTGTTGACATGCCTCCCCACCTCCAGCCTTAGTGTCCTGAAACCACAACGGCTAAAGCAAAAAGAAAGGGAATCAAGAGAGGAAGGTATCTTGTTCCAAGCATCTCTCTTTCTTTCTTTCTTTTATTTATTTATTTATTTATTTTATTTTTGAGACAGAGTCTCGCTCCATCACCCAGGCTGGAGTGCAGTGGCGCAATCTCGGCTCACTGCAAGCTCCGCCTCCCGGGTTCTCGCCATTCTCCTGACTCAGCCTCCCAAGTAGCTGGGACTACAGGTGCCCACAACCATGCCTGGCTATGTTTTTGTATTTTTAGTAGAGATGGGGTTTCACCATGTTAGCCAGGATGGTCTCAGTCTCCTAATCTCGTGATCTGCCCGCCTCGGCCTCCCAAAGTGCTGGGATTACAGGTGTGAGCCACCGCACCTGGCCACCACGCATCTCTCTTTCAAAAGAGGAAAAGTCTTACAGAAGTTTCCTGCAGATTTCCTCCTAATCACATGATCTAGGTATCAAGGAAGGCTGAGAATAACAGTACCAGGCATTTTCAGCCTCTATAGTTGGAGACCAGATCTGCTGGCGAGGGATAAAAACAGGGAATAGCTGTAAAGTAGATAACCACCAGTGTCTGTCAAATGTGTAGCTTCAATTCAGGGCAAAGGCCATTTGACTACATATCAAGCTATACTCTCTCATTTAACTTCATTCAATAAGAAAGCCAATATTTTTATCTCCTCCTGTCAGATTCTTGCATCTTATATTTCTATTAGTTCCAAGCTCAGAGCAAAGAAAGGAACACAATTACTTATTATCTCTGAACACTAACAATTACTGCTAGGAGCATTGTTGACTGTAGGAAAATCAACCACCACCCATCTCTGGGCCACAATGTCTTTATCTGAAAAGCAAGGGGGCTGGATGAAAGCATCTTCAACGCCCTTTCCAGCCCTGACACTTTATGATTCCATGACTGTGCATTCAAATGCCTCCATGCAGTGAATCAAATCATAAGCACCCTAAAAAAAGTTATGAAAGGAAGAAATTTGACTCACATTGACTCACATTGGCCTTAGGGAATCAAAAATAGTAAATAATAATGAACTTTGAAACCAGTGTCAGTTTAATAAAAACAAGAACTTGTGAATGTGCCCCAGGCATGTTATTGAAGATAGCCATGTAATAGGCTTACAAGACTTTAGGAAAATTGCTGCTACCTTGAGAATGAGTTTTATAAGGTGAGCAGAATGACAAGACACTAAAATAGATCTCTCCTTCATCAATTTCATTAAGCAATCATTAAGAGACCAAAGACCTGTCTTGTAGTGCCACCATCTTCAAGATGTGACCTATAAAACAACCATGGAAGGGAAAGAGGGAGCCTGGTGAATTGTGTAAACCTGAAAGTGGGTACATCATTTTCACCCACATTACATTGGCCATAACTAAGTCTTATGGCCCTGACCAAACTGCAAATAAGGCTAGGGAATAAAGTTGTCCTGCCTATCCAAGAAGATGAAATAAATTGGTGAACACACAATTATTGTTCCCACCATAGCTTCTTCACAATTCTATGGAGCAATGCCTTCAAATTCTAATGAAAATGATTTTTATCTCCAAATTCTATATGGAACCAAACCTTCAGTCAAGCATGAGAGTAGAATAAAAAAAAAATACAGACATGACAGATCTCAAAAATTGTATACTCCACATACCCTTTCTCAGGAAGCTACCACACAATGTAAACAAGGAAGTATATAAAGGAAGAAGAAACTATTTAACATAGGAATCAGGGATCCAATGCAGGAAAGAATTGAAGTCCAGAAATAATAGCCGTGTAATAGGTCTAAAGAGCGGCAAATCTAAACTGGAGCAGCAGGGTAACTGCATTTGAAGGATGTGGAAAGAGGAAATGGGCTGGTGACCTATTCTATCACCAGGCCTTAGCTTATACTGCTCGCTCATCTTCCATAATAGGAAGTCATCAAATAAAGCCTAAAATTTATAAATCAATAAATAGCGGTATAGGCATATTACTTGGGAATGGAGAAGTAAATTCCAAAAGAAACAGCTAAAAATAGTTGAAAATGGTTTCCCCAGGATAACTGTACCTAGAGGAGAGGGGAAAGTGGAGCAAGAGAATGCCATTTTGTATTGTAACTCTTGGTATAGTATTTGACTTTTTAACCATGTAATATATTTTTGTGCTAAAAGATTTGACATGTTTTTAAGTAAAAATGAGAGAGGAAGATAGAAGTTTTTATAATCTTGAGAATAGGGAGGATCATGGCAGACAGGAGGGAGGGAGGACTAGATTGCAGTTCCTACTCAGAGAGAGCATCATGTGGAGTCTCACATCATAAACTTTTGCTCCAGAACTACTACAGGAATACATCAGGAAAGCTGAGAGAGCCCGCAGGCCCTCTGAAGGAAGTGTATTGCTCCTGCAGGACCTAAGAGACACCCCAAATACTGTGAGTGCCCAAACTGTGGAAGTGGGAAAGGGGGATTGTCCACCCCCAAACACACACCCTCAATGGGGAACCCGAAGGCCTAGATTATGGAAGAAGATTCTGACCTTACCTGGAGCTGAGTCCATTTAGAGACCCCAGCGAAATACATGGGCAGAGGAAGCAGCGGGAGGAGCCCGGTGAGCTCTCTGGGTCCTCTAAGAAGCAGTTTCTGCCTGGCCTCACAGGAGTACTTGGGAAGGACTGCCAGAGGCACTGGGAAAAGGCCACAGGGAGAAGGAAACCTCCAGCTGAACTTTGTAGCAATTCCAACCAAACGAGAAGTCTCCTGGCCAGAACTCGGGGGTGGGTTTGAATCTGGGGTACAGACCACAGGCAGGGAAGGGCGAAAGCTCTACTTGCTTTTGCAGTGGGGAGGCGGGTAGCTTGGGGCAAGTTCTCAGCCTTGCTCACCCACCGCCTGGAAACAGACTCGGTGCTGTTGCAGGGGGCACGGTGGGAGTGAGATCAGCCTTTTGGATTGCATGGGAGCTAGGTGAGGCCTGTGGCTGCCATCTTTCCCCAACTTCCCTGACAACCTGCATGACACAGCAGAAGTAGATATAATCCTCCTAGGAACATAACTCCATTGACCTGGGAACCACATCAGCTTCAGCAAGACCCACCCAAGGAGAGTTTGAGCTCAGACACACCTAGCCCTGCCCCCACCTGATGGTCCTTCCCTAACCACTCTGGTAACTGAACACGAAGGGTATATACTTTTGAGAGTTTTAGGGCCCTGCCCACCACCTGATGCTCCCCATACTACCACAGCTGATACTCTTTTGAAAGCACCACCACCTTCCGGCAGGAGGCCAACCAGCACAAAAACAGTGCATTAAACAGCCAAAACTAAGGACCCTCACAGAGTCCATTTCATCCCTCTGCCACCTCCACAACAGCAGGTGCTCATATCCACGACTGAGAGACCCACAGATGGTTCACATCACAGGGCTCTGTGTAGACAACCCCCAGTACCAACCTGGAGCCTGGTAGACATGCTGGTGGCTCAATCCAGAAGAGAAAGAGCAATCACTACAGCTTGGCTCTCAGGAAGACACATCCCTAGGAAGACTGGGAGAATACTACATCAAGGGAACACCCCATGGGACAAAAGAATCTGAACAACAGCCTTCAGCCCTAGACTTTCCCTCTGACAGAGCCTACCCAAATAAGAAGGAACCAGAAAACCAACTCTGGTAACATGAAAAAACAAGGTTTCTTAACACACCCAAAATATCATACTAGCTCACCAGCAATGGATCCATATCAAGAAAAAAATCTCTGATTTATCTGAAAAAAGAATTCAGAAGGTCAGTTATTAAGCTAATCAAGGAGGCACCAGAGAAAAGTGACACCCAATTTAAGGAAATTTTTAAAAAATGATACATGAGGAGAGAAATCTTCAGTGAAATAGATAGCATAAATAAAAAACAATCAAAACTTCAGGAAACAATAGACACACTTACAGAAATGCAAAAATAAAAAATGCTCTGGAACGTCTCAGCAATAGAACTGAACAAGCAGAAGAAAGAACCACAGAGCTCAAAGACAAGGTTTTTGAATTAACCCAATCCAACAAAGACAAAGAAAAATGAATACAAAAATAAGAACAAAGCTTCCAAGAAGTCTGGGATTATGTAAAATGACCAAACCTAAGACTAACTGGTACTCCCGAGGAAGAAGAGAAATCTAAAAGTTTGGAAAACATATTTGGGAGAATAATTGCGGGAAACTTCCCCAGCCTTGCTAGAGACCGAGACATCCAAATACAAGAAGCTCAAAGAACACCTGGGAAATTCATCACAAAAAGATCATCACCTATGCACATACTCATCTGTTTATCTAAAGTCAAAACAAAGGAAAGAATGTTAAGGGCTATGGGGCAAAAGCATCAGGTAAACTATAAAGGAAAACCTATCAGATTAATAACAGATTGCTCAGCAGAAACCCTACAAGCTAGAAGGGATTGGGGCCCTATCTTCAGCCTCCTTAAAACAAAACAATTATCAGCCAAAAATCTTGTCTGCAGTGAAATTAAACTTCATAAATGAAGGAAAGATACAGTCTTTTTCAGACAAACAAATGCTGAGAGAATTCCCCACTATCAAGCCAGCACTACAAGAATTACTAAAAGGAATTCTAAATCTTGAAACAAATCCTGGAAACACATCAAAATAGAACCTCTTTAAAGTATAAATCACACAGGACCTATAAAACAAAAATACAATTAAAGAAAAAAAGGTATAGAGACAACAAGTAGCATGATGAATGGAATAGTACCTCACATCTCTATACTAACGTTGAATGTAAATGGCCTAAATGCTCCACTTAAAAGATGCAGAATGGCAAAATGGATAAGAATTCACCAACCAACTATCTGCTGCTTTTGAGAGACTCACGTAACACATAAGAACTCACATAAACTTAAGGTAAAGGGGTGGAAAAATACATTCCATGCAAATGGACACCAAAAGTGAGCAGGATTCTTATAACAGACAAAACAAACTTCAAAGCAACAGCAGTTAAAAGAGACAAAGATGGACATTATATAATGATAAAAGGACTAGTCCAACAGGAAAATATTACAATCTTAAATATATATGTACCTAACACTGGAGCTCCCAAATTTATAAAACAATTATTACTAGGCCTAAGAAATGAGAGAGATAGCAACACAATAATAGTGGGGGACTTCAATACTCCACTGACAGCACTAGACAGACCATCAAGACAGAAAGTCAAGAAACAATGGATTTAAACTATAACCTAGAACAAATGGACTTATCAGATACTTACAGAACATCCTACCCAGCAACTGCAGGATAGACGTTCTATTCATCAGTGCATGAAACATTCTCCATGATAGAGCAAACAACAGACCACAAAACAAGCCTCAATAAATTTAAGAAAACTGAAATTACATCAAGCATTCTCTCAGACCACAGTGGAATAAAACTGGAAATCAATTCCAAAAGGAACCTTCAAAACCATGCAAATCCATGGAAATTAAATAACCTGCTCCTGAATGATCATTGAGTGAACAATGAAATCAAGATGGAAATTCAAAAATTCTGAATGACGATAGTGACACAACCTATCAAAACCTCTGAGATACAGCAAAGGCAGTGCTAAGAGGAAAGTTCAAAGCCCTAAATCCTACATCAAAAAGTCTGAAAGGGCATAAACAGAAAATCTAAGGTCACACGTCAAGGAACTAGAGCAACAAGAACAAACCAAACCCAAACCCGGAAGAAGAAAGCAAATAACCAAGATCAGGGCAGAACTAAATGAAATTCAAACAAACAAAAAAAAATACAAAACATAAATTAAACAAAAAGCTGGTTCTTTGAAAAGATAAATAAAATTGAGAGAAAGATTAACCAAGAAGAGAAGACAGAAAATCCAAATAAGTTCAATTAGAAACAAAACAGGAGATACTACAACTGACACCACAGAAATACAAAAGATCACTCAAGGCTACTATGAACACCTTTATGCACATAAAACTAGATAACCTAGAGAAGATGGATAAATTCCTGGAAAGACACAACTCTCCTGGCTTAAATCAAGAAGAATTAGATATGCTGAATAGACCAATAACAAGCAGCAAGATTGAAATGGTAATTTAAAAATGACCAACAAAACAATTCCAGGACCGGACAGATTCACAGCAAAATCCTACCAGACATTCAAAAAAGAATTGGTACCAATCCTACTGACACTATTCCACAAGATAGAGAAAGAGGAAATCCTCTCTAAATCATTCTATGAAGCCAGTATCACCTTCATATGAAAACCAGGAAAGTACATAACCAAAAAAGAAAACTATAAACCAATATCCCTGATGAACATAGATGCAAACTAACAAAATACTAGCTAACTGAATCCAACAACATATCAAAAACATAATCTACCATGATCAAGTGGGCTTCATACCAGGGATGTAGGGATGGCTTAATATGCAAGTCAATAAATGTGATACACCACTTAAACATAATTAAAAACAAAAATCACATGATTATCTCAATAGATGCAGAAAAAGCATTCAACAAAATCCAGCACCCCTTTATGATTAAAACTCTCAGCAAAATCGGCATACAAGGGACATACATACCTCAATGTAATGAAATCAATCTACGACAAACCCACAGTCAACACAATATTGAATAGAGAAAAATTGAAAGCATTCCCTCTGAGAACTGGAAGAAGACAAGGATACCCATTCTCACCACTTCTCTTCAACGCAGAACTGGAATTCCTAGCCAGAGCAGTCAGACAAAAGAAAGAAATAAAGGGCATCCAAACTGGCAAAGAGGAAGTCAAGCTGTTGCTGTTTGCTGATATGACTGTATACCTAGAAAACCCTAAAGACTCCAAAAAGCTCCTAGAACTGATCAGAGAATTCAGCAAAGTTTCCAGATACAAAATTAACATACACAAATTGGTAGCTCTCCTATACACCAACAGCAACCAAGCTGAGAATCAAATCAGAATTCAACCTCTTTTACAATAGCTGCAAAAAAAAAAGAAAAGAAAAGAAAAAAACTTAGGAATATAGCCATCCAAGGAGGTGAAAGATGAAAGACCTCTACAAGGAAAACTACAAAACACTGCTGAAAGAAATCATAGGTGACACAAACAAATGGTAACACATCCCATGTTCATGAATGGGTAGAATAAATATCATGAAAATGACTATACTGTCAAAAGCAATCTACAAATTCAATGCAATTCCCATCAAAATGCCACTATCATTCTTCACAGAACTAGAAAAAACAATCCTAAAATTCATATGGAACCAAAAAGGAGCCCGCATAGCTGAAGCAAGACTAAGCAAAAAGAACAAATCTGGAGGCATCACATTACCTGATTTCAAACTATACTATAAGGCCATAGTCACCAAAACAGCATGGTACTGGTACAAAACTGGGTACATACACCAATGGAATAGAATAGAGAACCCAGAAATAAACCTAAATACTTACAGCCAACTGATCTTTGACAAAGCAAACAAAAACATAAAGTGAGGAAAGGACACCCTATTCAACAAATGGTGCTGGCATAACTGGCAAGTCACATGTAGGAGAATGAAACCAGATCCTCATCTCTCACCTTATACAAAAATCAACACACGATAGATCTAGGAATTAAACCTAAGGCCTGAAACTATAAAAATTCTGGAAGATAACATCAGAAAATCCCATCTAGACATTGGCTTAGGCAAAGATTTCATGACCAACAGCCCAAAAGCAAATGCAGTAAAAACAAAGATAAATAGCTGGGACTTAATTAAACTAAAGAGCTTTTGCACGGTGAAAGGAACAGTCAGCAGAGTAAACAGACAACCCACAGAGTAGGAGAAAATCTTCACAATCTATACATCAGACAAAGGACTAATCTGCAGAATCTATAATTAACTCAAACAAATTAGCAAGAAAAAAAAACAAACAATCCCATCAAAAAGTGGGCTAAGGACATGAATAAACAGTTCTCAAAAGAAGATATACGAATGGCCAACAAACATATGAAAAAATGCTCAACATCACTAATGAGCAGGGAAATGCAAATCAAAACCACAATGTAATATCACCTTAGTCCTGCAAGAATGGCCATAATCAAAAAATCAAAAAATAATAGATGCTGGCATGGATGCAGTGAACAGGGAACACTTTTATACTGCTGGTGGGAATGTAAACTAATACAATCACTATGGAAAACAGTGTGAAGATTCCTTAAAGAACTAAAAGTAGAACTACCACTGGATCCAGCAATCCCACTACTGGGTATCTACCCAGAGGAAAAGAAGTCATTATGTGAAAAAGAAGCTTGCACACACATGTTTATAGCTGCACAATTTGCAACTGCAAAAATGTGAAACCAACCCAAATGCACATCAGTCAACGAGTGGATAAATAAACTACATATATATATATCAGATGAACTACTACTCAGCCATAAAAAGGAATGAATTAATGGCATTCCTAGCAACCAGGATGAGATTGGAGACTATTCTTCTAAGTGAAGTAACTCAGGAATGGAAAACCAAACATTGTATATTCTCACTCATAAGTGGGAGCTAAGCTATGAGGATGCAAGGGCATAAAGAATGACACAATGGACTTTGGGGACTTAGAGAGAAAGAATGGGAAGGGGGTGAGGGATAAAAGACTACAAATTGGGTGCAGTGTATACCGCTTGGGTGATGGGCGCACCAAAATCTCACGAATCACCACTAAAGAAGTTATGTAACCAGATACCACCTCTTCCCCTATAAGCTATGGAAATAAAAAATTTAAAAATAAATAAATACGTTTTTATAATCTTTTCTCACCTAGGCCCTTATTATGACCTCAAAAGGTCAAAGAGAGAAAAAGGAAACAAGGCAAATGTGCACATACATAACACCTTTTTTGAACCCCAAGCAGAGTATTTTCTCCTTCATCCAATTAAAAAAAAAAAAAAAACTTGCCAATGCCCCCCGCTTCCTGAAGAATTTCAAGGGGAAAAGGGAAAGGGCTGCTCACAATACATCTGGTCTGAATTTGTCTGTTCTCGTACTGATATAAAGAAATACCTAAGTCTGGGTAATTCATAAAGAAAAGAGGTTTAATTGGCTCTGGTTCCACAGGCTGTACAGGAAGTATGGCTGGGGAGGCCTTAGGAAACTTACAATCATGGTAGAAAGTGAAGGGGAAGCAGGCACATCTTACATGGCTGGAGAGGGAGGAAGAGAGAGAGAAGGGAGGTGTCTCACACTTTTAAATAACCAGATCTCATAAGAACTCTATCACAAGAATAGCACCTGGGAGCCAGGCATGGTGGTTCACACTTGTAATCCCAGCACTTTGGGAGGCCAAGGTGGACAGATTGCCTGAGGTCGGGAGTTCGAGATCACCCTGATCAACATGGAGAAACCCCATCTCTACTAAAAATACAGAATTAGCTGGGCATGGTGGCACATGCCTCTAATCCCAGCTACTTGGGAGGCTGAGGCAGGAGAATTGCTTGAACCTGGGAGGCGGAGGTTGTGGTAAGCCGAGATGGTGCCATTGCACTCCAGGCTGGGCGACAAGAGTGAAATTCTGTCTCAAAAAAAAGAATAGCACCTGGGGGAAAATCCACCCCCATGATCCAATCACCTCCCACCAGGTCCCACTTCCAACATAGGGGATTACAATTTGACATGAGATTTGGATGGGGACACAAATCCAAACCATATCAGGGCCACAGACAGAGCCCCTCGAATATCAGTAGTGACCCCATGTACATTGGTCCTCTCCTCCACTGTGCCAAAAAAAGTATAAGATATTTTACGCATTTTTCTGAAATCAAGAGGCACTATATCCTTCTTATCTAATGGCTTCATAAACCTCTCAAAAAATTTTTTTTGACCCAGAAATTTTTGGGTGGCTAATACCTGTAATCCCAGCCCTTTGGGAGGCCAACGTGGGAGGACTACTTCAGCCCAGGAGTTTAAGACCAGCCTAAGCAACACAGTGAGACCTTATCTCCACAAAAGATTAAAAAATTAGGTAGTGCATGCCTGTAGTCCCAGCCTACTAGGAAGGCTGAGGTGGGAGGATCACTTGGGCCTGGGAGGTTGAGGCCACAGTGAACTGTGATCACACACTCCAGTCTGGGTGACAGGGCAAAACTCTGTCTCAAAAAAAAAAAAAGAATTTTTTTTACAAAGAATTTTTTTTTTTTAGTTTGACATGACGTTTTGGTGAGCTCATGTTGACTGCCAATGAATATTGCCTTCTTAAGTAATATATACCTTTCAGGCTTACCTTTCTAATTTCAACAACTCATCTTTTGATTTTTTTTTTTTTAATTTGGGCAACATTCATTGATCTCTTGGCACTACTGCTGCCCTCCGTGCTTCTGAAAGTTCACAAAAATAGTTTTGTTGTCATTTCTATAAGATCTATTAGAATATAATTTGTTAGGTCCTAGATTGTTGACCATATTCATTGAGTGAGGGTTTAATTGCCTCTTTCAGCAACATTCATCCTATAGTCATCTGTCGAGCACTATTCCAGGTTCTGGGATAGAAGTGTAAAACATACTAAAAGTCCCTAACATTCAGGAGCTTTTCGTCTAAAGAAACAGCTGAAAAATAAGCCAACAATTACAACAATTATAAATGCCATGATAGAGATTTGTATAGGGAGCTACGGGTTAGAAGGACACTTAAACCAGCCTGGAGGGGGCAGAGAAAGCTTTCCAGGATGAAACGTCCTCTGAGCATGTGAAGAGCTGGGAAGTAAACGTGCCAAGAGAAAGAAAAGGGCATTCTGCACACATTTTAAGGCTCAGAAGTAAGCAGTAACTCAGAAAGTTCAGGAACTGAAAGTCATGAAGGCACAGGGAAAAGTAATAGGAAAGGAAGGGCACATCAGAGGTGAGCAGGGTCCAGTTTCTGCTGGGAAGACACTAAGGATCTTATTCAGAGGAGTGAAATGATCAGATAGGAGTTTTATTTATTTATTTATTTATTTATTTAGAGACAGAGTCTTGCACTGTCACCCAGGCTGGAGTGCAATGGCATGATCTCGGCTCACTGCAACCTCTGCCTCCTGGGTTCAAGTGATTCTCCTGCCTCAGCCTCCCAATAGCTGGGATTACAGGTGCCTGCCACCATGCCCGGCTAATTTTTTGTATTTTTAGTAGAGATGGAGTTTCACTATGTTGGCCAGGCTGGTCTTGAACTCCTGACCTCATGATCCACCTAACTCGGCCTCCCAAAGTGCTGGGATTACAGGCATGAGCCACCGCACCCCAGCCTTCAGATAGGAGTTTTAAAAAGATCCTTCCAATCCTGAAAACTAAAGTGTGTGTGTGATAGGAATCCAATCCTGAAAACTAAAGTGTGCGTGTGATAGGAATTGAAAGGTGAGATTGAGACTCAGTGACCAGACATGAGACGACTGAGTTAATGAGGGCAGAAATCCTGAGAAGACAATGGAAGTGTGAATAAAAGAGGAGAGAGACCAGACACTGCGACTCAGGCCTGTAATCCCAGCACTTTGGGAGGCTGAGGCAGGTGGACTGCATGAGCCCAGGAGTTTGAGACCAGCCCGGGCAACACAGTGAGACTCCACCTCTACAAAAAATACAAAAATTAGTCAGGTATGGTGGCACGTGCCTGTAGTCCCAGCTACTCGGGAAGTTGAGGTAGAGGTGAGAGGACTGCTTGAACCCAGGAGTTTGAGGCTGTAGTGAGTCATGACCATGCCACTGCACTCCAGCCTGGGCGACATAGTGAGACCCTGTCTCAAAAAAAAAAAAAAAAAAAAAAGGAGAAAGAGCAATCAAAATCTATCTGGAAGGTTGACACTCGACAGAATCTAGTTATAAAGGATGATGGAAGAGGATACATGTCCAGTGGCTTGTCTGGCTTTGCTGATGGGATAGACAGTTGTACTACTGGCCAGTAGGGGAGTTTGGGGGAAGAGGTTTGGGAGCAGGTGAGTGTACTCTGCTGACTTTGAAAGATTTGCCAGACAGTACAGTAGAGATTACTCACAGGTAGAAAAGTAGGTCTGTACTCCAGGAAGAGGTTGGGGCAAGAAAGAAAACAACTGTTTTGTTTGCACACAGGGTTGGTAGAAACGGTTTGGGATGAACAAGATCTTCCAGGAATTATGTGGAGTAAAGAAAAGGCGCAAAAAGTCGAATACAGAGCCCTGTAGCTTAGTACCTACTAATTTAGACCCAGGGGTTTATCTCCTCAGGGATTCCACAGCGCCTTGACCTAACAATCACCGTTTTTAAGTTCATGTAATTTTTTTTTCACATTAAACACAATTAACTTAAAGCTAGGGACAAAATCTTGATTTAGTATCCCCAGGATCAAACACACAACTAAGAACATCCACATGCTCAATAAATATTTATATTAAACAATGGCGGTATACTCATATAAGAGAGGGAGAAAAATAGCAACTCTGACATGCTTCCATTTCAAAAAATTACCAGTTTTTAGTGTGTCACTCAAAACCAACTTTTATCTAAGAACCCACTCCTTTCCCCTCTCTGTTCCCTCTTTCACTTAACTCACTTCAGAGCGCAAATCTGGTTTCTAGACTCTACCATTTGCTTTTTCCTCACTATGAAGAGTATTTTATATTTCTGAACGTCCCCAGTTCACTTTTAAAACTAAAAACCATAGAAATGGTCTTGACTGACTTCTGCTCTCCAATTAGTCCTTCTCCGAGTCCCTGGCCAGGCAGGCGAGATCAGCCTCCTGGCTGGAGACGCCACCGGTGTGAGCATCCCAGCTTGAGAAAAAGAGAGCTCGATTATTCTATGGGAGGCTTTTGCAATCAGAACCTCTCCCTGGGGACAGTTTATTAACATTGGAAATTCGTCATGGTTACAAAGTACTTTGACTTCACAAAAATAAGACTGTCTTCTCTGCTAAGGTGGCAAGTCATGTTTTGCTTTTTATAAATTAACTAGGCAAGAACCACAAGCGCAGTGTTGAAGAGCCAAGATTTCTCTCCCCTCCCTAAGCCAGCTACCTAAATACTCAGAAGACAGTGATCTGTGTATATAGTCACAAAATCAGAGAGTCAGTGAGGAAGTAAAGATGGAAAGCATTTTATCTTTAAAAGTTAGCTCTTTTATCTTTAAAAGAGCAGGCTCTAGAACCATCTGCCTATAGAATCTCATGTTCCCAGCCATTGTGTCTTGCTTGGTAACAAACTGGAAGCAAATACAGTTAAGGCACTGTGCTTAGTCTATTATAAGAACTCAATCAATATTAACCAAACAAAACAAAAACAAAAGGTGACAACGTCTGAGTTCTGGGACTGGGACTTAGCTTTAGTTAGTACAACGCAGCCGATAGTTGGGACTGGGACCCCATTCGGAGCTCAGGCCTAACTCTTACTACATCTGGGAAATGACAGTGACAAAATCAACTCCCAAGTCTCCACAGAATGGGCAGCATTTAAAGGAAAGTTCTCCTCTTCCTTTCCCCACCCTTGAGACTGGGGACTAGAAGATGTTTACGGTGCCATTTTATAACTAATAACAGAAAATATATTAAAATAACACCCAATACTGATGATGTTATGCAAATAATGTACCCAAATTCTACAGCCCATGCAAATTGACACAAATCTTATGGAAAATGATTTGCCCGTGTGTCTCAAAAGTCATAGAAAGTTTTCTACTTTCCCATTCCTGGCAATTTATCTTAAAGGAAAAGAATTTAAATGAGAATACAATATATGCAAAATATATTTACTACAGCATTATCTTATAAAAATAGCAACAGAAAACTACCTACTCATGCAAGGATAGGAAAATATTAAAGTATGTTCCATCTACACAATGGAATAATACCTATCCATTAAAATTATTATAAAGACGACAGCATGTGGAAAAACATTTGACATTAGGTTGAGGAGGAAAATCAAAATCCAGAACTATACATAATAAATGCTAGAGCTACACCTGTTTAACAATTATGTAAGCCTATGGACATAACTGGAAAGTCATATGAAAAATTACAATTAATTTTTTAAGGTGAGTGGATTGTGTTAGTCATTAAAACTTAATTATTTCAAACCTCAAGGAAAGAAAATTATGACACTATTTAAACAATCCCAGGGAGGAAAACATCCCAATTCTTTTTACAAAGACACTAACGCAAAAACAAAAATAAATTAAGAGAACATCAGAAAAGAAAACTGTATTATTTCTCTTATAAGTAACGATGTAAAAATGCTAAAGAAAATAAGTTGAATTCAGCAACATATTAAACAAATAATATACCATGACCAAGTTGGGCTCATTCCAGAAATGCAAGGGTGATTCAGTAACAGGAAATCTGTTCATATAATTCTCCATATTAATAGACCAAAGGAGGAAAAACACATGATGTCATCTCAACAGAGGCTGCAAAAGCATGTGATAAAATAGATGTAACATTTATTTTTGACTTAAAACCATACTTAAATTCTTAGTCCAACCGGAATAATGGGTACTTTCTCAATATCATATGTATATACATACATATATGCATATGTGCACAGTTATACTGAATTTTGATTATTCAAACCTATAAAAACTCAGCAAGAGATGCTTGATTTGACGAGTCCCTTGGAGACGAAATGGGCACAATGACCATCCAAAGGCTCGGAGCAGGCCCTGCTATTAGAGAGTGGTCTTCCCAGATTCTATCTTCAGCCCAAGTTACTTTATCTCTGTGCTCAACAAGATGCTTTGTGCTACTAACAATACCCATTCTCAACTTTCTCCAGTAGTTAAACAGACAATTCCTAGTCCCTACCCTGGCCTCCAAGGACTCTTATGTTCCCACCACTGCCGCCCTCTCATCACCAGTCTCCACCCGACTCAGCTCTGTCAGCCTTCTGGTTTTTCCTAAAATGCACCAAGCACATTCCTGCCTTCGGACCTCCGAACTTGTTTCCCCTGCCGGGAAAGTTCTTTCCTCAGATGTTTTAATGGCTCACTCTCTCACTTTATTCACTTCTCTTATCAAACTGCCTCAAAGAGCATGCCTCTCACACACAGACCCCCAGCCACACTCCCTATCCCCTTACCCTGCTTTATTCCCTGGCGCTATAGTGTAGATTTATCTGTGTGTTCTTTTCTCTGCTACCAGAAAGCCAGCTTCATGAAGGTAAGTACTCTGACCATATTGTACCCTGCTGCATACCTAGTATCTACGCCAGTGCCTGGCACATAGCAGACTTATGCTGAATATGTTGTTGAAGCAAGAGAAAGCCTGACTCATATAGGTTTCAAAATCAGGAAATTTATTGTTTCAAGTAGCGGCTCAAGGAAAGAGCAAAGCTTGGTCTCTTTATCCCTGATATTCTCTCTGTTCCTCCCTCTTTAGCATATCAGCTTTGTCCTCACATGGACGCTGCCCTCATGGTCACAAGATGGCTGCAGCAGCAACTGGAGCAAGGTACTTTCTCTTTCATGTCCACTGAGAGCGAGCAAGTCTCTCCCAAGTCATTCCTTTCGGTCTGATTGGTCCCCTTTAGTTCAAGCGCCCACCTCTGAACCAATCACTGACGAGCAGGAGGGAATTCCATGATTGGTTCACATGAATCAGGACCCACCTGTAGGGAAGGCTGGTGTCAGCCTCGGCAGCTTCAAGTCGTTGCATGAGAAAGCGGCGGGAAGATGCCTGAAGAAAATCAAAATTGTATGTGGAAATGAGAAGTAGAGAAAATGGATCCTGGATAGACAATGAACCACGACCACTAAAATCTCTGACTCCAAAGGAACTCCTCAAGCCTGGGGAACTCTTTTTTTGTGGAATAACTGGCCTCCTGAGATCTTGGAACACAATCCTTGACTTGGAAGTTTTTTTGTTTTGTTTTGTTTTTTTTTTTGAGACGGAGTCTGGCTCTGTCACCCAGGCTGGAGTGCAGTGGCCGGATCTCAGCTCACTGCAAGCTCCGCCTCCCAGGTTCACGCCATTCTCCTGCCTCAGCCTCCGGAGTAGCTGGGACTACAGGCGCCCGCCACCTCGCCCGGCTAGTTTTTGTATTTTTTAGTTGAGACGGGGTTTCACCGTGTTAGCCAGGATGGTCTCGATCCCCTGACCTCGTGATCCACCCGTCTCAGCCTCCCAAAGTGCTGGGATTACAGGCTTGAGCCACCGCGCCCGGCGACTTGGAATATTTTTTGAGTTAAGCACCACTCTTAGATTGGGAGCTGCCCCAACACTTTTCCTCCTGGGAAAGCCTGAGCGCTGAGAAAAAGAGATAAATACAACTCTTTCTTGAAAGGGAAAAGGAGACAGAAACAATAATAATTCAAAATACATTTCACAGAGAGCAGTTTTTCCAAACTGATATCAAAGTACAAAGCATCTACAAAGTGAAATATTCCTCCACAGAAATTAAAGGTCATTTAACTCATATTCACGCAATGTGAATAAAGGTAGCAATTCAGCGCAGGAGAAAATATTTTGTCAGCACAATGAGCAAGGCTGTAAATTACTGAAAATGTCACCAGCCAGACACTCTAAAGTGTTAAACAAATAGTTTGGCTAAGAAGTTGCTCTGGGCACATCTCTTGCATTAGGGTGATTTACTAGAGAACAGAGGACAAGGAGACATTCAGTGAAAAGCATCTGAGGTCTTGCCTACCCTTTGAACCACAATGCAATATCCTATTTCACCTGCTGCAAAAACACAGACTGACATCTAGTATGTCATTCCTGAAAGAGGTTCAATCATATTGTTACATTGTGACTCCTTCCCTAAAATCCCGATATGACTCTTTCTTTTTAATTATCTGTTGAGGCCTCACTTACTATACTGAGACATTTTAGGGTGGATATTTCACATGCCTTGAAAATGCTGCTTTTCTCAACGTTAGATACACCTAAACTAGTGTATGTTGGCCCCCTCCCCCCAGCCCTCAATGCTGGAGGCTGCATACAACATGTAGCAAAGCAAGCCTTTGGTTTCCAACACAGAAAAGATAACACTTTGAGCATAACTTTCTTGCTTCTTTCTAATTGTCTTCTTCAAAGGGCTTCTGGTATTCGTGTGACATGAGCCCCGGCATTATCCAGAATTTATAAGAACTTTCATTAAAAATATGCGATGAATGAGAGGGAATGGTAGGAGATCTAAGAGGCATGTTATTGTATTACTAACCAAGAAAGTCAATGCAAGTTGCTCCAGAATACACAACCAGCAAGGAACAGAGCTGGGAGCAGACTGTAGGTGCAAGACCCCCAGCCCAGGGATCCTTTTGCTACAACAATGCCCTGAGTAGGTGGCCAACTCCCTTTCTGGTGTGTCTTGCTATACACCCAGTTGGTGCCCGCTCTTATGCTGTGTAGTAAAGCACAGACTTAACTCTGAGGTTCCTTTCATCCAAAGGAAAGTTCTGGTGAAGATTTAAATATCCATAAAGAGATATAAATTGGAGTAAACAGGCCAGGGATAGTGGCTCATGCCTATAATCCCAGCACATTGGGAGGCCAAGGCAGACGGATCACTTGAGCTCACGAGTTTGAGGCCAGCCTGGGCAACATGGCGAAACCCCATCTCTACAAAAAATACAAAAATTTGCCAGGTATGGTGGCATGCACCCCTGTAATCCCAGCTCCTTGGGAGGCTGAGATGGGAGGATCATTTGAGTCTGGGAGGTCTAGGCTGCAGTGATCCATGCTGGTGCCACTGGACTCGAGCCTGGGTGAGAGTGAGACAAAGAGAGAAAAGAAGAGAGGAAAGGAAGGAAGGAAGGCAGGAAGGAAGGAAACTAGAGTAAATATAGGTAGAAATATATATGAAATAGATACATATTTCATATAGCATATATGAAATAAAGTTTTTCAAAAAAAAAAAACTCACAGCAACTCCTGGTTCTGGGACTTGTGAGAACTTTCTCCCACTGATGAGAACCATCTCCCACTGATGGTTCCCACACCATCTCCATAGACAGTATCAGATCAAGTTTAGGCTGTCTCAAGTTGCTTCTTATTGAAGGTAAATGGCATAGTACCAAAACAGGGTTCAGTAAAAGAGCAGACGAGTTTGCCAGAGAGGGACCAAAAAGAAGTTTAGGAAGTATACATCTCTCTAAAATGGAAAGCAAGCAAGAGAGGGGAAAAAATGGACTAGGGGTCTACAGAAGACAAGCAAATGTTTACAATAGTCACTGAGTGGCATGGAGACAGAGGGGTTTAAGCTGAGTAAACAGGCAGACAGGCTGCAATAAGGGGTCAGATGAGATGAAATGACACATCTGCAGAGACACCAATTCCCAGGTCTACATGACTTTATTCAGCAGCAACCAGCACCCCAGGCCAGCAAGGGTACAGAAAAGCAGAAAGCAAAGTAAATTGAGCCAAGATCTCCAGGCCAGCTGAAAGGCAAGAGGCTTGAGAACTCTGTGTCACCAAAAAAGTGGGTGAGAGAATGAGGCAGGAGTCTGAGCTAAATAGATGAGGAAGGGAGAGAGGAACAGGGAGGGTAGACAGCCCATGGGGTTCTTGGAGCAAGAGCCATGTCACATTTTGAATCTCCAGCACCCAGAATAGTAGATGCTCAATGTATACTGAGTTTATGAATGAGTGAAATGGATAAATGAATTCACACACAATCCTGAGTGTACACACACACACACAGAGATTGAGAGAGAGCAAGAGACAAGAGAGAGAGAGAGCCTTATATACTATACTAGAAGACCAGGGTCACCATCGGACAGAGTTCACCATTATTGTTAATTCCGTTCATCCTTGTTACCTCATTTGGGTTCTTCATTGCTTCCCTTGCCATGCCTTTTAAGATCTAAAATTTTGACTCAGGCTCTGCATTTTGGGGAACTCAAGCAAAGACAGGGAAGTCTCCTGGGAGACGTCTACAAAAGAATTTCCTCTCCAGTGGAAAGAGATCTGTAAGGAGAAATTCTTCTTCCTCCTTCTTGATGTAATGATATGAGGGCATGGTGCCTGGAGCTGTGGCAGCCATCTTGCAAGCAGGAGGATACGAGCCTGTGAATGAAAATCAGTATGATGAGGACAGCAGAGTGGTGACAGTAAAGTCCCTGGCCCTTTTGGTATAAAAAATTAATTATCAGACTTATTATGTGAGTTTATAAATGTTTCCATTCCATAAGCCATGGTTATTCCTATTTTCTATTAGTTGCAGCTCCATCCCGCCTGACACAATGACACCAAAACAGTGTCCCTCACCTGCAGGTTTTTGTTACACAAGGCTGCTGCAACAGGGGACATGGCATTGAACTCACTAACCTGAAATATTCATGAATTTAGGTCAGGAAGTTCAGAAGCATGATTACTTAGGGTTGGTCCATGGGGATATTGCTGATGATATTTCTGACCAGTTAATTCAAGAGAGACTGATGGAAACAGATAAAATCTAAGCCTCATATCAGCCAATAATTTGACCTCCCCCTTCCTCTCAATCAACAAAACAAATTCATATAAAATGGTTTACAATTCAGATTTGCTGATCTTACTATGTACCAGGCACTATGTTGAGCACTTCATACAAATTATCCCTTTTAATCCTTGGGACAATCCTATGAAGTAGAGAATATTAGCATTTCCATTTTAGAAATGGGAGGGAAGTCAAGCTGAAAGTAACCATTGGACTCCTATCTTGCTGTTAAGTTTCTTCTCTGTTATAATCCTTACCCTTTGGTGTTAATAAGTAATACAATATGCAATTATCAGAAAATGAGAGAAAGAACACAAAAATGCAAGAGACCCCAGTAATCAAGTGTTACAGTAAACCTAATCAGTGTGTAGGCAAATAAAGCCAACTTATTCAGAATTTAGAATAAGATAATTTGGAAAAGTTAACTTTTACATGTCTCTTCCAATTCCATTATCCAATTTCTCTTTAATGGGCTCTAAGTGGATTTCTACCTCACTCCTTCCACGACTAGATCCAGGGAAAGTTTCTTTCAGAAAGCATATCCACATATTACTGAAACATTCTCCAGCCATTTTCAAAGTTTCTCCTAGATAATTAATCTTCTTTTCATGTTCATAAGCCACCAATTAGATGTCACCCATGGTAATGAAAGCCATATCATTAAAATATAAAACTTTTAAAAACACATCTTACAAAGAAACCACAAAGAAAACAAAGAGATATGTTCGTTTACTTTAGAGTAACATAGTAACTCTATACCATTTAGACAACTCTCCAAGTAAACCACAATTTCTATTATTTATAACCATGACATTTGATCAAAGGAGAATACATGTGGCTTATTTCTCCATGTTTTTTCCCTGGTAGTTAAGCCAAACACAAATTTCATTATCTGGTTTCTAGTCACAAGAATGACTGTGATTGTTCTCAAATCTCAGACATCACAGCCAAAAATTTTTGAGAGAGATTGTAGGTAAATCTGAAGAAACAGAAAATAGTAGTAATGGTAATACTTTTTAGAAATAGTCTGTCAAATGGAGGAAAAAGGTTATGAGTAGAGTTTTTTGGGTTTTTTTTAATGCACTAAAGGAATTCTGTAATCTCTTCTTTTAGGAACTTGTCAGTCAAATTCATTGAGGTTCCAGGATAGCTTTAGGACAATGTGGTGTCATACTGGGTTTTCTAGCTCTCTGTAAGTATTCCGTAGCAGACTTCGGAATACTTTTCTTTGAAGAAAAGCAACAACAATTGTTTCTCAGAGGTTACTACTTGCACTCACTCTCCTCACGAAGAAAAATATCTAAACTACTCCTTGTATAAAACTTTCACTTGGTGATGAGGGAGAGATCTATGGGAATATATATACCACACTGAAATGTGCTAGTAAAGCTGCAAGAGAGAAATGTACCACTCAGGTAAGTCCACATATTAAAGCATATATATAAATCTACTAGGAAAAAAAACATTGAGAAACCAGTAGAATTGTATCAAGCATTTTACATGTATTATCTAATCCAGCAACCACCCTATAAGTTTGGTGATATTAACTTCATTTTACAGGAAAAGAGAATAATAAACTATCAAAAGTGATGTTTAAAACTTGTTGACTCAATCATTCCCTGTCCTACACATGTATTTGTATGTGCTTCACTTCAACTGATAATTTAGAAATTAAAACTTTAGGCTGAGCGCAGCGGCCCATGCCTGTAACCCCAGCACTTTGGGAGGCTGAGGCAAGAGGATTTTTTGGAGGCCAACGGTTTTAGGTTACATAAACTATGACACACCACTGGGTTCCAGTCTGGGTGACACAACGAGACCCCATCTATACAGAAAATTTAAAAATTAGCCAGACATGGTGGTACCTACCTGTAGTCCTAGCTACTCAAGAGGCTGAAGCAGGGGGGATTGCTTGAGCCCAGGAGCTCAAGGCTGTAGTGAGCCAAGACTGCACCACTGCACTCTGGCCTGGGCAACAGAGCAAGACCTGTCTCTTAAAAAAATTTGTTTAAACAAAAAAGACTTAATCACATGAAATCATTGAACACAAGAGTAATACTGGCTGTACATGTGAATAGACGTAAGCTTTGTCTAGATCACTGGTTCCCAAACTTGTTGGTCTCAAGATCACTTTATTCTTTTAAAGATTATTGAGGTCCCCCAAGAGCTTTTGTTTTTGTTGGTTCTATTCATCAATATCTACCACAATAAAAATTAAAACTCAGTAATTAAAAAAAAATCTGCCTATTAATTTTAAAATAACAATAAACTCATTGCATTTTAACATAAATGACGCATTTTTGTGGAAAAAATTACCATGTTGTCAAAAAATAGCAAGGATCATTGCTTTCTTTTACACATTCACAAATCACTTTAATGTCTGACATATAGAAACATCTAGATTCTCATGGGTATATTTATATTCAGTCTATTGTATTTTTTTTTAGCTGACTTATTTGAAGAAAATCTAGCCTCACGATGATACATAGTCAGAAATAAGAGGAATCTTTTAATACTCTTTTTAGATAATTGTGGATACTCTTCGATACTAAACCAAAACTCAACCAAAACTTACATTTCAATATGCAGCCAAAGTACATTAAGCATACTTATATCATCACCCCAAATATTAAACTGATTCAAGTACTGAAATTGAGTAAAATGAATAATTTTTGCTGCTTTATCAAGGACATTCTTAAGTGAAACCAGTACTATATATATATATATATATTTTTTTTTTTTTTTTTTTTTTGAGACCAAGTTTCACTCTTGTTGCCCAGGCTGGAGTGCAATGACATGATCTCAGCTCACCACAACCTCTGCCTCCTGGGTTCCAGCAATTCTCCTGCCTCAGCCTCCCGAATAGCTGGGATTACAGGCATGCACCACCACGCCCGGCTAATTTTGTATTTTCAGTAGAGACGGGGTTTCTCCATGTTAGTCAAGCTGGTCTTGAACTCCCGACCTTAGGTTATCTGCCCGCCTCAGCCACCCAAAGTGCCGGGATTACAGGCGTGAAACACCATACCCGGCCAACTAGTACAATTTTTTAACTGAGAATGTGTGGTGGTAAAAACTTTAATTTTCTCAAGTGGTAGTTTCTTAAAGGTTAGTGGTAATGTAGAATCTGAAACCATATCAATAAACTTTGTATACTGAATTAGCTTAAAATCTGCTGATCTATCTTACATTTTGAACGGATCTCTTACCTAGGCAGGAGTTTGTAATATCCTGCATCAATCACTTAGAAAACATTAGTTCACTGACTTGGGCAAACCTTCCAAGTGTTCTCATATTTTGTCATACAAAATTAAAAAAATACATTAATTAATATTACCAGCATTCTCATCAGAAAAATCTTGAAACTTTTGGAGGCTGTCAAGTTCACAGTAGCAGAAACAGGTTTTCCAAAACTCTAATTTATCCTTGAAATCTCAAATTGTATTGTTGACAATAAATACTGTCAGTTATTTTCCTTGAAATGGCAGGTCACTCACTTCATTTTCTAGAAGATATCTGCCAAGTATCCAATTCTAAATAATCATAGTTTGTCTGTCATTCCTTCAAGTAAAAATTGTGTTCCATGGGGGGTAAAGTCAGCTACTCCCGCTCTCAATCACACAAGCACTTTTCCTCAAGACAATAGTTATAGTTCAAAATGTGGCGCACCCACATTGTGTAAACCTCTCATAGCATCATCACACAAAATATTAAGATGATTTAAGGATGGAAATTTAGTCAAATTAATACTTTTTACTGCTTTATCAAGAATTTTCATAAGTGAAACTAGCATTTTTTTTTTAACTGAGAATGTGCGGTGGTAATTTTTTTTTTTTTTTTTTTGAGATAGAGTCTCATTCTGTTGCCCAGCCTGGAGTGCAGTGGCGTGACTGCGGCTCACTGCAACCTCTGCCTCCCAGGCTCAAGGTGATTCTCCTGAGCTTCAGGAGCATCGGCCTCCTGACTAGCTGGGATTACAGGCACGCACCACCACACCCAGGTAGTTTTTGTATTTTTAGTAGAGACAGGGTTTTCACCATGTTGGCCAGGCTGGTCTCAAACTCCTGACCTCAGGTGATCCACCCGCCTTGGCCTCCCAAAGTGCTGGGATTCCAGGCATGAGCCACTGCACCAGACCATGTGGTGGTAAAAAAAAAAATTTTTTTTTTGAGATGTAGTTTCACTCTTGTTGCCCAGGGTGGAGAGCAATGGCATAATCTCGGCTCACCACAACCTCCATCTCCTGGGTACAAGCGATTCTTCTGCCTCAGCCTCCCAAGTAGCTGGGATTACAGGCCACCACCACACCCGGCTGATTTTTTTTGTATTTTTAGTAGAGATGGGGTTTCTCCATGTTGATAAGGCTAGCCTTGAACTCCCAGCCTCAGGTGATCCACCCGCCTCGGCCTCCCAAAGTGCTGGGATTACAGGTGTGAGCCACCACAGCCAGCCGGTGGTAAAAATTTTAATGACTTCTTTTACTGTTTGGTGTTGCTGCCTTAATTCATGCTAAAGAACCGGCACTTTTGTCCTCCACTGCTTTTATGCCATCAGTGCAAATGTCAATACATCTAAAAGAATAAATGACATCTTAAACAGTTTTTACCTTGCAAACCTCCTGAAAAGATCCCAGGGTCTGAAGACCACACTTTGAGAACCATGGCCCTACAGAAGATATAGACTAAAACTAGAAAGAGGGAAAGGGGAAGAGAGAGAGAGAAAGAGAGAGAGAGATAATTTGATGTTTTGCTCATTTGTTTCTAGAACTCACTTTTTTTTTTTTAACTTAACCTTACTCATGGTAGAACTAAAACAAATAAAATCTCAATACATTTTCCAAAAGGTATTCACCAACTTCGACTAATAGGCATGAGGTTAGCAACCCATTGACTCGCACTGATTACCAAAGATTTCAAAATCAAATTCCTATGGTTTTTAGGAAAAGCTGCTTTAACTGAAGAAGGGCCTTTATATTAGACACTTAATCCATTAACAAAGCTGAATTTCAGATATGGTATTGGGAGTTGCAAACAACTTACATTTCCTCTATCAGTGAAATGACCAAAAAATTGAGCAGCAGAAAGTCAATACATGGAAATTGGACTCAGTTCTTCCCCTGTTTAAGCCCTTTCAGTAACTTTAGATTGCTCTTGGGATAAAATCCAAACCCTATGTCATGACCTTGGAAGCCGTGTGTGATCTAGCCGCTGCCTGCTTCCCCAGCCTGGCTCCTGCTCTCTCTCCACTTGGAACATCTATCTCCTCAAGGCCTTCACTCCAAGCAAAAGACTAAATATCACCCTGAATTTTTAAAATTCTAGTTAGATAAATGACAGAAATAAGAAAGAGACAGATTTTACATATAGTATATATCACTTAAGAAACAACATCTTAGAAATCCTTTTCTTAAAAAAGATACATTTATATGATTTTTAAAGCAATCAATATTAACAGTTCTGTTACCACTCTGACCCCTTTTATCCTCTTCTTCCCTCAGGCAACCATTTATATTAATTTCTTACTTATGTTTCCAGTGTTTCCTTAGACAAATACAAGGAAATAACAACAACAACAAAATCCTTATATTTGCCTCTTTTTTGTACAAAAAAAAAAAATGCATACTCTAAACTCTTCAGAAATTACTTTTTTTTTCCACAAAATGATACCTCTTTGAGATCTCACCTTGCCAGTTCATAGAGAGCTCCTCATCCTTTATTTTTTGCTACATGCTATGGCAAAGGATATTCCATCAGTTCCCTACTGCTTCATTGTCTCCAGTGTTCTGCTACCACAAACCATGCTGCAATGAATAACTGAACACATTATGACTGTTTTTTAAACCTAGTCTTTCACCTCCTGATCAGGAGGAAAGTATAAGCATGCTTGTATTCTAACCCCTTAGACAGCCCCTTGATCCTGTTAGCTTCCAATTTTTCATTCTAGAGCTCCAAGGAACTTCATTTTAAACAGAATTCCAGAAAATACAAATAAGAGAAACCAACTCTAGTGAACTTAAAATAAATAAGAAAAGGCCAGGCGCGGTGGCTCACACCTGTAATCCCAGCATTTTGGGAGGCTGAAGTGGGCAGATCACTTGAGGTCAGCAGTTCAAGACCAGCCTATCCAACATGGTGAGACCCCATCTCAACTAAAAATACAAAAAATTAGCTGGGTGTGGTGACGCATGCCTGTAATCCCAGCTACTCAGGAGGCTGAGGGATGAGAATCACTCAAACCCAGGAGGCAGAGGTTGAAGTGAGCTGAGATTGTACCACTGCACTCCGGACTAGGTGACAGAGCAAGATTCTGTCCCAAAAAAAAAAAAAAAAGGAGAGAGATTGAGAGAGAGAGAAATGAGAAAAAAGTCTGGAGAACAGGCTCAGACATTAGCAGGGCAGGACTGCCTCAGTCAGGCTGACATGGGGTGGCCCTGGACAGTACAAGCCATCACTGGTACCCCTGCCCTCTGGCACCAAACCGTTCTGCTGTGCCTCCCCTACCAGACATCCAGCGGAACTCCCCTCATGACACAATGAAATGATGTCTCTTCTAGAGGCATTACTCTAGATTCTACAACTCTGAAAAGGGGTGGGAGATGAGCTCTGGATTTTCTCAAGGGTAGGAAAGAGATTCAGGTGTTTGGCAGTTGAAAACCCAAGAAATGTGTACCAAATTAGCAGCACAGCTGCAACTGGAACCCAGGTCTCATGGTCATGAGTCTGGGCTCTCTCCCCTCTGCTTTAGTAAGTTGTTCTCTATCTCAATGAAGACAAGGCTAGAACTGGCTAGAACTCAGATCCTCCGGCTCCTCCACCAGCTGCAATGCTGTCATTCATGAAAGTCCATAGATTTGCCATTATAGCTGACCAAGAATGGAGAGCAGCCAATTATTTCCCTCTTCTCTATTTAGACTATTTCCAATTATTGTTACCCTGTAGGGATCTAGATGTGCCAGCATTTGTAGAGATGTCTGGCTGATAAAATGTCAAATAAACCAGCTTTCAACTTCTATCCATAAAGTTGTAGCAACCCAGGGCTAGAAGGGACTCTGCCAAGGCATCAGGCCAATGTTTCTTAATCCAGATACACTCAGAATGAACCTGAGTACCTCTTTTGTGACTCTTGATAGTACTGGCCTAGAAGGGGACAATCTGCAGACATCTCCTTATGCTTGCGGAGTGCTAGGCTGACCTGCAGTCCTCTCAACATGTCAGACCACAAAGGGCAAATCCTCACTTGGAAAGTAGGTGATGTCCCCTCTTCCCTGCACACACACACACACACACACACACACACACACACAGACCCTCTCATTCCCAACTGGTGTGCCCTCACCCTTCAGGAAACTCCACTCCTCACCACATGAAAAATGAGGCTGTAGCTTCTGCCCTTATTCATATCTGGCAATGTCTAGCATATGCATAAGCCAGATGTGAATGAACATTTTCCCAAGCACAGATTTTTTAAGGCTCCAAAGGGAGAACTGTGTTCCGCTGAGTGAGAGGAAAATGAGTTTCCAATTCCAATTCAGTCTCTCCACTGGCAATGGCTGGGGTCATTTTTCTTTAAAATTCTTTACATGAAAACAAATCTTGTCCCAGCAAGTGTTAATTTTCCAGCTAGAAAGCATGGGCTGGTCTGATATGACAGAAGTACACTCTTCTGAGATACTCCTTCAGCCAAGTACCTGGTGTGACTGAGCCACAGTAGCCTCTGCCCCATCTTGGCCTCCTTTGATTTTGAAGACCTTGCAGTAGCCATCCTAGACCCACAACACCAACTCCAGATAACTTCCTCTGATGCTTAGCTCTTTCTCTTGAAGATAATACAGATTATCCCCCATATCAGATAATGCTGCAAGCAGTAATGTCTCATATTTCTGCCACATACCTTATTCATCAGCATCCTAGGTGCTGTAATAAATCACCACCAAGTGGTAACTTACTCTTTCACCCTTCTCATGGCCAGAAGTCCAAAAGCAAGGTGTGGGCAGGGGTGGTTCCTTCTGAAAGCCCTGAGAGAGAGCCCATTCCATCCCTCTCTCCTAGCTTCTCAGGGCTGCCAGCAGTCCTTGGCTTAGGGCTACATAACCACAATCTTCGTCTCTGTCTTTATATTACCTTCTCCTCTGTGTGTCTGTGTTTCTATCTCTCTCTTTTATAAGGGCACCTGTCATTTTAGGGCCCACCTTAAATCCAGAATGATCACATCTCAAGATCATTAACTTGATTATATTTGCAAAGACCTCACTCCAAGTAAGGTCACATTCACAGTTCCTGATGGACGTATCTTTTGAAGGGGCACTATTCAACTCACTACACTCAAGGGAAGACAATATAGGAAAGCCCAGCTGTTCTTAAGAGGAGACAGGCTGGGGTGGAGAAATGGTAAGGAGGCTCTGCTCAGCCAGCCTGTCCTCTGTCTCTGGACAGGTTACACTCTAGGCTTGATGGCTAGACATAAGGTGACACAACTTGATGTGAATTGGAAACTACTTTTTTAAGAGTTAATAATAATTATCTTTTTTAAAAGAATTAGCATTTTCTACTTAGCAAGAGACTGTAAAACTGCGTATTTATCACATCAACTAAAATGATCGTTACCTATATGACCTGTCCTTGGGAGCCCCGTCTCCATCCAAAACAGGAAACAGATTGTGAGTTTTAATTAAAATTGGTTGGAAAGTTGGACAAAGACTCTCAGGGGTGAATATGAGGTTGGGCCAGCCACCATCGAAGGAGCTTTCCCAATAGTGAGGGGTAAAAATGAATCTTCCAAAAGAGAAAAGATAATATATTTACATAACCATAGAGAATAGGATCCTCACTCGGACTAAGGATTACATCAATCTGGATGAAATGGAAACATCTGTAAGGATGCTGCTGCTCATGCAGTAGCAATTTCCCATGCAGAAGAATGATGCACTTGGTCAACCGTGATGTAAGGACGCCAAGACGGAAGGACATGCCCATAACATTCAAGATATCATGCTGAATTAAGTTCATGAGATACATACCAAGTTAGACAGGCATGATCCTTAGGGCGTTCAAATGTCTGGAGATTTGTCACTTTGGTATCTGCTACAGAGAAGCATTCCAGATTAATAGGGACCAACCATGAATGCCAAGCAGCACTCCTGAGCTGCGGGAGGCCCCCAGCTGGGATCCCAAGGCTCACCTTCAGGGAGTATCCCCAGGAGTGGACATCAGCCATGGCCTACCATGACAACTTGGCTTGTTAGAAGCAGAATATGGTTTTTCCAGCCTGAAGCCTTTTTGTCATATGTCAGGATGCTTGAGGTTCCCTGACTGCCACTCCAGGGGACAGTCATCATGGGAGCTGCCCATCCTACTCAAAGGTCAGCCTGCTGGAGGAAATATGTGGGCAGTGATCCAAGAGCCTGCTGGGTAGTTCATGTCTTTCCAGGTGGATTAGGAATCACAAAGCACAAAGCCATCCCCAAATGTCCCATCCCTAATTCCCCTTTAAGCTACTCTCACCCAGTTGTGTCCTCCTTGATGCTAATATTTCCCAAGAACCCCAGAATCTATACCAATAACTTAGCTTCAAGAGAATTTGTCCTACTCACGAAGCACAGAGATAGTGAACCCTAAAGGCATATAAATGTGCAGAGAAGATAAATCTGTCTATGATGATAAAATAACAGGGCCAGGACAACAGTATCATCCTTGCCCAAAAAAGCTAACTGTCATCCAATAGCTTTTCTTACATCTATAACCCTGTTGGAAGAATGGTAAACCTTCGCTCAGCACTTCTGGAATGCAAGTGAATCAACTGTCAACCTTCTTTAACTCTGCTTGATGAAAGGCTTACACAAAGCCTATCAGTAGGAATTTTGACACATGGAAGTGGGGTGCTACTGTGACAGATACCTAAAAATGTCAGAGTGGCTTTGGAATTGGGCAGAGACTGGATGAATTTTAGAGTATCATAGAGAAAACCTAAATTGGCTCAAATAGGCTATAAGTAGAAGGGATTTTGAGGATGGTTGCTGATGAAGGTGCAGAAGGAAATAACACGTTATTAGAAACCAGAGGAAGGGAGATGCTTGGAGTGGCAGAAAGCTGAGCAAAGTTGTTTCCTGTGGTATACAGAAAGCAAAACATTAAGGAATGACCTTGGTTATGTAACTAAAGGGATTTCCAAGCAAGATGAAGAAAGAACTACCTGGTTTCTTCTTGCTGCTTATAATAAATTGCACAAGGATACAGATAAATTGAAGGAAAACCGTTAAAACAACAAAGAACCAGGACTTAATCATTTGGGAAAGTATTAGATTGCCTAGATAGCAAAATACGTGAAAATTAAGAAATGGCTTCTTAGCACTGTCAGGAAAATGTGGCATGGAGAAAAGGCCAAGACTGTGACTAAATAACCTTTTATTAGAATCTAAGACAGAATCTAAGACAGAGTAGTTTTCAGTCACTCAAAGGGCCCTTTCAACACACTAAAGCATGCCTTACAGATGCTTTAATCAAACCAGAGGGACCTGGGAAGCCTAAAACCCTTCTCCCTCAGTCTTCTCAGCAACAGGCCAAAGTAGAGAAGGGCTATCTCAAAAACATCTGTAGGTGTGGCTTTTGTTGAATGACATGAACCCCAATGAAATCCGTGGAAGACCTGCAAAGTTTTCAAGGAAGTTATTTCGGCAAAACCACTGCCAAATTGGACTGAAGGGAAGAGAGATAGTACAAAATGTAGACGTGCATTTACTTATAGTAAACAAGCTGGCTGAACGCATTGGCTCACACCTGAAATCCAGCACTTTAGGAGGCCGAGGCGGGTGGATCACAAGATCAGGAGTTCGAGACCAGCCTGGCCAACATGGTGAGACCTCATCTCTACTAAAAATACAAAAAATTAGCCAGGCGTGATGCCAGGCAACTGTAATCCCAGCTACTCAGGAGGCTGAGGCAGGGGAATCGCTTGAAACCAGGAAGCGGAGGTTGCAGTGAGCCAAGATCGTGCCACTGCACTCCAGCCTGGGTGACAGAGTGAAACTCCGTCTCAAAAAAAAAAAGAAAGAGAAAGAAAACAAGCTGATACAACTAAGCTGCAAATGCATGCTATCTTCTACTTTAAAAAAGGATGGATGACTCGGAGGGTGGAACCAACAACTCAAAGGACAAAGTCAAGAGCCAAAGAGGATTATTCTCAGGACTCCTTTGTACTTCCCATTTTCCCCTTTTACACAGAAATATCTATAGCTATTATCCTATGCCTATTCCACAACTGTTTGTTGTGGGCAGGGTGATAACTTATTTCTCTAGTTTTAAACACTGACAGATCTAGGGGAAATTCACCCAGAGTGAAGTTTCTGAGGGACAGTGAGATTCTAGACTTTGAACAGATGCCATAATGGGATGAGACTCTTCATCCCTTGGGAGAAGACGAATGTATTTTGCATGTGAAGGGACACGTGGGAGGGGGCAAATCATTGAGAATCAGAGAGCAAACTGTAGTGGACAGATTCTGAGATGGCCTTATTGATCTCCGCTTCTTGGCATTCACACTGTTGTGTAATCCTCTCTCCTAAGTGTGGCCTGTGCTCATGACTTGTTTTTAATCAATAGAATACGGCAAAGGTGATGACATGCCACTTCGGTGATCACGCTGCATAAGGCTGTAATGCCCATTTTGCTAGAAGACTCCTTGCTGCCTTTGTGTAGCAAGCAGTCATGGTGGGGAGGTTCACAGGGTAAGGAACTGAGGATTGTCTATGGTCAACAGCCAGTTAGAAACTGAAGGTAGCACCCAGCCAAAGGCCAGCAAGAGACAGGTTCTCGGTTTTATAATTGCAAGGAACTGCATTCTGCCAACAACCATGTGAGCCTGGAAGCAGATCCTTCCCCAGTCAGTCCTTAATAGATCATAATTCTGGACTATACCTCGACTATAGCCTCATGAGAGATCTCAGAAGACCCAGCTAAGCCACGCCCAGATACCTAATCTGCAGACACTCTCAGACAATATATGTGTTTTGTTTTACATTGCTAAGTTTGTAATAAATTGTTATACAGCAACAGATAACTGATAAAAACTTTAGCAAACTAACCAGGGCTTTCCAGGAGTCTCTATGTAGAGCATAGCACTCAGATATCTATGCTCAAGGCCCTGTGGTGGCTTCCCATGGAGAAAAAAAATGGGCTCACTCTGCAAATACTTAGGCTAGTGGATATGTTTATTATGCATTTATTATTCATTCACTTATTTATCCAACACATGCTTACTGAGTACCAACAATGTGCAAGGCACTTTTATTTTAGGAGCTGGGCTACTGCTACGAGTGAGACAGACAAAGCCTTTGCCATGATAGAGCTGACATTCTAGAAAGGGAGGTAGTCAACAGGTAAGTAAACAAATTAAGTAAAAGGTAATTTCAAATGGCGGTCAGCTATTCAGTAAATAAATATGATGATGAGATGGGACTGATTTGGGAGAAGGGATCCTGTTTTAGGTAGACCAGTCAAAAGAGTCCACTGACGAGTTGACATCTAAGCAAAGAGGGTGAAAAGCAGCCAACCATACAAAGTGCCAGGGACAGAGGAAACAGCAAGTGCAAAGGCCCTGAGGCATGGCCAAGGACAGGACGGTGGCCAGTGGGGTTAGGATGGGTGAGAAAAGGAGAGGAGCAGTGGGAGAGAGGATGAGAGGTAGCATCACCTGGAAGGCCGTGGTCAGGAGTCTAGTTTTTATCCCTTGCATATCAGGTAGTTTTGGAAAGGTTCTAGAAAGAGGAGTGACATCAATCCATTGCCCTTTCTTCAGGCTTTCTGTCGTCTATCTGAATCAGTGATGAACCACAGGATGGAAACAAACCATGAGTTTCCTGGGAAAAAACATAGCAAGATATTTGTATGTATTCCTTTAGGTGCTCATAGTCCTGTTTCTTTTATAGCCTAAACCTGGAGACATACTGCTCTCCCAGGTGTTGCTGAATACAACCATGCAGTTGGCCAGGACGGTCATTGTTGTGGGCACCCCCACAGGAAGTCACGCCTGAGGAAATCATGACTGGTCCTTCTAGAAGTGGAGACAAAGCCACACCTGGCCACCAGGTATACACTGGAGCACCCCAGCCTCTTGTCACTAGATGATGACAGAGCAGAATAAAGTCTTTCCCAACCTATCTTCTCTCTCTCACTTCAGTTTCTCGTTTTTGTCTTTAAAAAGAAACCAGTAAAAATTCAGCAAGCCACTCATGTATGACACACGCAGTTTTCTGCAAGGATATTACACTTTGATAAACAGTAAAAATGAAAGGATGCATGTAATTTCTTAATGAAAATAAAGCCTCCTATTGATGTGTTTTTTATTCATAAGCTTTTAAAATGATTCTCCCCAGCACTTCCCTTCTCTCCCCCATCTGCTGTAATTTAGCTAAATTGTCCTTTCAGCCAGCATTTATGGATCTTCAGAGGTTCCTCTCTGTGATAATTCCTCATTAAATTACCAATAAGAAGGATATGAAACTACAGTCCTCACAAGGTTGCCTGGTGACCTTCGGCCCTGAGATTGTCTGCGGAAGCAATAAACTTCCTTTCCCTCTCCCACCAATGGCCTTCTCTCAGGTCCCTCTATGTGGCCCCTTCCCAGCCAGCCAGACCTCCTGTAGCCAGCACTGGGCTTTCTAAAGAAACAATGTTGTTCCGGAGTTCTCACAAAGAAATTGGCCTTCCTTTGCAAATCCACAAGCTTGATTTGTTCAGTCATCATCACTTGACACTTCAGATTGCTCATTACCTGAATTCACTATTGTCTGAGACACTCCAGGTGCTGAAGTGCAATGGGGAACAGTGATAATATCCGTTTTGTGTCAGTGAAATAGCCTGTAAACGCCTAACTCATTAACACCATCTGATGTTCACATTTCCTCATTCAAGCAAACTAGAAGGCTATTTGTGCCAGGTTTCTTTCTAATCTGGGATACAATAAACAGTGGCACAAATCAATTCCTGACCCCTGCATTCTCAAAAGCTAAAAAAAAAAAAAAAAATTATGTATCTGGGGAGGTATCAGGCAATCTGTTCCTTCCTAATGCTTGATGTGGATCTGCTTTCTCTTTATATATGTCATCATGCTGGCCTCAAAGAAAGCCCCTTTATACCAATAGGCCTGTCTCAATCTGCTGAGTCTGTCTCAGGTTTGTGACACTGAGCTTTTGAAAAAAGAATGCAGGCTATTTATTTGACCCATTTTTCAGGCATTGAGACTTCAGTAAAACATGGTTATGCCTCCTGCATGAACACTCTCTTCTCTCCTTTTTTGACCACTTTTAACTAATTTTAATGTCTTAAACTGTCAGTAATTGCTTCCACATTTCCAATTTGCTTATACTGCTCTTTCTTGTTTTAGCAACTCTACAAACATTAAGGATTCAGCTCTCTTGTACCACCTATACCTCTTCGCTCCCATCCTAATAGAGCTATAGCACCATTATTAATTAAATCAATAATCAAAGTTTGTGACTAATATGACTATAAATATTCTCTTCCAGCCCAGTAATATACTGATTACTTTTCCTCTTACAAAGCTTTTTCCCCTAGAGTCTCTAATTGGCTGTCTTATTCTCTTACCCTGTCTGCCATTTACACTTCATTAATCCTTTCCAATTATTGTATCAGTTTTTCTACAAAGCCCTTCCTTCAACCCTCCCCTGCCCCTTTTTTGTTGCTTGCAGAGTGTTTTATCCCCATGCTTCAATCTGCACTGGTTGCTTTCTAGGCCTGCTATATAACTATTGTATTTCCCATTGGTGCCCTCCTAGGAGGGATCCACTGTTTCCTGGATCCTGTCCTCTGCCTTCTTGTTTTATTCTCTTTGTTTTGCTGGAGTACATCCTCAAGCAGTTTTGAACCTAAGTAAAATGCATGAGATGTAAATTTTCTGAATGCAGCATGTCTAAAACCTCAACCCTTACAACTAATTGGCTGCATATGGAAGTCTAGGTTGAAAATCACTTTTCCTTAAAAATTTAAAAGCATTGTCCCATTGTCTTTTTCACCCAGTGATACTTTTGAGGAGATCCGTCATTCTGATTCTTGATTCTCTAAATGTTTTCCCCCTACTGGGAGATTTTAAAATCTGTCTACTCTTTATTCTTCATATATTGTGAAAATTACAGAAGTATGTACCTTGATGAGAGTCTTTTTCACCCATTTTTATGGCCACCCAGTGGACCCTATAAATCTGAATCTGGGTAATCCTAGGTATATACCAAAGAGTAATGAAAACTTGTTATCAAACGCTTGCACACAAATGATTATAGTAGCTTTATTCAAAATTATTTACCAAAAATTGGAAACAGCCCAGATGTCCTTTAACTGGCAAGTAGACAAAGAAACAATGGAATATACTCAGCAATAAAGCAGTAAACTATTGATTCACACAACATGGATGAATCTTAAATGCATTTTGCTAAGTGAAATAAGATAGGTCCATCTGTATGGCTACATATTGTATGATCCCATTTATATGGCACTCTGGAAAGGCAAAACTATAGGGAGGAAAATAGATTAGTGGTTCCTATGACTTGGGCTGACAAGAGGAACTGTCTATAAAGGCGGAGCATGAGGAAGTTTTGAGGGGCAATGGAACTCTTCCACATGGAACTGTGGTGGTAGATACCAGGTTCTATGCATTTGTCCAAACCATAGGACTGTATAAGACAAAGAAATAAATTGTGCTACATTTAATGTTTTTTAAATCAACCAAGATGTGAAGGAAAAGACAAAAAGAAGACTATGACAAATGACTAACTTTATTACAAATTAATTATAATAACCACACTGAAGTGGATGGGGAAGAAAGGAGTTGACCTAAATTGCTGTGGAAAGCAGTGCTTTAAATGAATAGTGTGAAGCTAAAGACAAAAAGAACTGTATACAGATGCTGTACTATAGTTGGTACATTTGTTTCTTATATAGGTATTGGTTAAGAACTCTGAAACTACCTTACTTGTATATGAAAGTTGAACAAATAAGTAAATATATTACAGATCGTATTACCAGTTTTATTACTGTTGGAGAAGGGAGTTACAAATAAGGAAAAGGAGAAGCTAGAATGAACTCTGTGGTGCTGGATTAGAGCTGGAGGTTTTAATAATGTATTCATGTTTTTAAAAATATATGCAGATAAATATGGAAATACAGATGTGTATATGCAGTAGTGTACATACATCTATATTCTAACAATCTCTAGGCTTTCTGGGAGGGGCTAGAAACAGTAGCAATGAACACATTTAGCATCCAGATCTTGGTTTCTGAATACCATTCTCTTTGGCAAGATTCACTAAAGAACTGGTTGTTCCTGGGGCTAGGGCAGGAAAAATGTAAAATAAGCCTGAAGCATGCAGTGGTGCCAGAAAGAAAGTGCTTTAAGAAAGACAGGTGTGTGTATGGAGTGGGGTGCACATATCAAAAGGTCATGGGAGCCAACCTGAAAAAGCTCCCAATGGAACAACTTAAAATAATAAGAGTACTGGATTATAACCCAAAGGATAAAATTAAATCCACAAGTCCACATACATATAAATATGTGAAGCAATAAATAAATGGAGAAGAAGCAACTACTCGTCCTTACAGAGGAATTTCAATTCATAAATTTATTAGGAATGAGAGAAAATAGAAAACTACCATTAGAACACTGTACTAAAAATCAGCAGACAAGAGTTTGAGCAGAAATAGACATTTACATAGTCTCTAAGTACTTCCTCCAAAGTATTTAGTAATTATAAAAAGAAAAATAGTAATTTTATGGGGCAAAGTCCTTCTAAACAGAACCATAGCCAAATGATCAAGGTTAACATCACCAGTAATACACACTGACAACATGTACCCCTGATATCACGCACTAAAAGAGGCATATCATCTCTGAAATGCCTTTCCAAACAATGTATTCACTGCAATCTAATCATGAGAAAATATCAGAAAAACCCAAATTGAGGGGCTCTCTGAAAATCCACTGGAAAAGTACAAAAGTATCAGTTGTGGAATATAGGGAAAGACTGTGGAACTGTCACAGATTGGAAAAGACCAAGGAGACATAACATATAATGTGGAGTCTGGACTGAATTCTGAAAGACAAAAAGGGCATTAAAGGAAAGACTGTTGAAATTGGAATAAGTTCTGTATTTTAGTTAATAGTACTTTATCTAAGATAATTGTACCAAGGATAAGTGTTCTACGGTTATAGAAGATGTTAACATAAGGGGAAGTTGAGGAGTAAGTAGGGTACTCAGGAATTCCTGGTACTATTTTTCAACACTTCCTTAAGTCAAAAATTATCTAAAAATAAAAAGTTTAAAAAACAAATAAATTTGAATTAAAATGAGTCATTTTAAAATAAGCTAAGTTACAAGTATAACACAGTACATATCACCACTGAACAACATGGGTTTGAATAGCACTTATACATGGATTTACTTCTGCCCCTGCCACCCGAGACAGCAAGACCAATCCCTCCTCTTCCTCCTCCTCCTCAGCCTACTCAACGTGAAGATGACAAGGATGAAGGCCTTTATGCTAATCCATTTCCACTTAGTGAACAGTAAACATACTCTCCTTATGATTTTCTAAATAACATTTTCTTTTCTATAGCTTACTTTATTGTAAGAATACAGTATATAATGCATATAACATACAAAACTTGCAAACATACACAACATATGTTAGCTAACTTTTTATGTTACTGGTAAAGCTTCTGGTCAGTGGGCTATTAGCAGTTAAGCTCTTCGGAAGTCAAAAGATTTTCAACTGTGAGGGGAGTCAATGCCCCTAATGCCCATGTTGTTGAAAAGTCAACTGTTTATGGCAAAATTCGTGACAGTAATATGTAAATGGCTGATATGTGGGAAACTATAATAATATTGACTTAGCATGATGCCTGATATGCAGAATAGATATGTGTCAGGGGAAAAAGTTATGGTTCTCCATAACATAACCTTTGAGGGAAAATCTGCTTTCAGAATATCTGATTGAAGTCCTACTAAACCTCCTCTTGCAGAAAAACATGATAAAATCTAGCCAAAATACAAAGAACAAAGTGCAAAATACAAAAGAAGGAAAGCAACTAGAAAGCCTTGAAAAGCATATTCTGGAGGGAAGTCAACTCAGGAAGAAAAGGATGATATTGGGTAAGGTTTCCATGTTTATGAGTTTTAGGCTGAGAGTCAACACTATGTGAGGTAGAACACCAACAGAAAAACTGTCTTTCTGGTCTGAAGAATCAGAGAGAGTTCAGGGCAAGCAACCATAGACACTGGGAGTAAGGGTATACCCTACAAAAGAGAGACTCAGAAAAGAGCAAACCAAATCCTGCATATAACTCAGTCCAAATCTATGGCTAACCCAGCCCTTGCACACACGGAACAAACTGCAGGGAAGGATAAAATAATTGAACTGAGATTTGAGCTTCAGCTGCTGCTCCAGAGGAGGTGGCAGTTTGAGTCCTTCCAAGTTAATTGCTTGCTAAAACAAAATAATCAAAATTCTTCAGAGAAATACTACAGAATACAAAGTTTCCATAACATAATATTCAATATAACCAGGACAGGATCCAAAATTGCTTGACCTATGAAAAAACAGGAAAATGTGACAAATTCTCAAGAAAAAGACTTAAAAACAGATCCTGAGATGACCTTGATGTTGGAATCTGCAAACAAGAAATTTATGACAAATATTCTAATTATGCTCAATGATGTTAAGAGATACAGTGAATGATGAGATAGGCAAACTCAACAGAGAAAGAAACTACAAAAATGAACCAAGTAGAAATTCTAAGGTAAAAAATGCAGTATCTAAAAGAAAAAAAGTACTGTATGGGTTTAACAGCAAATAAAGATGACAGGAAACAACCAGTGAACTTAAAGATAAATCAGTAAGTTATCCAATTTAAAGAACACTGAAAAAAAAAGACACTCTTTAAAAAAGAACATGGCACACCCACTAAGATGACAACAACAACAATAATGAGAAAACGAGTCCTGGCATGGATGTGGAGCCATTAGAACCCTCTGCTGGCAAGAATGTAAAATAATGAAGCTGCTGTGAAAAAGTTTGACAGTTTCTCAAAAAGTGAAACAGCAATTCTACAATTACCAATATAGCCAAAAGAATTAAAAATAGGTATTCAAACAAAAACTTAAAATGAATGTTCCTAGAAGCACTATTTATAAAAGCCATACAGTAAAAATAACCTAAATGCACATAAACTGATAAATGAATAAAGAGATGTGGTATAGCCATATGACAGGTTATTCAGCCATTAAAAAGAATGAAGTACTGATACATGCTACAACATAAATGAACCTCAAAAATATTATTCTAAGTGAAAGAAGTCAGACACAAAAGATCACATATTATATGATTCTATTAATACGAAATATCCAGAATAGGTAAATCCATAAAGGCAGAGAGCAGATTAGTGGTTGCCAGGGGCTGAGGGAAGAATAGGAAGTGACTGCTTCACAGGTACTGTGTTTCCTTTTAGGGGGATGAAAATATTTTGAACTAGATAGAAATGATGGTTGCACAGTATTGTGAATATATCAAATGCCAATAAATCATACATTATAAAATGGCTACTTTTACTATGTGAATTTCATCTCAATTAAAAAAAATTTGTAATCAACAGTACCTCTGTGATCTATAGTACAATACCAAAAAGTTAATATAGAATTAGTGTCACAGAAGAAGACAATAGAAAGAATGGGGCAGAGAGAATATATGAAAAATAATTCTTTCAAATATTTGACTAGAAACTTACCACAAATATCATGAAAGATTATAAATTTAGAGATTTAAGTTCAATGATACACACACATACACACACACACACACATATACAGAGAGAGATCTATATCCCTATCTTACAACCTACAGATAGTTTATCCCAGAAATTTAATGCAATTAAGCACAATAAAAAAAACATATCATTTTAATATATTTAAAAAGCATTTAACAAATGACATTCTTCATGATAAAAACTCTCGGCAAACTAGAAATAAAAAGGTACCTCCTCAATCTGATAAAAGGCATCTAGGAAAAATCTACGGCTAACAACACATTTAATTAAGACTAAATGAAGAGCAATACCATGTTTATGGATTATGTCTTAGTCCATTTGGTGCTGTTATAACAGAATACCAGAGACTGGGTAACTTATAAAGAAATTTATTTCTCACAGTTCTGGAGGCTGGGAAGTCCAATATCAAGGTGCTGGCATCTGGCAAGGACCTTCCTGCTTTTCATCCCAAGATGGAAGGCAAGATGGGGAGGTAAAAGGGGGAGGAGAGGAGAGGGACGGAGGGAGGGAGGGAGAGAGAGAGAGGGAGAAGAGAGAGAGAACCAAACTCACCCTTTTATTAAATACAATGAACCCACTCCCTGTAATAACAAACCCACCCCCAGTCTCCCAGTAACGGCATCAATCCATTCATGAAAGCACAGCCCTCATGTAACCCCAATTATACTCCCACCCAGGTTTTTTTTTTTTTACATGCTGCTTCTAAATTTTATGTAGAAATGCAAAGGACTTAGAATACTGAGAGCAATTTTGAAAAATACAAAACTGAAAGACAACTTGATTCAAGACTATTATAAAGCTACAGCAATCATGACAGTGCGGTTCTGGCATAAGGATAAAAATATCAACCATCAGAACAGAAAAGAGAACCCAGACTTAGATACACACTTTTAAGGTAGCTTTTTGACAAGAAAGCCGTTCTTTGGGAGACTTTTCAACAACTAGCCCCACAATAACTGAGAATCCACATGGAAAAACTGCATCTAGATTCCTATTTTACAACCTACATGTAAGAAAATAATCCAAGATGAATCACAGACCTCGATATAAAAGCTAAAATTATAAAGCTCTTACAGAAAAACGTAAGAGAATGTTTTTTGGCCTGGGATAGGAAAATGGGGGAAGAATGGTTTCTTAGGTCACAAAAAACAATCATAAAAGCAAATAATTCTGCCTTTCTGAGAATGTGTATGACCATGCATCATAGACGAATCAATCATGTACATTTGGACCCATTATTTAATTTGTGAGTCTCAATTTCCCCATGTGTTTAATAAGGCTAATAATCTCATTGATTTTTTTTTAATAATAAAATTAAGAATCTATCCAGAGGTTCTCTCACTTGGCTGAGAGGCAAAAAATGTTTATCTACTCATGTTTCCAGTGGTCCACAGAAAGTACGTGCCTAATAATAAAAAAGCAATACTATCATTAAAAAAAAAGTCAAACTAATTCCCCTTTAACTGTCACATACTTTGGTCTCCCTTAAAAAAATTTAAAAGCATAATGTAAACTTAATCTAATAGAAACATTACTAATAGACATACTACTAATACAAAAATCTGTATCTTTATTGTACATTTTGCCTCCATTCTTGTAAATATTTATAGACAGGAAGCAACATTATGCAAAGAATTAGATATTTTCTTAAAATCATCTCTTAACTCTCTTGAACCCTAAAATTTTTTGTAAAAGTTTCTTCTAACTTACCAGGAGGTTGATCTTCAGATGCAACAAGTGGTTATGCTTTGAAATACAAAATTGCTGACATTTACAAGGGCTTTTCCTTTCCAAACCCAGATTAATTTTAATATGAAATATAAATTGGTTAATTCCACATGGTTCCAAATTTGATGTAATTTAATTAGCTAAGGGAGTAGATCACACCTAAATCAATACTTTTAAAAAAAAAACTATCCTATGGTAGCTTACAGATAACTGCAAATTACTGAAAACACTTCTCATTGATTCACAGTGAGGACTATGCCCCCTCCACTTGAATCTGAGCAGGCTCTGTGACCACCTGATCAATAGAATATGATGGATGTGATGTCATGATAGTTTCTGAGCCCAGGCCTCATAGAAGAGGCAGTTTTCACTTCCTGCCTCCTAGAACCCAGCTGCCATGCTGTGAGGAAGCCCAAGAAGAAAGTACTGTGAGGAGGAACTGAGACCTCTGGCTGAACTCCAAGCCAACTGTCAGCACTAACTTGTCAAACATGTAAGTGAGTCATGTTGGAAGTGAAGATTCCTGCCCCACCTGTGACACCCTGGTTGACACTCGAGGATCAGAGACAAGATGTTCTCGCTAAGTCCTTCCCAAACTATAGATTTGTGATGAGAATAAATTGTTGTTGTTCTAAGCTGCTACTTTTGGAGTAGTATGTTATACAGCAATAGATACTGGACCATTTCCCAATATTACATACTCATAATCATAAACTGACTTCTCAAAATGAAAGCCTGAACATACCAACCCCACTGCCTCAAAGCTAAGTTAATCAAATCTAGTATTTGTATGGTTCAAAAGGCCACGGAGTTCAGAAACAAACAAACAAAAACAGTCAGGCACCTGAAAACTCTTCACTGCTTCTTTATTATGATGCACCCACAGTACAGAACCTCTCACACATCCGTGAAAGGGGAAGGTTACATTTCTTTTTGGGGAGCACCTTCGTTTTTGTTTCTGTTACCACTCTGAAGAAAGCAAATCATTTCCAAAGAAGAACATTTTAAATTCCAAGTGTTTAAGACTCAGCTTGTATTTTATGGTGTTTGAAAAGGAAGTAGCATGTTTTAGCCAGAGGTGGAAGACTGTTTTGTGGCATTTTACGTTTGATGTGGATCAGAAGTCTTCACTGTCTGGTTGAACCAGTCTATAATTTTCATATGCAACTTTTCATATCAAAAATGTTTCATTTTTACCTCTACTCACAAAGAGATGCTGTTTAAAAAAACACACACACAGCTAAATTTAAAACCGATCATGAACCACAGCATTACTAACAGGGAAAATGAACTTTGCTGCCCTCTCCTGCTAAAACAATGAAATACTAAAATACCAAAAGATTTTTGAAGCTAAAGTGAAGTCCTCAAACCAAAAGCAACAGACATGTCATTCTCATTATATTTCAATCAAAAATCAGACAACAACCAGAAAATGCATTGGTAATATTTATATTTGAAAGTTCCCCATTGATACATGAGGTTTGGATTACAACTTATTTACAATAAGTGATTTCAAAAAAAGTAAAGAAAGAGGAAGGGAAGAGGGAGGGAGGAAAAGAGAGGCTGAGAGAGAAAAAAAAGAGAAAGGTGGGGGAAGGAGGGAGGGAAGGAAGAAAAGGAAACCTATATTCATAGACATCATAATATGGGATGTTTATTTCCAAGAGATACTACTGCTGCTATCGTGCATAAGAAGCAGCACAAATTAACATTCCGCTAGATCACAATTTGCTCAACTTTCTCTCAAGATGCACAATCCTTCTTTTAGATTTTCAAAATTAAATATAGAGGAATATAAAATGCAATGCCAATATACCTACTACAGAAATCCTTTGTGGCTCATTCCTTAACTCCACTCAGAGAAGCAGCTGAGCCAGAATACAAAAATAAAAATATTGATGTGCAAATAAAACATCAGTGATCATGTCTGGTGCCACCCTTTTGTTACAGGTGACCGTCACCTTATGGTAACATTGGTAATAGCATCAAAAGAGAATCTCTTCATTTCCTGGGCAGGTCAGTGCATCCAATTAAAAGGAAAAAAGGAAAACAAGGAAAAAAAACCACCCCAAACCCCAAAAAACTCTTAAAACACTTAAAAATGCCAGTAACATCCATACATCCCTTTCCCATCCCACCCTCATCCCCACAAAAAATAAAAAAGCTTTTAAAGCTCTAAATATACTTTTTTTGTTTCTTTCCATAGTGTGATTGAGCCTAGGGCTATACATTTAAGTATAGCAGGTGCAATTACAAGCAAGTCCTGGCTCTGCACCCTGGACTATCCCACGCATAGGAGGTACAAAATAAATTAAACCCTTTCATTTAGGCAAACAAGCCTAAGATAAAGGAGCATAACTCTGCTTGTGAGTATCCAGTGGCATCAAGGGTATTATTTATTTCTTTTTTTTATTATTATTTTTTCTTTTCTTTTATAAAAAGCAGTCAAATGTTAGGGAGAGCAAAATACAATAAAATTTAAAAGGACAAAAACTCAACACTGAAGGAAAACAACTGGGGATACTTGCACAAGGAGAAAAAGAAATACATGCTTGATTCAAAGTATGAGATGGGTGAATTCACTCACATAGTTGTTCTAGGCCCACAGCCTAAGGCCTCAGCATCATTCTAAATCACAGGGTTGTTTGTATTTTTCTCTTCCAAAGACACTCTTAATCCTATCCCTGAAACCAATATGGTAAGGATAAGGTTGGAGCGATCATCACTCACTAACTACAATATTTGCTATTTTAAAAATATGTTTATATATAGTTCTGGAAATTATGAAGCAAACAAAATATAACACAAAGATGCATTTGTCACAATTAACTCAAGTTGCAGCAACAGCAGAATTGTGGGAAGGGACAGAAAGAGAGGGCTGCTGCAAATGCAGCAAGTACGTCCTGAAATATGTCACATAGTGCAACAGTCAGATTACCTCAGTTACTCTGCGTCACCGCACACAACGTGACTATGTCACATTGTCACTTTCCATTAAAAAAGAAAAAGACAGTGTTCCTTCACAGAAGTTGCCCTATGAATTTTAGACATATAGCTTAATTGATTCTCTAAATATGTCTAAAATTTTATTCTTCTCAGTTTGGAATGATCAACATACAAAATTGACATCAAGGAGGAGAGCTGTAAGTGTTCACCTTTCCTCTTGAAGACAGGGTAAGGTGCAAAAAAGGATCCTGGCCTTTCTCATTTCAAGTGACTGCATTTCATTCCAATGGGCAGAGATTCTTCATAAACCTGTGATTTTAATGTCTTCTACCTAAAAAGATGAATTAATAGCAAACAAAAGTTTACACCATCAAAAATAGATATAATGCGGAGTTGAAACTAAAGGGCTAAAATGACAAGGGCTAAAAAGGAGAAGATTTGTTAAAAATTTATTTTTTATCACTTTGTTCCAGCATTTTTAAAGTCAGTTGTTTTGTCTTTGGCAGCCTCTGCCAACTTTACAGTGAATCCCCATCAATGTTCTTTAAAAAAAAAAAAAAACAAACAACAAAAAAAACTATTAATTCCATTAAACCATGTTGTGCCTGGTGTTGCATATGACTTTTTTTTTTTTTAACTGCTGGTTTTTTGGGGTTTTTTTTGGAATTAACAATGCCAATTTTGTTTTTGTTTTTTTTTTTACAAAGTTACCCAGATGACAATATCCATAATTAGCTGACTCTTACATACCCACTGTGACCTGATCATCCTGAAAAACTTTATGGGAGAGAAAGTCAGCAGCTTTTTTTCCTTTTTCTTGAAAACAATAAAACTGCACATTCTACTTTATATTTAAATGTAAGGAAGAAAATATACAAGCCCATATTTATATTGTATTTCTATTAAGAGCAACAATAGTTCAAATGTTCATGTTTGCTACTATCACAATTCAACACATGAACACAGAATCAGCTCTATTCCATGAATACTGCTGGAAGTGATGGTTTAGGATTACCAACTCACTGCTGCCATGCCCATAACAAGCAAAAGCATCCTGGAAATAAACCCCCAAACACGTATCTTTCAGTACATAATAATTCAACTGCATTAGGTAAGTACACACTGTACACAAGTTTTATCAGCAGTTTACCTACCCAAGATGTAAGACTCTTCATTTAAATACAAAGCAGAGAGCCAATAAGATATATATATATATAATACAGCCCTAGATTTTGTTTGTTTTTTTTCTTAAACAATTTGGTCACGATGCACCTTTGATATAAAAGCATTTTTAAACTTTATTATTAAAGCTCAGGACATTAGGAATTTCCAGATTTTTTTCAGTAGCATTTGTAGAACCACTTTTGGTAACAAATACAGTAGTTAGGAATATGCATCCAATTCAGAATGCATAATAATGTTTATCCTGAATCCTTTCTGGCTAAAAACAGGGCTAGTGCTGTGATGAGATATGGAACAAGAATCTACAAAAAACACTGTAACATGTTTGTTTTTTCCCAGAGGCTACATCCTCTTTTGCTGGAATACTTTATAAATACATATTAAAAAGTAAGGCAACAACTCCAAACAGTCCAAGCTGTTTGTTCAACTCTTTTCCCAATTAGATTTGCAATCCTGGCGATCAATTTTATGGTTGTATTGTTTAGTGTTTGTCTTTCTTATTTCAAATGGTCCAAAAGGATGTTTTTCTCATATTTCTAAAACATCTCTGGTATGTGTGTTCAATGATATATGCAACTAATACTGGTCAGGTACTGAAGTCTGTGATGTCCCAGTGCCTGTTTTCAAAGGATTCAAGACATTGATTTGGATTCACCATAAACTGATGCATGAATCCAATATTCCCTTCCCTACTATGTTTATCACCTCTTCTCTTTTAACTCCTAATTTTAAAACTGAAGGAGTACCAGGACTACCTGGTTACTGGAAAGATGTTCACCCCAGTAAACAGAACTTTTATCAGAGACTTTTATAATTCATGACCCCATTCCACATGGACATTCAACTCAGGAAGATGTGCAAAAGAAAAAGATGTCAAATTACAGTCAAGTTATCCAGAGGAGGATGTTACACAAACTTATAAGGAAATGACAGTCTTTTTTTCTTCCTTTACTATAAATACATTTAACAGCTTAGCAGAAAGACAAGCTAAATTTAAGATTGTTCACATTTGAAAATTGTATCATACTCTCTGCTAGTGATAAATAAGGAACTCCCGATAATGGAATTTTGACATAGCAATTTCATCAACAGATCTTTGAAGACCGATTTTCTTTTTTTTAAAAGAGGGTTAGAACAGTGATTATGTTTGCAAAGTTTTGAGAAGTCCATCTGCTGTCCAAACTTTGGATTGAAGTCCTTATTTTGTTTTTTCCTTTACTTAGAGACAGGTATATACAGTGCTGTTGTAATAATGAAACAAATGTGAAATCTACTGTAAAGTTGCACAATACAGAAAACTGTTGCTCCATCTTCTACTACATAAATGTGTGACTCCACCAATTAGTAATGTTGCTGTCATTGTTTTTGTTAAGTTGGAATTATTCCATCACGTCTAAGACCTCTCTTTAACTCCAGATCCTCCAATTTTTTCCACAATTCTTCACGCTCCTTTTCTTTCTTTTTCTCACTGAGGAAGAAATACAATACAATGTAAACAGCTGAGGTTTAATGAGATTATGCAACAATGAATATTTTACAGTTTCACCTTGACACCCCTTTATACTTAGCTTAATTCAGAAAATTAACTTTAAAACTACTAAGAAACAAAAATGGGAATGACTTATATGCATCAGTTATTGTAAAATTAAGGGCATATTAGTGATTTTCACTTGCAGCTTAGTAAAAATCTTAATTCTTCTTTATCTCCAAACAGTTTATCAAAAAGGATGCTGGAGATGACACTGATACAGAGAATATAGTAGGTCAAGAAAATATATTTGCTCTTTTATTCGTATCTATTTTTCCTACCTCATGTACATTTAAATTCTTCAGCAGTTTAGAAGAAACTGAAAACTTGTGATTTCACTTTCAATGATCTGAAAAGAACTTGGCTGATATTATTATGTATTAAATTTTAATGCATGAAGCCTTCAAATTGGGTTCAATATCAATTTTACTGATTTTAAATTTAGTGATTTTCAGACTTTGGGATTTCACTGTTTGGTAAAATTTCCCCAAAAAATTGGATGTCCAAATAAGAATCGACAAACTTTATTTTGCCAAGGATATTTTAAAATTACCACATTTTTACAAAAAAAGGATTTTTTAACATCAACCAAGTAGGAAGTACATGATACAGGAATGTAAGATTATATGGTAAGTTAAATGCATTCACATTTATTAAAAATAATTCACTGCACTGTCTCTGGTTTTTCCATGCTGCAGTGGACCAATAAAAAGCAGACCCAGGCTGGGCACAGTGGCTCATGTCTGTAATCCTCACACTTTGGGAGGCCGAGGCAGGTGGATCACGAGGTCAGAATTTCGAGACTAGCCTAGCCAGCAATGGTGAGACCCTGTCTCTACTAAAAATACAAAAATTAGCTGGGCATTGTGGCGTGTGCTTGTAGTCTCAGCTACTCGGGAGGCTGAGGCAGGAGAATCGCTTGAATCCAGGAAGTGGAGGTTACAGCGAGCGAGCTGAGATAGCACCACTGCACTCCAGCCTGGGTGACAGAGCGAGACTCCATCTCCAACAACAACAACAAAAAAGGCCTGGCGGGTGGCTCACGCCTGTAATCCCAACACTTTGGGTGGCGGAGGCAGGTAGATCACGAGGTCAAGAGATCGAGACCATCCTGGCTAACACGGTGAAACCCTGTCTCTACTAAAAATACAAAAAAATTAGCCGGGCATGGTGGCAGGCACAGTCCCAGCTACTCAGGAGGCTGAGGCAGAAGAACGGCGTGAACCTGGCAGGAGGAGCTTGCAGTGAGCCAAGATCACGCCACTGCACACCAGCCTGGATGACAGGGCAAAACTCCATCTCAAACAAAAAAAAAAACCAAAAAAAAAAAAGGCAGACCCAGATTAACATTCATAAATCCAGGAATTCAGATAATTCCTGAAAATCTCAGACATGGGGATATAATCCATGCACTACCTCACGCAGCAAGGATTAAAACTTCAGCCACAGTACAATTTCTACTCAGGGAAATCCACATGGGTTGAGTGAAATTTGTATGTAATTCCAATGCCTCATTTTTTAAAACATTATAACCAATGTTTCTTAAAAGTTATATTAATAACTTTTAATTAACAGAGCAATAGAGATTACTCTTCATCCCCTCCAACTCCCAAAAAACTCTAGAAAAACCTAAGTAATTTTATATTCTTATTCCACCAGAGACTTGAGGAAATGTTGAACTATAATACTATAATAGTCTGGTATTAACCAGAAATGTTTGAGGCCATATGGGAGCACAAATCAGTGGAACTCTCTACAATACATGCTTATGGCTTACTAAAGCCATATGGTAATTAATATCATTTAATAGGTAATATTTTCATAACTTAGGCCTTGTTTACCATAATTAGTTTCAGCTATCTCAAATACAAATCTGCATAATATAAATTTCAGTGAGCAGAAGAGTTTTCATAATAATTACCTATTTGTTAATTTTGACCCTGAAAAAATGGCACTTATAGGACAATAAGGGCAAGATTAGATAATCTTCCCAATCTAATCATAATGGATTCCAGATTCTTCTTTTTTTTTTCTTAGAGACAGGGTCTCATTCTGTTGCCCAGGCTAAAGTGCAGTGGCACAGTCATAGCTCACTGTAGCCCCAACCACCTGGGCTCAAGCAATCCTCTTGCCTCAGCCTCCTGAGTGGCTGGGACTACAGGTGTGCACCACCACTACTGGTGCATTCCAGGTTCTAAACACAATCAAGCTGTTTGGCAAATTATCACTTTTTGTTTCTAAGTACAGTCTGGGGATAATACAAGGACTAAATAAATATTAGCAAAGAGCACAATTTGGGTATATATAAATCAATTCTATAGATCCTGCTGACTTTCGATGAATATGACCTTTTTATTTGGAGGTAGAAGGGGATGATAAGCAAGGGCTTGGAATTTTACTCAACTAAAAAACATTTCAATGTATTTTAGGTTCACATGGCCCTAATTTGCAGTTTTAACCAATTTATGCCAAAGGTTGCAAAATTTTTTTGTGAAAAATCAGAACTTGGCGATGACCTTGAGCAGTGGGATAGAAATAACTCCCACAAGCTTAGCGTTACAATAATGGAACACTAGGCGTAAATTGGTTAATTAAGTGTTGACATCATTAAAACATTCATCATCTTGTTACCGAAGTGTTTCGTGTTTTTGATCAAGAGATTTATGGCAATCAACGCAATTTATCCTGTAGGGCTTTTCTTCCAACTGAGCATTATGCTCAGTTATCACACAGCTTTCACACTGACAACTTTATCTTTAAAAATTCTAAATATTGCTGATATAGTTATTGTCACCCCCAATCTTTCCCACTTTTCTCTCTCCCTGTAGGTGGAAATTTTAACACTTAACCACACTGTCATGCAGGGGATATTGTCAAATTCTCTTCTAATTTCAATTTTACATAGCACTGATGTTGGCATATGTATCTAACAGTGTTAACTACTTATTCCACCCACCATTTTCAGATTTGTAATATTTCAAAATTTGATCTGAACTGAAACCATTAACTTCTCACCATCCTGAAGTAAAACTGTCCATTCAGTTATTCTCTGATAGTACCAAATACATTTCTTCATTCTCTTGTCCTATTCCTACACCTATGGAGAAACCAATGTTTCCATCTGTCAATACACCCTTCTATTGCTCATTTGACAAATTATTATTATCCTTACTTTTAAAAACCCACTTTTTCTTTTTTTTTTTTTGAGACAGAGTCTTGCTCTGTCACCCAGGCTGGAGTGCAGTGGCACAATCTCAGCTCACTGCAACCTCCGCCTCCCGGGTTCAAGCGATTCTCCTGCCTCAGCCTCCCGAGTAGCTGGGATTACAGGCATGTGCCACCATGCCCGGCTAATTTTGTACTTTGTAGGAGAGATGGGGTTTCTCCATGTTGGTCAGGCTGGTCGTGAACTCCCAACCTCAGGTGATCTGCCCGCCTCAGCCTCCCAAATTGCTGGGATTACAGGCGTGAGCCACCACGCCCGGGCCCCATTTTCTCATTAAGAAAGTACACTCAGCCGGGCGCGGTGGCTCAAGCCTGTAATCCCAGCACTTTGGGAGGCCGAGACGGGCGGATCACGAGGTCAGGAGATCGAGACCATCCTGGCTAACACGGTGAAACCCCGTCTCTACTAAAAAATACAAAAATCTAGCCGGGCGAGGTGGCTGGCGCCTGTAGTCCCAGCTACTCGGGAGGCTGAGGCAGGAGAATGGCGTGAACCCGGGACGCGGAGCTTGCAGTGAGCTGAGATCCGGCCACTGCACTCCAGCCTGGGCAACAGAGCGAGACTCCGTCTAAAAAAAAAAAAAAAAGAAAGTACACTCATTATAAATAACTGTAATATGCCAGAATATCACAATCAACCTCATAGTTTTATCTATTCCTGGTCCTCTTAGTTAATTCTTAGCTTTTTCAAGGGTTTGATCTATTTAGTTTACATAATAATCAGAAAATAGTTTTATTACTAAAGTTCACTAAATATAAACCAAATAATTTGAGTAGAAATAAGTTCTTCAATATCTTTTTTTTTTTTTTGGAGACAAGAGTCTCACTCCAATGTCCAAGCTGGAGTACAGTGGCGTGATCTTAGCTCACCTCAACCTCCACCTCCCAGGTTCAAGTGACCTTCCCAACTCAGTCTCCCTAGTAGCTGGGACCACAAGCACATGCCACTGTGCCTGGTTAATTTTTATATTTTTAGTAGAGACGGAGTTTCACCATGTTGACCAGGATGGTCTCAAACTCCTGACCTCAGATGATCCGCCTGCCTCAGCCTCCCAAAGTGCTGGGATTACAGGTGTGAGCCACTGTGCCCAACCAAGTTCTTCAATATTCTTGATGAGATTCTACAAATTTAATCCTGGTTCAACTAGGATAATAATAATGAGTTTTCAGTTGCTCTAAAAGAGAAGATGTTATGCACAATGCACCTTTAATGGTACACCACAGTATTAAAATGTACCCTTGGCCTGTTTTGTTTTTTTTTTTTTTTTTTTTTTTTTTGAGACGGAGTCTCGCTCTGTCGCCCAGGCTGGAGTGCAGGGGCCAGATCTCAGCTCACTGCAAGCTCCGTCTCCCGGGTTCACGCCATTCTCCTGCCTCAGCCTCCTGAGTAGCTGGGACTACAGGCGCCCGCCATCTCGCCCGGCTAGTTTTTTTTTTGTATTTTAGTAGAGACGGGGTTTCACCGTGTTAGCCAGGATGGTCTCGATCTCCTGACCTTGTGATCCGCCCGTCTCGGCCTCCCAAAGTGCTGGGATTACAGGCTTGAGCCACCGCGCCCGGCCGGCCTGTTTTTTAAGTAACATCCTTTAAAGATTTAAAGTTTGGGGCAAGGAGGGTTATTATGAATTTATAATTTGCAAAAATTGCTAATATAGTGAATTAAAAGTTGTTTAAACTATACATGTGGAATAACATATCACATAATTGATATTAATCCCAATATTCTGGGTACAAAATCTCAGCCGCTTGTGAGATTCTCAGCTAAATACTCACCATATTCCACAATTAAGTTGGTTTTCATAAACCACATCCCTGGTAACTTAAAAAAGAAAATCATTGCAATGGTCCCTTTGCCATCAAACCGTTCCCCTCATTGCTCTTTTTTATCAATAAAATGCAAGTGACAGACTAAAAATGAGACAAAGCACCAAGGGAACCAAAGAGGTTCAGCAAGACCCTGGGTACGAACACTCGCACACACCTCTGGGTCCTCTGAGGTCCATAGTTTTATGATATACAAAGCTGACATCTGCTTATGGGTGATCAAAGTCAAACCAGAGGCTCAACTACTAAGAGCTCTCTAGAGTTCTATAATCTCCCCCAGTACATCTCTTGGAAAGTAGAACACATTGGACAAGATATAACAAAACTGAAGAATCCTCTAAATGAAACCAAGAAAGGCTTTAGTAAGCCATAAGCATGTATTATTGTAAAGAGTTCCACTGTTTTGTTCTCCCATATGGTCTCAAACATTTCTGGTTAATACCAGACTATTAACCTTCATTTCTTTTCACTGTTCTTTAAATTGTAATAAATTTGTTGGGTTCTAGTAAGTCCTGGGCCCAAGAGCTAGAAAAATGGTGCCTCATTCCCCCTGCTATTGGAGTGAAGTACAAGATCTGCCCAATTACACTTCAAGTAAGTTCAGAGTGGGAGTGAACCCCAGATAGAAAACTACCTGATGGTCCCTTTAAGTGAACCTAAAATACCAGTTATATGCTGGGCTCTTAACCCTGAGGTAGAACTAAAATAGTATTAAAGAAAGGGAGGAAAGCAGGCTTTATCAAAATGACAGTGTCACAAAGCTTTGTTACTCAGTGGCACAGTAATAAAGACACAGTTAATAAGCGTGCAAAAATGAATATATAAATACAGTCATCTGCCGAATAACAACATTTCGGTCAACACAGACCACATATACCACGGTGGTCCCATAAAATTTTAACAGGGTTGAAAAAGTCCTACTGCCTAGCGATCTGTGTTACAATTGGCTACGGTATTCACCATGGTAACACACTGTACAGGATTGTAGCCTAGGAAGAACAGGCAACACCATATAGCTCAGGTGTGTCACAGTAGGCTATACCATCTAGGTTTGTGTAATTACTATACACTTATGATGTTCACACAATACAATTGCCTAAGGATGCATTTCTCAGAACATATACTAGTTGTTAAGCAATGCATGACTGTAAACAAAACTGTGCTGCTTAAGATTTGGGGTAATTAGGCAACTTCAGCAAAGAGCAAGGAAAAAACTCAATAGTTTTATGCACAGCTGACAAAAAAGCTTTAAAAAGTTACCGCTGACGATCTGACTTGTATGTGGCTGTCAGCTCGTCAAACACGGTGCTGTTCATTTCTATAAATGCCTTCAACACATTGTACACCAATGCCACAATAGCCCTGGAAAGCACAGAAGAAAGGGACGTGTTAGTTAGTCTTATAAAATGGGATACTGAATGAAGAAAGCAAAAGCACAACTTTTGTCTGAATGGTTTCTCGCACTGCACATTGTCTGTATCCCTTTTTAGTTGGAACAACTGAGAATGACCTACAGTTCACTTCCACATTAAGAGATTTCAAGGCAAGATAATTTTCTGAGGGGTGGTAGAACTAGAAAAAAAAATCTAACTTTGCAGCTTCTAATTTTTTTTTTTTTCCTTTGTGATGGAGTTTCGCTCTTGTTGCCCAGGCTGGAGTACAATGGCACCATCTTGGCTCACCACAACCTCCGCCTCCTGGGTTCAAGCAATTCTCCCGCCTCAGTCTCCCAGGTAGCTCGGATTATAGGCGCGAGCCACCATGCCCAGCTAATTTTGTATTTTTAGTAGAGACGAGGTTTCTCCATGTTGGTCAGGCTGCTATCAAACTCCCGACCTCAGATGATCTGCCCGCCTTGGCCTCTCAAAGTGCTGGGATTATAGGTGTGAGCCACAGCGCCTGGCCTGTCCTTCTAATTATTGGCACCCAGAATAGAGCTGCCTGTGGGCATTTGATAATTTCATTTAATAAAAAGGCAAACATAATAGTAAAGCAACTTCATCCTAAAATAAGGATCTGTGATAGCACTAACCTCAGACACCTGAATTTGCATAGAATTCTATTTTGTAAATAACACATAATTCATCAAAATCAGAAGCTACTTCCATAGAAACGAATGTTATACATAAATGTGTGTGTGTGTGTGTATACATATATATATATATATTATTCTTATCCAAAGAAATGAAATCAAGCCCCCATGTAGGCTGGGTGGTTCAACATGAGTTATTTGTCTAGCTGTGATCTGCACCAGTCCTGCTGACCCAAAATATATGCTGGTAAGATAACGGGCAAGCTGGGATGGTTGCTATTAGCTATGGGACACTATACAGCTAAACAGCCAAAATGGTAGCCCATGCTTAGGCAATGTGAGGACAAGGTTCTGATGGGCTTGATAGCTTCAGACTAGAGTCTAAATAGCTTTTCCTTTTGCAAAAATATCCGTTGCTTCCGTTTTGCAACAAACATGCTCCTAATACCACTGAAAAAGGCATTGGTAAAAATTAGCCATATATTAAATAAACCATGAGTCTGATGTTTCCAAAACATTTACAAGAATGTACACTTGCTATGTAGCTTCTGCCTTGTGCCATTAAAAGGAAAATTCAAGTTCTTTTCTGTTAAGGTTCCAGAATGACCTTCCTCCCAAGGGCAGTGATGGGAAAGCACCAAATATAGTATACTGAGTAGTTACAGACACTTGCTAGAAGGTCCTCAAGGGACTATCTGTATAAAGGGACTTAATTGTTTATCAGCTCCTTATTTTTACAAGTTCTATTAATAAAATTTGGCAAATTTGAAAAATGAGAAATGTGACATATTATAATTACATGCAAAATGTTTAAAGATAAACATATTATGAATATACTGAATTGTATCTACCAATTTTTAAATGCCACATTAAATTTTCCTTCTATTCCACAGAGAAAAATGTAAAAGCATTCAAATTCAGAATGCTTTAACTTTCATCGGGCTGGATGTTAAACTTCTCCTTGATTATTTTAAACTTCCTTTCCAAGAGATACATATAGCAACTGAGTTAGCTGTTAAGAAACAGATCACACTAAAATGCAAACCTAGTCAGACCACTTCCCCACTTACAACCCTTCAGTACTTCCTCATCATCTACTTGAAGTCTCACACGAGTCCCACAATCTTTTCTAGCCACATCCTCTAGCACCCTACCCAAAAGACTTTGTGCCTCAGCCCTCCCAAACTCACAGGTCTCAGAAACTGACAGGTGCTTTTGACATCTTTGTGACTTTTAATATGATGGATGGACCCACCATCTGAAAGGGCTCTCCCCATGCCATCCACCTGCCAAATTCCTTTCAGATTCAGTCTAAGCATGGCCATGCCGTCAGTATCTACACACCTCTCCTCTCAGCTGCAGTGCCTCCCCAAAAGATCTGCTACCTTCACAGACAGATCAAGAAGACTGTCTAGTAAACAGATACTTTAACTGGTATTTTGTTAAAGTATCTGTTTATTTTCTCCAGTCAGTGAATCCCCAGAAGGTAAGGATTTTATCTTTTCACATACGTCTTCAGCAACAAGGACAGCATCTGGCACATAATAAGGCTGAAGGGAAAGAAAGAAAGGAAGGGAAGAAGAGAACAGAGGAAAGAAACTGAAAACCTACGGATTCCAATGTTCTTTTGAAATCCTATAAAGGCTGGAAAACATGATGGGAAGGATGACGTTAGAGTTTTCTTCTATCAAACTCATGATGTATTCATTATTCCAGTAACAGAGTGCTCTTTCTGCCACCTTTGGAAAAAGAAAAATAAAATGTTAAGAGAGAGAAAAAGACAAAGATAAAACAAAATTATAAATATTTCCAAACAAAAGATTTTTAAAAGGCTATTTTTAAATCATTTCATTAAAATTAAATATTAATCACATTTTAATTTTTTTTTTGAGGTGGAGTCTCGCTAGTGGTGCGATCGCAGCTTACCGCAACCTCTGCCTCTTGGGTTCAAGCGATTCTCCTGCCTCAGCCTCCCGAGTAGCTGGGACTACAGGCACGCGCCACTAAGCCTAGCTCATTTTTGTATTTTTGGTAGAGATGGGATTTCACCATGTTGGCCAGGATGGTCTCGATCTCCTGACCTTGTGATCTGCCCACCTCAACCTCCCAAAGTGTTGGGATTACAGGCGTGAGCCACTGTGCCCAGCCCACATTTTAAATGTTTGCAGATTTTAAATATCTTAGAAAATTCCAAAGTGGGCCAGGCACGGTGGCTCACGCCTGTAATCCCAGCACTTTAGGAGGCCGAGGTAGGCAGATCGCTTAAGCCCAAGAGTCTGAGACCAGCCTGGGCAACATGGGGAGACCTCGCCTCTACAAAACACAAAAATTAGCCAGGATTGGTGGCATGTGCTTATAGTCCCACCTACTTGGGAGGTGGGAGGATTGTTTGAGCCTAGGAGGCAGAGGTTGCAGTGAGCGAGGTTGCAGTGAGCCAAGATCATGCCACTGAACTCCAGCTTGGGTGACAGAGCAAGACCCTGTCTTCCCCTCCTACCTAAAATAAAAATCCAGAGTGGTTCAAGTGGTTTATCAACTCAGGGAAGGAAAAGAAGTTTTCCTGTTTATTTATATTCTTCTCTAATTCTGCCAGGTCTTCTGATTCCACAGTTTCCTGACATCATTTTAGCACATCTTACCGGTCCCCTTTCCTGTCTCACCTTTTTCATCACACACACTTAGATCGAACCCAGTGCCCAGCATATAGTTAGCATTCAGTCACAGCTACTGAGGAACATCCACAGTTGTCCGTCCCTGCAGAGCAGCCAATATTTACTAAGTACCTCCTATAGGCAGGCACTGTACCTACACGGCAAGTAGAATGTATCATCCTTACCACCATCCCAACAGGAGATACCACTGTGTTCATTTTACAGATGAGGACACAGAGATTCAGAGAGACTGAATAATGTAGGCAAGGTTACACTGGTAATAAATGGTAAAGACTAGGGCCTCACTTCCAGGGCTTCTTCCAGAGTTTATTTCTGGTCCCTTCCTGTGAAAGCCAGGAGATTTCTGCTCAGTTTCTGGTCTCAGGGACACTGGCTGCACCTACCCTCTCAGATCTCTTAGATCCCTTTTCTCTGCCCACCAAGCTATCAACTGGCTCTAATTTGGTCTGCTGGGCCTGATTGGCTCATCTTGGATTTCATGAATTCAAAGGAACATCTCAAAAACAAAACTTAAAATCTCTAAAAAGGGTAGTTACAGAGGAAAAGGGAAAAAGGGGTAGCTTCCTTCATTTATACAGATTAAGAAGCTGTGTTTTAGAAGAGAACAAAATGGTATAAGATGTATCTACCGAAAGACAATGAGAAATCAGAATTTTTCCATTTATATTATTCAGCTTGGTTCAAAAAAAACAAAATAAAACAAAACCCTGGGACTCATTAGGCACTAGACCCTAAGAGTACAAAGAAAACAATCATTACTGCATGTTCACTATATGCCAGATGCTGTGCTAAGTGTCCCACATATATAATATCTCATTTCCTCACAACCAACAGAGTTGGTATCATCACTTTTCTATTTTGTCAATGAAGAATCTGAGACTCAGAGAGATAAGCCATTGGCTCGAGGTCACATGGCTAGTAAGTGGCAGATTCCAAAGTCCCTATTCTTAACCTCTTTACTCTGTTATCCCTAAAGAGTTCACATGCTGGTGGGAGAAGGGGCATCTACAAGCCTATCCAAAGTAAACTGTGACACATGCTGTATCAGATACACGAATAAAGTGTCAGGGGAAGGAGGGGAAAAGAGTAGAATCAACAATCCAGATGACTTGGGAAACAGAAGAGTGGCAGAAATGTAACATAGGTGGGGCTGAGTGTAGTGGCTCATGCCTGTAATCCCAGCACTTTGGGATGCCAAGGTGGGTGGATCATTTGAGGTCAGGAGTTCAAGACCAGTCTGGCCAACATGGCAAAACCCCCATCTCTACTAAAAACATAAAAATTAGTTGCACATGGTGGGGCGCGCCTGTGGTCCCAGCTACTCGGGAAGCTGAGGCACAAGAATCGCTTGAACCCGGGAGGCAGATGCTGCAGTGAACTACAACTGCATCACTGCACTCCAGTCTGGGCGACATGGCAAGACTCCGTCTCAAAAAAGAAAAAAAGAAATGTAACATAGGCAAGTGGCATTTAAGCTGGGCTTCGAAGGATGAAGGAAAGGGCATTCCAGGTAGAGGGCATTAATGAAAGGAGGGCAGAGGCATGGATGAGGACAATGTGTTTGGGAATCATCAAAGCAAATGAGGTAGCTGATGCAGATAAAGCAGGAGGCAAGGAGAGGGAGAAAAAAAAAAGAGTAAGAATGAGGCTGTTCTGAATATTCTAACTGGTTGGAGGAAAATCCTAGGTGCCTCCTTCTTTACTAGCATCCTCCCATGATCTCTTTGGATGTTCCTCCAGAGTCCAATACTTACCTGCCATTTAACTCTAACAACTTCCTCAATCTCTTATATATCCATTTTAATATGTAAACCCACTAATAGAAGTATGTATCCAGCTCCTTAAAGAGGAAAGGTATTGTTTATGCAAAGTTAAAAATTACTGTGTCTGACAATAGGACAGAGCCACTACTTTCCTGGGATCCATTGTCCTTCTGCACACACAGAAGCAGTGTCACCAGCATGCAGACCTCAGACCCTAATGATATACCTGAGGCAAACAATGAGAAGTGTCTGGCTACATAGGGCAGTCACTCAATAAATGGATGAACCAGCAAATTCATTAATAAATGTTTATGGATGAACCAGCAAACATTTATTAATGTGTTTGTAGGTTTATCCAGTAAACACTTATTAATGAACACTTATGAAATAAATAAGAGCCTCTTTCCTTTATTCTCAATTTACTTCTGCCAAATAATTGAAAATTCTTTTTTCTTTCTGCTACAAATTGAATTGTGTGCCCTTCACAATTCATATGTTGAAGTCCTAATCCCCAACGTGACTGTATTTGGACACAAGACTTTTAGGAGGTAATTAAGGTTACATGAGCTCATAAGGGTGGGGTCCTAACCAAATAAGACTGGGGGCCTTATAAGAAGAGGAAGACAGTGAGATTGCCTCTCTCTGTATGCACACGCCAGGAAAGGCCACATGAGCACACAGCAAGAAGAGGGCCATCTGCATGCCAGAAAGCAGGATCTCACCAGAAACCAACCATGCTGTCATCCTGATCTCAAACTTCTGGCCTCCACGGCTGTGAGAAAATACATGTTTAAGTCGCCAGTCTATGGTGTTATGTTATGGCAGCCCAAGCTGACCAAGATATGGCCTCTCTTTTCTAAGCTTCTGAGTATCACTTAGGCCTTTCTGGTGATGCTCTTTTTTTTCTTTTCTTTTTTTTTTTTTTTAAGATGGAGTTTCGCTCTTGTTGCCCAGGATGGAGTACAATGGTGTAATCTTGGCTCACTGCAATCTCTGCCTTCTGGTTTCAAGTGATTCTCCTGCCACAGCTTCCCGAGTAGTTGGGATTACAGGTGCCCGCTACCACACCCAGCTAAATGTTTGTATTTTTAGTACAGACCAGGTTTCACCATGTTGGCCAGGCTGGTCTCAAACTCCTGACCTCATGATCCACCCACCTCAGCCTCCCAAAGTGCTGGGATCACAGGCATGAGCCACTGCGCCCGGCTGGTGATGCTCATTTTTAAAAAGATACTTGTTTCCCAGGAGGCGGAGCCTGCAGTGAGATGAGATCGTGCCACTGCACTCCAGCCTGGGCAACAAAGTGAGACTCTGCCTCAAAAAAAAAAAAAAAAGATACTTGTTCCTTGACCTCCATAATGCCAAACATCCTGCTGAAAACTGAAAAAAATAAGGTAAACAACCCAGATATGTGAGCACTAAAGGCCCTGGGTGGTATCAAAATATCTATATACTGTTCTGTAATTTTTCCATTTTTATTCAGGCTTGTCACAGTTTCTACCTTCTTTTTTCTTGCTTTGTGGTACAACTGCTAGATTGCCATAACGTTACTGCTTCAACATATTAACATGTCTTTTGGTCAGAAATCAAAACAGCAGCAGCAGCCAGTGTCGCTAACTATGCAGCATAACGACAGCTTAGGGAAAAAGTCCACCATCAAATGACACCAGTAGAGGTCTGGTTCTGTGCTAAGAACCACAATCTGTACAATCTCTTCCAATCAACTGGCAGAGTCTAAGTTTATGAAACAGGCCTTAGGTGAGACAGCCAAAGGATCAAACCTAATGTGTGCTCCCCCAGTTTACCCTTCTTCCCTCCCGTATGGGTTCCACAGCACAGCTGCCATGGCTCCAAGAAAGAAAAGTGTTGCCCCTGAGTGGCCACGAGGAGGCAGAGCAGTGTCATGGGAAGGTCACTGGCTTTAGCAAGCAGCTACACCAAAGATCAAAATTTTACTCTATTCGCTATCGACTTGGGACCTACAGTAAATTGTTCTCCGAGCCTCATTTTTTTTTTTTTTTTCATCTAGGAAACTTCAGCGGATAATGGGACATTTATAAACAATGTATGTAAAGTATCTAGCATAGTATGGAATATTAGGTTTTCTCCTTTTCCTCTTAAACATTATTTAGCATTCTCTCTTACACAGTAGAGAAACCCCACCAGCCCACTTATTTAGGAATTATCTGAAATACTTTTGACCATTTTGAGCTTCAGTGTTCATATCTGCATGTCTATAAAAAAACATAATGCCCTCCTTGCAGGGTGTTAGGAGAATTAAAGTTACTGGAGAGAAAGCACCATTACTGTGGCTGTTAGGTATCAAGCGCTCAAGATAAGGTGGCCACTGTTAAAATTATTATCCTGTGAGGAGATAGCAAATAAACAGGAGGTAGCTAGTGTCTATTACATTGCTTTTGAAACAAATAAAATTTAACCAAAATAACTCATGCTCCCTGGCTCATGTCCTCTTTACTACTAACCTGAAAATGGGGGCTAGATACACACTTGGCGATTTGTTTAAACAAAGGTTCTTGGAGTTTAACACATTGTGAAGGTTCAATCACATCCAATATTTCTTCCAGTTCCCCAAGGAACATGACCTGTAAGTACAAGCAAAACACAAGATGTGAGGCATGTCACAAAAAAAAAATCCATAAGAACAAGGAGGACTAATGAGAGTTTGGACTATTGTAAGAAAAATTTACACATAAAACCAAACATAAATGAACCAGGCATTATCCCATGTTAGAAAACATTTGTTCCACAAAGAATTCACCACAGGGTACTTGGAAAAATTCTACATACTTGGAAAAAATACTCTTACTTATTATATACGTTACACAGAACGAGGGACACTCACACACTGCACCGGCCCCTAAGAAGCAAAACTGACCCCGTAGTGCTTTCCTCTCTATTATTAGTAACCCAGCTCTCTTTCCACAACACTTTTTTTTTTTTTTAAAACAATGAGAAGGTAGCCCTCCTACATGGAAGAGCAAAAGTTCAAATGTGGTCATTTGCCAAATACTTAAAGCCCCTGCTACATGCCTGATGCTCTAGAACGCACTCATTAATACAACAAAAAGTTCAAGAAACACAAATGAGCAGACTCACCCACATGCAGGTGCCACTTTAAACCCATGAGCACGCACTGACGCATTCTACACACACACACACACACACACACACGCACGCACGCTTGCTCTCTATAGAGCACAGTGAATCTTGTGAACTCAGCACCGGGTGCCGCAAGAAACAGAATTTTAGATCACAGTATGGAGCCAAATCCACAGTACAGTCAACTGTTTAAAATATAATGGGAAAATGACAGAGAAATAAAAACCAGTTTATGTATTTAGCTATAAAAAAATTACTTTAAAAAAATAAAGTGAGCAATCAAAATATGAAAAATAACAATGCCTTCATATTTTGAAATGTATCTGGGTAGCAATGCACAGTTCAACTTTACCTAACAGATTTTAATTAAATGACTTTCTGAAATTAAAATAGGGTTTAGAGAATTGAAACTCATTTGAGAAGGAAGGCATTTCTGCTAAAAGTAAAATATAGTAGACCCTTGCCATTTGTTAATATGTATATGGAATTTCTCCCAAAATTTTAACCAAATATAAAACTAACAGCTGATCTTTTTTTCTGAGCCATTTTCCACATGGTTGCTAACCTGCCAGAAGAGTGGCTGCAGATCTGGTGCTCAGTTAGGCTCACCTCCAGCTAAGAAACTCATGCACTACCCTAAAACAACCTCACAAAGTAGCACCTGCTTGGTGAGTTCTCAGCAAAGGTACAAATGATTGTAGGTCTGAACCCTCCAGGGTCATTTGTGAATGGTTGAAACTAAAGGTCTGTTGTCTATCCTAAGATGACACAGTAAGATCCAGCTTTACTATGCTTTAAAGTGAGTATTTGGGCAGGCTGCTCTAGCATCTTTCTACAGTGACAGCAAAACCTTCATATTATGAACGGGGCCACTAGGAAGGGAATATCAACAAAGCTAGACAACTGGACACATGACTGGGGCCTGGCCTGGGCTGGGCTTACCTGAGACTGAATAGCACAGTGAATAAAAAGCCAGGGTTCAGGAGTCAAGGAGGCGAGTTCGGGCCTAATCATCTGTACTTACTTAGTGTACTGGGACAGGCTATTTAACCTCTCTACAGTTTCAAAACTAGTAAAACAAGAGTTTTGATAGCGTGGCCTTATAGAGTTACAATGAGGTTTAAATGAGATGATGCTGTTTTCTTGTGTTTTGCTTGTTTTGTTTTGTTTCTGAGACAGTTTCACTTTTATTGCCCAAGCTGGAGTGCAATGGTACGATCTCGGCTCACTGCAACCTCCACCTCCCAGATTCAAGCGATTCTCCTGCCTCAGCCTCCTGAGTAGCTGAGATTACAGGCATGTGCCACCACACCTGGCTAATTTTGTATTTTTAGTAGAGATGGGGTTTCTCCATGTTGGTCAGGCTGGTCTCGAACTCCCAACCTCAAGTGATCTGCCCACTTCGGCCTCCCAAAGTGCTGGGATTACAGGCGTGAGCCACCATGCCCGGCCCTGATGATGTGGTTTTATACATGCTTAGCCCAATGTTTGGCACTCAGTAAAATACTCAGTAAACTATGAACACTCTCTGACAGTAAACACTTACCTCTTTTTGACTACATGTTTTAGGCCAAAATTTCATTAACCCCCTAATAACCTAAAATGAAAAGGAGAAAAACAAATGGCATTTAATTTTTCATATATATTTCTGGGAAAGGTAATTTTTCTGAAGTTTTTGAAATTATGGAAGAAAGACTTACTGGTTCTGTGAGTGAAGGATCTTTCTCCAGAAACTGCACTATACAATATGCCAGCTGAGTAAAAAATAAAAGGCAAAATTTTAAATTCTATACAGTAAGGGCTCAAAAGATATAATACTAAAACTTCCTAAAAGGTTTCCAGACTAGTTTTAATAACTTCACATTCAATTCATTTTAATTATCATAAAAATAAAATCTATATAAAGCAAAATAAGAAACTACTTTTTCAAGCCAAAGACTAATATTAACATGGCTCCAGGGAATTTTTTTTTTTTTAAAGTATTAGGACATGAAGTATGCAGCTAATGAAAAGCAGAGGTGAGACATCATACTCAGCACATTGTGGAATTATCTCACCCACATACACTTTGAGCTACATCTCAGGGGCTTCCTTTCTCTCTTTGCTAATATCAACAGTACTGAGTTTTACTGTAGTTCCACAAGAGTCCTCTATGGGAAGTAAGCACTTAATAAAAAAATTTGCCAATTGCCTGAAATGCCACATGGAAACTAAAGCAGTTTCACGAGGAGATGAAAGATTGTACCTGCCAGGCAGACCCTGGAAAAATGGAAGAATAGTTCTACATCTGGTACTAACGCATCTAACTAAGATTGTTTAAAATAATAATCATGAAATATGATATCCCATTTCAAAACCAAAGGCAAGATTTGTAAAAGGGCTTGCAAAGATTCTCGGACAAGAAAACCACCCTTGCAAAAGACCATTCTGATGGTGTTCTAAATTAGAAACATATGGATTAATTTTTCCTCGAAATACAGAATTTCACATTTAAAGAGGAACAGTGCTTAGAAAAATGCGTTACGTTTTTATGCAGACTCAAAACCTTCCCAATGGGGGTAAGAAGGAGTCAGAGTCTAGTCGTATTTAAAATTTTCCTATCCAAAATTTAAAATACTACCCAATAATTTATCTACCCCCAGTGACATAGTGACCATGCAAGGCAGTGTTAGCACAAAAATTAGAATGCGGACAAGACAGTGTATGCTTTTTAAAGTGATGAAGGCTTAAAGGGAAAAAAAATGTGAAAACACTGATTGATTTGTTTACTTGTGAGAGTGTTTATGTGTAGAAAGTGATAAAGACATGGTGAGTGACCTAGAACAGGAGGCAAAAAGGGCAACTGATAGACTAATGCAAATAGGATGGAACAAAACATTCAAGAACATTAAAACATGATTACATAGTCCAAAGATCTACATCTGCTAGGCTCCTGTGCATTTTATTACATGTAATATGCTCAGTATGTTATTGTGTGCAATTGGGCAAGTCATCTAAGTTCTCTGTAAAATAAAATGACCAAACAAGGGCTCCTCCCGCTTTAAAAATATTTCCATGATTCTACTGTGCATAGAAAAAAATGCACACATTTTTATTTCCCTCATGGAGTATTTTAAACTTTAATAAGTCTCTTTCCTTTAGGAATGAAGGCTATAGGCCCGGCACGGTGAGTCACACCTGTAATCCCAGCACTTTGGGAGGCCAGGGTGGGAGGATCACAAGGTCAGAAGATGCAGACCATCCTGGCCAACATGGTGAAACCCCATCTCTACTAAAAACACAAAAATTAGCCAGGCGTGGGGGTGCGCGTCTGTAGTCACAGCTGCTCGGGAGGCTGAGGCAGAAGAATCGCTTGAACCAGGGAGGCGGAGGCTGCGGTGAGCTAAGACTGTGCCACAGCACTCCAGCCTGGGCAACAGAGCGAGACTCCATCTCAAAAAAAAAAAAAAAAAAAAAAAGGCTATATCAATATCAAAAAAACAATGAGTTTGCAAACTTTTTATTTGGCTTCTAAAAGTAGTTGTATAAAATCCTCCTACCTGTGCATGGAAGAGTGATAAGCTCCTGACAGTGTGTAAGGGGATCAATACTTTCACCAGAAACTGTGTTCTGCCTTAAGAGGTAAAGCAAAGCCATTGATAATACTAGGGAGAAAAAAGAGACACAAATTAGCAATGTTACCACAAGTTAAACTGAGACAAACTGTTCTTGTGATATTAGTTAAACTTAATCAGTTTGTTTGTACAAAACAACATAATACCCACCCCAGTGGCATTCAGAATTTCTTTTCTTTTCTTCTTTTTTTAGACAGTCTTGCTCTGTTGCCCAGGCTGGAGTGCAGTGGCCCAATCTCAGCTCACTGCAACCTTCACCTCTGGGATTCAAGCTATTCCCATGCTCAGCCTCCCAAGTAGCTGGGGTTACAGACACCCGCCACCATGCCTGGCTAATTTTTTTGTATTTTTAGTAGAGACGGGGTTTCACCATGTTGTTCAGACTGGTCTAGAATTCTTAACCACAGCAAGTGATCTGCCCGCCTCAACCTCCCAAGGTGCTGGGATAATAGGTATGAGCCACCACACCCAGCCAGGATTTCTTAATGACTTCAAGGCATACAATAATTTGGAAGGAAATTTAAGAGAAGAAAATTTGCTTCTGATCACCCAACAAAGGCTCCTGTGCTCCTAAAATTAGTCAGATGGTTTCCAAAAGCTCTTTATCAAAATCCTTTATTTTCCCTCCCTTTTCCTTCTCCAAATAATGGCCCGCCTTGCTTGCTTCCGCCTTAAATATGACCTTTACCATTTCCAGGCATCATTCTTTCTCATTCCTGAAACCTCTGCCCAGCCTAGGAAAGTCACTGAGAGAAAGCTGTGTGACTCCACCTTCTTTTTCTCTTCATATTAGGAGAAAAGATTAAGTAATCACATTGTCCAGCTACATTATCCTCCCTTGTGTGTAGAAACTTAGACCACAGCTCTTTCCAATTCATTCCACTACTCCAAGCAGCAGCTGTTCAAGGACTATACCCGGATATACAACTCCTTTGAAAATGGCAATCTTTCCAATTATTATAAACCTGCTTTCAACAGATAAGGCAAAGGACCAGATAGCCTAAAAACTAATGAGAATAAGATGTTTTGGAGTAACTGGTCCGACCATAATTAGATGTATCATCTTTCTAGTAATGAATGAACTGTTAGCTCTTTCAGTCATTCCAGTGGAACTGGCAATGCATAACTGTGGAAGAAGGGAAACAGAAAATTGTGTCTTGTACAGTCAGTTGGAAAAAATGCTAACAGGCACAAATGAGAGAGACCCAATGTACATACAGCAAGAGAACTAAGTAAGCATCTCCTGGTGCCACTTGAACCTAATTTTTAAAATAATATTCACCTGAAATTAGCAATTAGAAAAACTGTGCTCACCTTCCTAATATTTCCAGCAGTTCAGCTACACCATTGAAGTGTTCTGTTTCATAAACAAACCTGAGAAAAAGAGGAGAAACAGGAGGAGAAAGGAGGAGAGAAGGAGGAGAAGGGAGGGAGAAAAGGAGGAGGAGGAGGAGGGGAGGATGAGAAGGGGAGGACGAGGAGAGCGGGGAAGAGAGGAGGAAAGGGAAGAGAAGGGGAAAGAGGGGGAGAAGGAGGAGGAGGAGGAAGAGAGGAGGAGGAGAGGAGGGAAAAGAGGAGGAGAGAGGGGAGACAGGGGATGGGGGAGAGACGGGAAAAGAGGAGAGGGAAGACAAGATGGGAAGAGATGGGGAGAAGAGGAGGGGAAAAAAGGAGGAGAGGGAGGAGGAGAGGAGGGAGGAGAGGGGGAGGGGGGAGGAGGAGCAGAGGAAGAAGGGAAGAGGAGCGGGGAAGAGATGGGGGAAGAGAGGAGGAGAGGGAGGAGAGGAAGGGGGGAAGAGAGGAGGAGGAGAGGAGGGAAAAGAGGAGGAGGGGGGAGACAGGGGATGGGGGAGAGACAGGGGAAGAGAGGAGAGGGAAGAGAAGATGGGAAGAGAGGGAGAAGAGAGGAAGGAGGAGAGGGGGGAGGAGAGGAGGAGAGGGTGGAAGAGGAGGAGCAGAGGGAGAAGGGAGGAGGAGGAGGAAGAGAGGAGGAGACGAGGGAAGAGAGGAGGAGAGGGAGGAGAAGAGGAGAAGGGGAGAGAGGAGAAAAGAAGGGAAGGGGGAGGAGAGGAGGGAAGAGAGGAAGGGGGAAGAGACGAAGAGGGGGGAAGACAGGGGAGGGAGAGGTGGGGGAAGAGAAGAGGAGAGGAAGGAAAAGAGGAGGAGAATGGGGAGGGGGCAGGAGAGGAGGAAAGAGAGGAGGAGATGGTGGAGGAGAGAAGGAGAGGGAGTAAGAGAGGAGGAGGAGAGGGGAGAAAAGAGGAGGAGGAGAAGAAAGGAGGAGAGGAGGAGGAGGAGAAGGGGGGAGGAAAGCAGGAGAGGGAGAGGAGGAGGGGGAAAGTAGGGGGAGAGGAGGGGTAGAGAAGAAGGAGGGGGAGGGGAGGGGGGGAGAGGAAGAAGAATAGAGGAGGAAGAGGGTGGGAGGAGAAGATGGGGGAAGAGAGAAGGGGTAAGCGAGTAGAGGGAGAGGAAGGACAGAGGACAGGAGAATGAAGGAAGGAAGGCAGAAAGGGAAAAAGAGAAGTCAGTATACTGTTTTCAGATATTTGAGATTTACTTAATACTTCCATAAAAATACCAGCTTTGCTTCTCTTTATTCCCCCATCACCCTCCACTTACCTTAGAAAAATATTGTTAATCTGTTTTCAGATAAATGCTCTAAGACTGAGAAACTTGCCATAAATTCTGTGTAAGACTGTTTTTAAGTAGTCCCGTTCCCGAGGGTCTTCACTGTCAAATAGCTCCAGAAGCTGTTGTAAATGAGACATTACAGCTGTCAAAGGCAGTTTCAGAAAAGAATTTAGGAATTCTATTATTTAAAATCCCCTCCTTCTTTCCTCAAAAATGTGTTGAATATCTATTATGTGCCAGGCACAGTGCTAGTTTTTGGGCATATCATGATAAACAAGTCAGACAAGGAGCTTATATTCCACTAAAGAAATACAAATACAAAATAACAACAATAAAAGTAATAATATGAATAATAGCTAATACACATATGGCACTTACTGTGATCATCAGGCAATTTTCCACGCAATCTACATATTAATCCTCCCGATGAGGTAGTTTTGTCCCCCTTTTACAAAAGAGGAAACTGGCGCACATAAGGGTTAAGAAACGTGCCCACGGTCTCACAGCTAATAGGTGGTAAAGCTAGTATTTGAATCCCAGCAGTTGAGGCCATAAGTCCATGATCTCAACCACTTCACTATGCTACCTACTGATATTCCAAATACACAGTTAAAATAAGCTGACTGGGTGGTGACTCACGCCTGTTATTCCAGCACCTGGGGAGGCTGAGGCAGGTAGATTACCTGAAGTCAGGAGTTTAAGACCAGCCTGGACAACATGATGAAACCCTGTCTCTACTAAAAATACAAAAATTAGCCACGTGTGGTGGTAGGCGCCTGTAATCACAGCTACTCAGAAGGCTGAGGCAGGAGAATCACTTGAACCCGGGAGGCAGAGGTTGCAGTGAGCCGAGATCGCACCATTGCACTCCAGTCTGGGTGACAGAGCGAGACTCAGTCTTAAAAAAAAAAAAGCTAAGCCTTCAGCTCTACTAGAATATCCAGGAAAATGAAAAAAATCTGAATCAAAGCAAGCATCAAAAAGTCTCAATGATATTGGCAACGGTCCTTTTTAGATCCGGACTCTTGTTACGTAGGTGTGCTCACTCTGTAAACAGTTATCGAAGTGAATGTTGATTATTTCTGTACGTATGTTATATGTGAAAAAGTTTTGTTTGTTTTTTTTTTTTGAGACAGAGTCTTGCTCTGTTGCCCAGGCTGGAGTGCAGTGGCATGATCACAGCTCACTGCAACCTCTACCTCCTGGGTTCAAGCAAGCAATTCTCAGCCTCCCAAGTAGCTGAGACTACAGGCACCTGCCACCACACCCAGCTAACTTTTTGTATTTTTAGTAGAGACGAAGTTTCGCCATATTGGTCACGCCCAGCCGTGGATAACATGTTTAAGTTCCCAAACATTTGTAATCTAAAGTTAATAACCAAATCCTGATAACATCACATCTATGTGCTCAAAATGAAGTCCACGCAACTAGTCCAAAAGAGGTAACAAGCTAAAGTTTCAGCCAAATGCCAGTGGGCACAACAGATTCAACTCAATGTCTATCAAAAATTCCAGCTGCTTTGTTTTTGTATCACTGACAAGCTGATACTAAAATTAATATGGAAATGCAAGAGAGCCAGAAGAGCCAAAATACTCTTGAGGGAAACAAAACTTGAAAGATTCACACTTCTCTATTTCAAAACTTAGTCCAAATACAGTAATCAAGACAATGTGGTACTGGCATAAAGACAGACATACAGATTAATGGAATAGAATTAAGAGCCCCAAAATAAGCCCTCACATTTATGGTCAACTGATTTTCAATAAGAATGCCAAGTCATTTCAATGGGGAAAGAATAGTATTTTCAACAAATGGTGCTGGAACAACAGGATATCCACGTGCAAAAGAGTAAGTTGAACCTCTACCTCACAATATACATTCAGATTAACTCAAAATGAAATCAACCTAAAATTAAGAGCTAAATTATAAAAAAAAATAGAAGAATAAATCTTCATAACCCTAGATTAGGTGATATTTCTTAGATATGACCCAAACCATAAGCAACAAACAAATAAATTAGACTTCCCCCAAATTGAAACCATTCATGCGTCAAAGGACACCATCAACAAAGTGAAAAGAGAATGCACACACTGGGAGAAGATACAGCTGACCCTGTGCAAGTTCACTTGCATGCAAATTTTCTTCCACTCTTGGCTGGGCGTGGTGGCTCACCCCTGTAATCCCAGCACTTTGGGAGGCTGAGGCAGGTTGTTCACTTGAGGTCAGGAGTTTGAGACCAGCCTGGCCAACATGGTGAAATCCCATCTCTATTAAAAGTACAAAAATTAGCTGGGTGTCGTGATGGGTGCCTGTAATCCTAGCAACTCAGGAGGCTGAGGCAGGAGAACTGCTTGAACTTGGGAGGCAGAAGTTGCAGTGAGCCGAGATTGCACCACTGTACTCCAGCCTGGGAGAGAGAGCAAGACTCGGTCTCAATTTAAAAAAAAAAATTTTTTTTCTTCCACTTTTGCTACCCTGAGACAGCAAGACCAACCCTTCCTCTTCCTCCCAACCTCCTCAGCCTACGCAACGTGAAGACCACAAGGATGAAGATCTTTATGATGACCTACCTCCCATTAATGAACAGAAAATGTGTTTTCTTTTCTTCATAATTTTCCTAACATTTTCTTTTCTCTAGCTTGCTTTATTGTAAGAACACAGTATATAATACAGATAGCATACAAAATATGTGTTATTCAACTGTTCATGTTATCAGTAAGGCTTCCTGTCAATAGCAGGCTATTTGTAGTTAAGTTTCTGGAAAGTCAAGTTATACATATACTTTTCAGCTGCTCAGGGGTTCACTGCCCCTAATATCTGCACTGTTCAAGGTCAACTGTATTTATAAACCATGTATCTGATAAGGGACTAGTATCCACAATATATAAAGAACTTTTAGGTCAGGCATGGTGGCTCACACCTACAATCTCAGCACTTTGGGAGGCAGAGGCGGGTGGATCGCTTGTGCCCAGCAGTTTGAGACCAGTCTTGGCAACATGGCAAAATCCTGTCTCTTCAAAGAAATTCAAAAATTAGCCAGGCTTGGTGGCACGTGCCTGTAGTTCCAGGTATTTGGGAGGCTCAAGTGAGAGGATCACCTGAGCCTCAGGAGATCAAGACTGCACTGAGCCGTGATCGTGCCACTGCACTTCAGTCTGAGCAACAGAGAGAGAAACTCTGTCTCAAAAACAAAACAAAACAAAACCAAAAAAAAAAAAAAAACAAGAAAAAATAATTTTAAAAGCTCAACAATAAGAAGAAAACCCAGTTTAAAAATGGACAAAGGATTTTATTTAACAGCTAAATCGCAAAGGAAGTATACAAATTTTGGTCAATAAACACATGAAAAGTGCTCTATTTTATTGATCATTACAGAAAAGCAAACCCTGGCTCACACCTGTAATCCCAGCACTTTGGGAGCCGAGAAGGTAGATCACAAGGTCACGGTTTGAGATCAGCCTGGCCAACATGGTGAAATCCCATCTCCACTAAAAACACAAAAATTAGCCAGGCGTGCTGGCACACGCCTGTATTCCCAGCTACTCAGGAGGCTGAGGCAGAAGAATTGCTTGAACCTGAGGTAGAGTTTGCAGTAAGCCAAGATCGCACCACTGTACTCCAGCCTAGGCGACAGAGCAAGACTCCACCTCGGAAACAAAAAAAAGAAAACCCAACAAGGAGATATTCATTGGATGGCTATAATGAAAAAGAGGGATAATAAAAAGTGTTGGCGAGGATATGGAGAAACTGGAACCCTCATCATTGTTGGTAAGAATGTAAAATGGTGCAGCTATTTTGGAAAACAGTTTGGCAGTTCCTCAAATCTCCCACAGAGTTACTATATGACTAAACAATTCCACTTTCATGTATATACCCAACAGAACCGAAAACACATGCCCACACAAAAATGTGTACACAAATGTTCATGGGAGCAATATTCATAATAGCTAAAAAGTGAAACAACCCAAATATCTGTCAGCTAATAAACAAAATGTGATGCCAGGGAGTATTATTCAGCCATAAAAAGGAATAAAGTACTGATACATGTTACAACATGAATGAATCTTTCAAACATCATGCTAAGTAAAAGAAACCAGACACAGAAGGCCATACAATGTATGACTCCATGTATGTGAAATAATCAGAATAGGCAAATCCACAGTAGCAGAAAGCAGAATGGGGAGTGGCTACTAATAGGTCTGGATTTATTTTTTGAGACAGAGTCTTGCTCTGTCACTAGGCTGGAGTGCAATGGCGCTATCTCAGCTCACTGCAACCTCCACCTCCCAGGTTCAAGAGATTCTCCTGCTTCAGCCTCCTATGGGTCTGAATTTCTTCGGGGGATGATGAAAACATCCCACAATGATACTGTGGTGATGGCTTCATGACTCTGTAAATACACTAAAAACCACTAATTGGAAACTTTAAAATGGCGAATTTTATGGTGTATGAATTACAACACAATAAATCTGCTACCTTTACAAAAAGTCAGTGTGCAAGTTCCTCTGGCTGAAGAACAAACTTGGAAATCGGTTTGAATGTTACTGAGTTGTTTTTTTTTTACATTCATCATCATTGAAATAAAGCAAAATTCAGTTCTAGTGTCTTTATAGCAAAACATTTCAAGAGCACACAGCACACAAATTAAAGCAGACTACCATCGTCATCAAAAAGGCTATCGAGACATATGTAAGTCTGACCTCAGGTGATTAAGACATGAGGTTGAGACTGACAGCAGAATTAAAACTTCATGGTCAATAATCGAATGTGCTTTTGTTTGGTGTTTTACTCTAAATAAAAGACAGAGTTATGGGCCAAAAAAAAGGCCCCTCAAACATGGCAGGAAACACAAACTAAAGGATGGTCTTCAAAAATAGGTAGACAGACAGGACACAATTTTTTGCTACACAATGCCATCCACCACCCATCTATCATTCCTTCATTCATTCATTCATTTTAAAAATGAGTATTTCAAGTAAACATTTATGGTGTGCTTATTAAGGGCCAGGCAGTGGGCGAGCTGTCAGGGATACAATGATAAGCAAGACAGATACAGTCTTTGCTTTCTCAGAGCCTATTCTAATGGGGAATACAAACAATTAAATAAACAGCATGTTAAGTAGTTCAGGATGTTGTATAAATACACAGCAGACACACCTACTGTACTTGGAAGAAGTGGAGTGATCAGGGAAGGCTTCTAAAGGAAGAGACATCCAGGCCAACCCATGAAGAAATGAGGAGTTAGAAGTGGGATAAGAGTGCTCCTCACAGGTTCAATAGTACATGCTTTTACTAGCAGCCTATCCAAACAGAAGATGTTGTGAACTACTGCTCTCTGCCCATTCAGCAATACAATAACTACATACGTACTGAGTTCTTTCTCTGTGCCAGCGATGGTCCTCACTGCTGGACATACACAAATTGTAGAACAATTGTGGAGCCCATCAGGGGAGGCAATGGGCAAGTTAACACATTTCCACAGGGAAACATTCTATCTAGGAAAGAAAGGCATGTAGCTCCAACTAGCAAAAAAAAAAAGGCCCCATATAGACTCAATATCTCTTTATCTATAATAAAGTTCCAAATGACATAAGCTCTCTAATCCACCCACCCAGTCCACCCATCCACCCAATCCCATTCCAAGGCTAATAGAAATAATTAACCTTGTACGTTTTATTTTTTAAATTCGGTTTCTACTTTTAAGTGTTTCAAAAGGCTTTAATGAATAACTTATAACCAACATAAGAGGAGGTTTGAGGGTGTGTAATATTAGCAAAACTTGAATCAACTTTCCTTGTATACTCTTAATCTTGAGTTTAATGAATACATAATAATTAAGCAAGAAATGTTTAACTGATGTTTTCATTAGGCTCTCAAACAAAATGCATTGCCGGGTGCCTAACTTTAGATATTTACAAAGTCACAAATATTAAATGTATCATGTTCTATGAGAAAGAAAGATGAACTACAGTATTAAACTATTTTTCTGCTTCTCTATGGAACATGCTTTTGATGATTTTATGATGCATGAGACAGAAATATAATAGTGCACAGGCCAAAAAAAGGGGTAGTAGGATGAGCTCTGATTTCCAAAACAAAATAATATGAGTGTGCTTAGTCATATCTGTAGTCCCAATCACTTCCACACAAAAAAAGAAATATACGCCCACACCTGTAAATGCCTAAGTGGACTGTGCCATCCATAATATAATAGGCAGCTTGTAGTCAAAGAAAAGAAGTTAAGAAGCTGGAGCATTTCCAAGGTGATTACACAGGAAAGACAGACCTGTCAACACACTAACTCCAAGTTTACAGAAACCAGCCTTCTTGAAGCTCACAAATAGGGATAAACTACATAGTGATTTAGCCAAATAACCTTTCTTTGAACTCATAAATCTACAATGAAATGAGAAGAGTGAAATGAAAAAGGGCTATAAGGGTCTTCCAGCTAGGCAGGGGAATTGAACCTCTCTCCTCCTGAATCCTCCCTAAATGACAGTGAAAGAATAAGAATAGAAGAAAGCCTTGGCATAGAGGGAACTGGAGAGAAAATTTGGACTTATTTGTAGACTTCTCAAAGATGGAAGTGGATGACAAGAGGTAACTATCTTAGGTTTCCTCTTTCTCCAGTCTGCTAAGTGTTTTTCCATTCTGCAAGCAGGGAAGGAAGCCAACAAGAAGCAGGCCAGTTCACTCCACAGAACCCTTAAAAGGCTTAGAAACTAAAGGCACCAGATATATTTGATGGTAAGGGTGTGAGAAATAGCTAAAAACAGGAGGACTGGTTGAAAGTCTGTAGAAGACCCCCCAGATCCCATGTAGTATACTGATGATGTACAATTAAGTCTGGAAAGAATGAGTAAGTATCTAGTCTTGGAGACACCATACACGTTAAGTAAATCACTTGTTGGAAAGAATGGGATGAAATAAAACTCTGCATACCTAAAAGGGATATATTTGCCAGCTTTCTTCCCTGACCAGGCTCCCAGTGCTATATAAGTCAGAAGATCAGAAAGTCCCTTTTGGAAGAAACTGACAGCCTCAAGAGGAAAGACCTACAGATACGCTAACAGCTGAGGGTTTCCTAATGAAATGGCAAGGTCCTTGACCAGTTATCCCATTCAAAGTCACCAGTTGCCAAGTGTCACTATGCAAATATAAACACACATGTGCACACTGTAACATACACAAGTTCTAAGCAACTTTTCGGTAGACTAACATGTAATTATGACTATGAAGTCAAAGATCACCAGATATTTTAACATAAAAGACCACAACAAACAATTATAAGGAACTCAGAGGAAACAAGCACCATGCTAGGAGTACCAAAAAAATTGCAAAAAGGAAACTATAACATCCTCAAAGATAAACAAATATGCTGGATCCTTGAAATAAAACAGAGTGCTGTTATTCAGGTACATATTCAGGACATTTTTTAAAAGCTTTCAGAAGTTCAACATATAACAAAAATTTTAGCAGAAGCAATAGAACATTAAAATGAGCAAATCTACCCCTAACATACAACCAAAAAACAGAGATAATATATAGAAGAAGATTTTAAAAACCAAGAGATCCAATACATAATAGCAATCTAGAAAGACATGGAGACAGAAAAATAGAAAATGAACAGAAGGAAATTATCTGAGGAATAATTCAATTCAATTTCCAGGGAAAAAAAAAAGTCATGAATGTCAATACAGATATGGCCCATTAAGTGTTCTGCACAATAAATGAACAAAGACTCACACCAAAGCATATCACTTTCTGGACGTGGGGACAAAGAGAAGATTTCAAAGAAGTTACAAAGAAGACACATCATTATAAAGGATAAGGCATTCAGCTGGTGCAGGGCTTTTTAATACCAACACTGGAAGGTGGAAAACAATGGATCAATTCCTTAAAACATCTGGGAAAGTTCCAAATTTACACCTAGCCAAAACATCAATCAAGTAGGTAGGCAGGCCGGGCACAGTGGCTCACACCTATAATCCCAGCACTTTGGAAGACAAAGGCGGGCTGATCACTTGAGGTCAGAAATTTGAGATCAGCCTAGGCTAACGTGATGAAACCCCATCTCTACTAAAAATACAAAAATTAGCCTGGTGTGATGGCATGCGCCAGTAATCCCAGCAGCTGGAAGTTGCAGTGAGCCAAGATCGTGCCACTACACTCCAGCCTGGGCAACAAAGCAAGAGTCTGTCTCCCAAAAAAAAAAAAAAAAAAAAGTAGGCAGAATAAAGACATTTTCAGACAAGTGATCTCAGAACATTTACATCCCATTCATGCTTTTTTAGGAAGAATCTAGAAGGTATGTTCCACCAAATAAGAAGTTAAACAAGTAAGGACACAGTGTAGAAGGGCAGCAAAGGGAAGTGCTGGGATGACTGTGTGGGTGGCCCAGAGCAAGCAACCAGTGCCAATACGAGCAGGATGACCAGGGCTCCAGGAAGAAGGTCTCCAAGCAAAAAAAAAAAAAAAGGAACTGATAGACTAGTTGATATGTGGGTCATACTGAGAAGGGCTGTACGGTACTCTCAGAGAATTAAGGTATACACTAGTATACCTTAATACTAGTGATGAATACACAGGAAAGCAAGTAAAAAATAAGGCAACTATTTTCCTAAAATAAAAAGGCTCTACAAGAAAAAAAATATAACCATGTGCCTTGTAATGAACAACATGTATAAAGAGTATTCATTCTATCATCTGATTCATTCAAATTTTGTGATATAACATTGGATGTAGAGAGGGAGTTATAGTGGGAGATACATAATGGCTTACAGTAGGAAGTTGACAGACATAAATAAAACCTAAAATGACAAGTTAAGAAATAGCAGTATAAGCATGCTGTTTAGAAAGATGGAAATAAATATATAGAAACAACTGGAAGACTTAAATGTGGTTACCTTCAGGAAACAGGACTCTGGTTTGGAGAAAGATGAGGCAAGAGATCTGCCATTTTTCATTAAAAACCATATAAACATATTTGAATTTTAAAAGTTGGCATTATCAAAACTATTTTTAAAAGTCATTAAGAGCAAAAGATTTCGAGCAAAAAAACCCAGATGCTCTCTGCTACAATAAAGAATTACCCTGCCCTACTCCATGTAAAGTAAAATTTTAGAGAACATCAAAAATCTTCAAGTAGATAACCGATAAAATTGGTATTCTAAATGTTTTCATCCAAAGTGCCACAGAGCACTCAAATCAGATGTCCACATTTCTGGCTTTGTTTGCAACTTTCTCCTACTCTCTGCAAACTGTCTTCCTCATACTTTCACCTGGGCCAAATACAGAGAAAACAGCCCAGAACAAAGAAGCCAGAGCCAAAGGCGGTCTGACTCCAATGAATCAGATCGACTCAAGGCATGCACTGTACGAAATGAAGCAACCTATGGGGCAACCACTGAGAAAGGACAATGGGGACAAGGGATCAAAAGGTTGCGATCACAAGCTTCTGGCAATTCTGACTCCAAGACTCCTATGGAAATTCAATATAAAACTTTCGAAAGTGTACGGCGTACAAATATGAATAACTCCACCAAGTCACACGCTTTTATTTTCCTCCATTTAATTTCAGGCATTCTTTCCACAAACCAAAGAAGTCCACTTTTTTCCCCTTGAGCATTCTATCTATTTCAAGACAACCTTATGATTTAAGTTTTTAAGACAACCAATTTGGTCAGCAATTCAAGAAAGAGCTATTGTGCTAAATAACGATGCACTTAGTGGGAAGCAGGCAGGGACTAGCTACATAATTTGTGGGGCAAAATGACATACAGTGGTCCTTGCTCAAAAAGTATTAGGAGTTTCAAGACAGCAAGAGCAGAGCAATAAACCAAGCACAGGGCCCTTCTAAGCACAGGGCCCAGTGTAACTGCACAAATTACACAACCAGGAAGCTGGCTCTGAATGCAGGAGTCAGAGCAATAAAGCCCTTTTTACAAGATTTTTGAGTTATACACTGGACAGGACAGGATGAGGTGATCTGCTGTTAACTGATAATTGGTAACGGCTATCTCATAAAATTCCAGGTAGAAATAAATGCTCTAAACTCTTATTTGCTATAGGCTGTGAGAGGGAAATGTAAACATTTTGACATATTCAAGGAACTCAGTCGGAAAATACAAACTCATTTGTATTGGAGCTGAGATTCAAGGCCTCGTGGAATTTATTTCAGTCTAAAACTAAAAATTTTTTAACAGGTTGGCTTATCTCATGTCCAATTTGTGTTGAGTTTTTAAAAACACAATAACAAAAGGTCACTTTTAAGGACAGGCTGAATGATTTGCATGATTTGCATAATTTACATGATAATTACAGCACCTTTCAGCTAAATATAACAGCAAATGTGAAGTACAAATTACTAAATAGCAATCTCCAGCAGTACATATGTTTACGTGGATACTTGAATAGTATGTCTCTTAGCAACCACTGACTGTTTCAGATTTGCGGAGTAGTTGAAAGCAATCTTTAGAAATATGTTGCTAAACTCTTGCCACAATAATCCACCCAATGAAATAATACAAGGTTTGGCAATTCATTTGGGCCTAAAGAAGGGGTTTGGGGATCATAAAGCAACTATTTTCCCAACAATCCCAATACAGATGAAAATTATCTTTATTGATAATAGACAAAATTGTTCCATAAGCCTAGGCAAGTCTACATACTCATAGCTCTAGAAGGCAGTTTACCAAGTTACTTAAGTCTAAAATCAACATTATCACAGACAAAAGTGCACTATGCAATGAATTGACTATCTTTGATAAATCTCTAACAGCTTTCTTGTGCAAACACTTAAGTGAGTACACAAAAAATGCTACAGGTTATGTAAATCTAGATTTAATAAAAATCACAATGAAATTCAAGTGAGCCCGTCATACTATTCTAGGATAAAAAAACAATAAAACACTTCAAACAAAAACATTCAAAACCCTTGAATGAAAAACGACAGACTGTTGGCCGGGTGTGGTGGCTCATGCCTGTAATCCCAGCACTTTGGGAGGCCGAGGGGGGCGGATCACGAGGTCAGAAGTTCGAGACCAGTCTGCCCAACATGGTGAAACCCTGTCTCTACTAAAAATACAAAAAATTACCCAGGCATGGTGGTGCGCGCCTGTAGTCCCAGCTACTCGGGCCACTGAGACAGAAGAATCATTTCAATCCAGGAGGCAGAGGTTGCAGTGAGCTGAGATCAAGCCACTGCAATCCAGCCTGGGTGGCAGAGCTAGACTTCATCTCAAAAAAAAAAAAAAGAAAAACAACAGACTGTTTTGTCTGGCCCTACCAAAATATGGCTTTCCAGATTCTCTTGAAAAACCAAAAGATCCAGCAAGACTTGGCTCACTTACCTAGAGACCAACCGTTACTGGGAGTGGATTGGCAACAGGATCTAAGCTCTCTAAATCACCACAGTTTCCATCACTCCTTTGGTCATACCCACACTACTTCATTATGTACCATTTGTCTGTCCTCTGTAAAGATTTAAATGAGCTATCCCTGGTTTTCACACATTATAAATTATACATTCCTGGCAGTAATAAACATTTATGTCCAACACTGATTGGAGGAAATCAGTTGGCAAAGTGTGGAACTGAAGAGAATCCAGAGACACAGGAGACCCATGTAACATCTTAAGAGAACCCAACAGCCTGTGAAGAACCATGTACGTAGAGTCCAATGGGTATCAGTGATCTTTAGAATAAGAGTTGGATTTCAAATAATTCATAACGTGCTAGGTAAGACATGACAGGCTAACACTATATGATTTCATGGACTGAAGCTATTAAATAAAACACAGCTTAAGAAAGTTCTCAAAACAAGAATCCTAATAAAAATATTAGTGACAGCACCAGCATTAATGTTTACTGAATATGAACCACGTGTTGGGAATACTTTTGAGAGCTTGTATAGGTATTTAGTTGTTAAATCTCCAAAACAACCTTACAATGTGATTATATTACGGATATTTTGCATCTACTTTCTAGATGAGGAAACTGAGGCACAGAGTAGTTATGTCACTTGTCCAAGGTCAAACACAAAAAAATGGCAGAGCCCAAATTCAAATCAGTCTGTACACTTAATCACCAATCTATACCGCTTCCTGAGGAAGAAAAATTCAAGGTATTGAAAAAGGCACTTGAGGCAACACAGGAAGCTTTCCTTTTCGCTTTAGATTTTAAAAAGGGCAGATATAAATGCTGAAAGGAAGGAAGCAATGAATACTGTGCACAAAAGAATGGGCTATCCTACAAAAATAGTCTTAGGAAGACTAATGCACAAAATCAGCTGAGGTTTATGAAAAATTGCAAGGCAATAAAATGAGAATGTACTTGCAGATGAAATTTTTTATTATTCTTATTGATTATAACATATATGCTCATTATTTTTTAAATGTAAAAAACAGAGATATCTAAAAAACAGGAAGCGAAGATCATCACATATAATTACTCCCTTCCAGCCAATTAACAACAATTTGGTAGAACTCCTTTCAAAATCGTTAATGCATATTGCTATAGTCTGCATGTTTCCCCTAAAATTCATGTGATAGGAATTTAATCCCCAATGAAGCAGTGTTGGGAGGTAAGGCCTTTTGGTAGGTGTCGAGGTCATAAGGGCTCTGCCCTCATAAATAGATTAATGCCACTATAAAAGGGGATTTGGGACCTGGGTTCACTCTCTCTTGCCCTCTGCCTTCCACCACATGAGGGCACAGACAGTAAGATGGCACTCGTTAGATGCCAGCACCTTGATCTTGGACTTTCCAGCCTCCAGAACTGCAAGAAATAAACTTCTGTTCTTTATAAATTACCCAGTCTGAGGCATTTTGTTAAAGCAGCACAAAAGAACTAAAACAAAAGTACTAACATCATTTTTCCCTAAAATAACAGATACAGGCTCAAAAATTATACTGTTCTATAACAATGCATGTTTCACTTAAAAATAGATCACGAGTAGGTCTATCACATTCTTTTTACAAACTGATGAATATTTCACTCTACAAATGTCCACAGTTCAATTACCTCCTACTAAGGAACTTAAAAGTTATTTTCCAATTTTCTAATAATTATTAACAATGGTGCATTCAATACCTTTGTATATACATCTTTTATACGTATCTGATCGTTTCTCGTGGACTTGTTGGGTCTAAATTTAAGCTGATAGAATACTATCGGTTTCCTCTTCAGGACAATTATGCCAATTTAATGTACGTGTGTATATAGCCATCTATTCATATGTCTATTCATTCATTTATTTGGTACAACTGCCTATGAGTTTTATGGCACACTCAGCAGGGTCATCTCCACCTAAGGTACTATTATGTTCCATTCTCCTGTTCTGACGCCATACCATTTTAATTAATTTTACCTTTTCCTTTGTAGTATATTATTTAATAAGTATCATTAGTCATCTTTTTCAAAAATTTATTTCATGAACTCTAAACGTTTCAAGTTTTTAGAAAATTGTAATTTTAATTAGAACTATACTAATGTAGAAATAATTTGGAGATTATATGAACATCTTTCTGATAGTCTTCCCATCTAGGAATATGCCACATTTCTGCATTTACTCAAGCCTTCTTTAAGTTTCATATAGATTTTTAAAATTGTATTTCAAAAAATGAAGATTTTAAAATTAATAATGGAAGCCAGGCACAGTGACTCGTGCTTATATTGCCAGCACTTTGGGAGGCCAAGGTGGGCAGATCACTTGAGTATAGGAGTTCAAGAGCAGCCTGGCCAACATGGTGAAACCACGTCTCTACCAAAAATACAAAAATTAGGGCTGGGCATGGTGGCTCATGGCTGTAATCCCAGCACTTTGGGAGGCTGAGACGGGAGGATCATGAGGTCAGGAGTTTGAGAACAGCCTGGCCAACATAGTGAAACCCTGTCTCTACTAAAAATACAAAAAATTAGCCAGTCGTGGTGGTGAGTACCTGTAATCCCAGCTACTCAAGGAGGCTGAGGCGGCAGAATTGCTTGAACCCGGGAGGAGGAGGTTGCAGTGAGCTGAGACTGCACCACCGCACTCCAGCCTGGGTGACAGAGCAAGACTGTGTCTCAAAAAAACAATCAAACAAACAAACAAAAATTAACTGGGTATATGGTGGTGCACGTCTGTAATCCCAGCTACTCAGGTGGCTGAGGCACAAGAATCGCTTGAACTTGAGAGGTGGAGGTTGAAGTGAGCTGAAATTGCACCTCTGCACTCCAGCCTGGACAACAGAGCAAGACTCTGTTTCAAAAATAAATAAATAAATAAAAATAAAATTATTGGAATCAAGAAAAATAATACATTCTATCAATGTGGGCAGACAATATATGAGGGGGGTGTGAAAAGATGAATAAATATTTAATGAGCAACTACTATACTCCATAGGTGATAACAGTAGACATTTTTACAAGTCATCTCATTTTATCTCATAACAAGCCTACTTGCTGTGACTTGTTGTGACAGGTGACTCTTAATGTAATTTTATAGAAAAAGACACTAAGGATCAGAGTAGTCAATAATCTGCCCAAGGTTTTCAGTCACCTGTTTAAGATTGAAGGCAGGGATCCTGTCTTTGTATCCACGCTGCCTAAGCAGATTTGACAACTGTCGATTTTGAGGTGTCTCCTATTTTACTTAACAGTATCTTATTTATCCTGTTATCCCATGTCATGAATGAGGACTCAGGCTTAGATAACGGGTATACAAACTTGCTGAAAGTCGTACTGCAAGTAGGCAGAGAAGCCAGAGTTTGTATGCAGTTTCTTCTGACCCCATAGCTCACATTCTCAGCTCCTAAAATATACTTACAATACATAGGGAAGTCAATATTCAAGCCCAAAGCTTCCTAACTTTCCACTACGTCATAGCAAAACAGCTCAATTCCTATTTTGCTTTTGTATTCACTGACAGAGGAATGAGTCGGAAGACTGACTGCAAAGAACATATTCAGCTGCTACAGAAAATAAGTTGAAATCTCATGGATACAACAAATTCTGTCTAACTGAAGAAAGAAATGTTAAGCTGAGATTACCAAGAATCTTTTTTGAGATCATTGAAAATCCACAGAAAATAGAAATCTGCCCAAAGAAAAGAAACAGGGTAAACGTTATCCTGATCTGTCAAAAGGAAAAGGATGTAGGTTTCCAAGAGAAACACCCTAGGACCAGGTGGCACCATGGGAGACTGTGGAGTTCAGAAAAATGCAAAGACAAGCAGGGGTGTGAACAAGACCTGACTACAGAGTGCAGAGGTTGGCAGGACCTGTCAATTCAAGGACAGTTAAGTCATGGTGGGAAAGAGGAGGAGGAATGAGTGAGATGGGGGATAATGGGGTAAAATATCAGCATCAATCCTTCAAGCCCCAAAAATCCCACCCACTCCCCAGCAGAACCAAACCGGCCAGGAAGGGATCTCAGGAGAACCAGTTAAGAAATTAAGGCCCCCTCTTAGAAGGCACTGGGAACGAAGGTAAGTGATTAGCAGACTAAAGGGTCAGGAAAAGGACAGGAGGCCAACTTATAGGTTACCAACACGAATGAGCAGAGTATTCTGGAAAATGGAAGCTAACAGGCGCCCAGGGGTTATTCCCAACATGGAAGTTAATGCACTGATTAGTCAGATGATTTCAATCAAGCTCTCGGTGGTGGTGCTGATTCTGCCAAAAACCCTGCTTGCCACTTTCACGATTCATTCAGGAACTGGGGTGAGCCCTGGTGTGGAGGTCAAATTTGTAACAGATCCAGCAGATGGAAAGTAAAGAAGGCAACAATTGGAAAAATGAGGAAGGGGCTGAAAATGTAAAGTATATAAATGAACTCCACTACTGACACTTATTTCCTGTCTCTAGCAAAATTTTAGGACAGATGAACAAACCCATGGTTTGCAAGCACTTAGGGCAGGATCATCAGTAAACAGCACTAGCTCTAGACGTTCACTAATACCACATGGCAGATGAATGGCATTCCTTTTTATGATACAGTTACAAGGCCTATAGATGAAGGTAATGCTGTAAACACAGAGTCCTGGCTTTTACCACAGCATCTAATAGTCTCTAAGTTCTTCTTACAATCAAAATTAAGAAATGCAGGAAGGATAACGTACTAGTAAATTTCTGGATCAAGGATAAAACTCAAAAATTACTGATTATGAAGTTGCGTAATATTGGGAATTTCTAAAATAATATAGGGAATTTCTAAAGGCTCCTATCTCAGCCCTGGCTAGTTTAACAACTTTTTCTTTTTTTTTTAATTATTTTTATTTTTATAGTTTTGGGAGTACAAGTGCAGTTGTGTTACATGGATATATTGCATTGATATTAGTTTGGGTTTTGTTCCCTCCAAATCTCGTGTTGAAATGTGATCCCCAATGTTGGAGGCGGGGCCTAGTGAGAGGTATCTGGATCATGGAGGTGGGTCCCTCATGAACGGCTTGGTGCTGTCCTTGAAGTAATGAATGAGTTCTCACTCTATTAGTTACTGTGAGATCTAGTTGTTAAAAAAAAAAGAAAAGAAAAGAAAAGGCCTGGCACCTCCACCCCCTCTGTCTTGCTTCTCTCTCAACATGTGACACACATGCTCCCCCTTTGCCTTCCACCATGATTATGAGCTTCCTGAGGCTCTCGCCAGAAGCAGATGCTAGTGCCATGCTTCTTGTACAGTCTGCAGAACCATGAACCAAATAAACGTCTTTTCATCATAAATTACCCAGCCACAAGAATTTCTTTACAGCAACACAAAATGGAATAATAGATGCATGCCAGTGAAGTCTGGGCTTTTAGTGTACCCATACGCAATAGTGTACACTGTACCCAATAGGTAGTGTTTTATCGTAGTTAAACAACTTTAATCAATGACTTAGATGAGGCCAATAGCATATTTAGGTCACAGATGTCATAAAGATGGAAGACACAGTAAACAAGGTAGAGATGAATAAGGGATAAATGATTCCACAGGAACATATGCCAAGTACTACACTTAGATAAAAAAGCAAACTGTGTAACAACCAACAATAAGTAAGCCAGGCATGGTGGTGCACACCTGTAGTTTCAGCTACTTGGAAGACTGAGGTGGATCATTTGAGCCCAACCTGGGCAACAGAGCAAGACCCTGTTTGTTTAAAAATGAGAAAAGAAGAGAAACATGCAGCAATATGCAGAAAGCTCAATTAGAAGCCAGCTATAGCCAGAAGCTTAACATAAGTTGGCAATGTCATGCTACAGCAAGAAATGCTCATGAGACTTTTCCTTTAAGAAACCTAGAGTCATGACAAGGGAATGAAAAGGCCAACTTGAAGCCACACTGGGCTGACCAGGCTCAGGGCATTCTGTTCGGATATAGATGTCATATTAGGGTACAAATGGACACATCCAGGACACTGAAGGCTTCAAAACTAACCAATGAGAAAAGGTTGACAGAACCAAGAACTTGGTCTGGAGGAGAAAGTGCATACTGACAGCTAGTAGGCTAGATCCAGAAGGCAAATGGGCTAGTTCATTCTGCACAGGATTTTAGTAATACCAGAAAACTTAACAGAAGAATCTGGATTTCTATTTATCTTGGGGGTTGGCAAGGAGAAAAATCTGGGGATAACTGAATGAAGAGGGGTAGCCAAAGCCCCATTTAATAGGAACCAGTCTACATCCTATTGTCTGACGCTTGGCTTTCAGACTTACTATGAGTGAGGCTATGAGCATTTGAATTGCAACCACTGATGCAGAGAAAAGGAGTCAAAGGGTGAACACAAAAGCTGTGTTCTAAGACCTGAAAGGTTATGTCTGGGCTAGAGACATACTAAGATATTATTCTGGGGAGAAAAAGGACAAAGGGTACAAGGCATAGACAGGTTCAACATAAAAAAGAGCTTCCTAACAAAAATGGAACAAGCTGCCTGTGTATATGGCTTTTCTTCACTGAAAAAGGGTCTCAAAGGAGACAAAGAACTAGAATACATAACCCAAAAAACGTCCTTTCCAAATCTGGGTTTCTCTGATGTTTTCATATTGTAAGTTTCATTATCTTCAGTACCGTCTACCATGGACAGCACACTGGGCTGAGCCCTGGATGTTTTTTGTGTGAGAAAAGCACTGGCTTCATAGTAAGACCATAGGATTTACTGATTCCATGTCAACTAAATACAGGCTCTAATAGAGAATTACTATCTGATCTTCTCAGGCACATTAATTCACAAAAAATAGGCTCTATTATTTCATTAGTGTTCAGATGTGAAGGCTACTTCTCCCTCGAAGTCACTCCAAGTTACAGTGAGGGAATCACAAGGAGGCATCATGGCACAATGGACAGAAAACCAGAATACGAAATGTGCTTGAGCAAACTTGATACTCTTTCTACACCTCAGTTTATGCATCTACAAAATGGGGCAGGGGGCAAGGGAGGGCATAAAAATTTAGCCATGTCTACTTTACAAGATTGTTGTACAAATCAAATAATGCAGGCAAAGGTGTTCTGACAATTAGACAGCACTATATACATGTAAGGCTTTCCAATACAAAATGTAGATCTACTATGTTATTACTTACATTTTTTTGAAATAAATTATGCTTCCTTGGCATAGCAATCCATACCAATTTCCCTATTTACCCCATGATCCACATATCCATCTATTTATCTACCTCTCCATTTCTATTTCAAACTTCACTTTTCCAAACTCTCTCATGTTAAAGTGTGAGCCAGGATTCAACAGTGCGGTACCAAAGTACTCCAAATGTGAAGTAAAGATCAAGGATCAGTCCCATGTACCTAGGGGAATAGGGTGTACAGGTACTAATGAGCCCCAAAGGCAAGGCACCAAAGCGCCTTTCAGCTCTGAGCTGACACTTGAACTTTGGGTTTCATTCCACTCAGCCTTACTTAGGATGTGGAGAGGCCTCCACACCCCTCAGTTCTCTGGAAGCTTGCCTGCCCCTGTTGGATTGAACCCTATGAAACTGCTGTTTTGAGTGTTAAAAACAGTCAAAAAATTGGGTATGGTTCAACCTACATATCCTAAATTCCAAATGTATTAATTTAATTGAGGAGGGAAATGAGATCACAAAGGTTATCAGCCCCCTCCCAGTAAGGCACAGGAGATCAATTTCCTGCCAAATAATGTTTTACTTTTTATTTTATTTTTAGAGACAGGGTCTTGCTCTGTTGCCCAGGCTGGATCAAATTAATGTTTTAAATTTGAAATTCTTCTTACTGGCTTACTAGGAGATAAACATTTATTCTTTCCTACATTAGATGCCCCATATGCCACTCAGAAAAGAGCTACACCAGTTTGGCTCAAGCATCCATTTTTAGAGATGAATGTATCAACAACAGGAGCAAGGAAGTGTTATCTAAAACTTCAGTGCCATGAAAGTACCCAAGTCCCAGGTAAAAAGGAAAATCCACGGTTATAATATGTACAATGAGGAGTCAGGAAAAAGTGTTCCCGGAGATGTTCCAAATGGAGGAATGAGAGTTAATCCCTTTAGGGAAATTTTAGAATGTTAAGCTGTGCTATTTTCTAGCAGTGAAATCTCATCAGTACCCTGACTTTGATTATTTATTACAGGTTACTCATGCTTTGAAGTCTGAGCTTGCCTACTCAGTTTTAACAGATCTACACCACAGTTCTTTAAGAATCCTTATGCAAATATAAAATTTTAAGCTATATAAAAATTCACACAAACCAAGGTTATATAAATGAAATTCCTTTATAATTAAATTTTAAGAGAAAACTGTAGGGATTTAGGCATTAGCATTCCTGTCTATTTGAAATGTAATTGATTTCTACCACAAATAAACTTAAATGTACCTATTACTTTTAATAGGCAGTAATGGAAATTAACTTCTGTTTATATATATTTTTGTGGTTCACATAACTGTCATTGCAAATTTTTTTTAACAGACATGAATAGAAAATGAGATAAAGTGTTAACTGGAAGACAAATACACACATCCACAATAATTTGCTTACCTGTAATACAAATTTCTGATCTATATATTTTTTGGCAATGCTGGGTTGGAATTCTTGGCTTTCCAAAAATCGTATGAAAAATTCATATACAAGCTGCAACAAACAGATTATAGTTAATTTCAAATTATGATTCACTGGGAATAGTACTACAAACCACCAAAAGCCTATAACACTAAAAGTGACAGGGCTTAGAAAATTGATCTTAAAATCAATCAACAAACCACGCCAGCCTGTCTTGTGGCTCACAGTTGCTGTTATGCTTTCAACTTTTAAAACTTAAAATTAGAAAATACAACCAACCAAAGAAAAATTTCCCATAATCTTACCATTCAGAGACAACCACTGTTAACATTTCAATGTACGTATCTCCTTCTACAACATACTAATGTACTATATTCTTAGAGTTTTGCAAACTACTTGTACCATTTATACAATATATTATGTATATACTTCATTTAACATACCATATAAATATACTTTTACAGTTTTACAGACTACTTTTACCATTTAAACAATGTATTATGAACAATTTACATCAATAATATCTAAACTATCATTCTTAGTTGCTTTAAGTAATCCATTATAATTTATAATGAATAATTCCATTATTCGTAATTAATTTAACCAATCTCCCAGGCTTAGACATTTAAGTAGTTTCTCAATTATTTCTCCATCATTCTGCGTCAACGTGCATCACATAACATACGTCAGCGTGTACTTGTTCAATTATGCCATGAGGAAATGTTTCTAAACGTGGAATTGCCAGATCACAAGATATCCAAACATTCAGAATTTTTGATACTCACTGACAAATTTCTTTTCAGAAAGTTTATGGCAATTTCTACTCATCCCATAAGATGGTGTGGCACAATATAGCCATCTGCAGAAAGTCAGCCTCAAATAATTGATAAACAGTGGGGAATCACTGCCTATTCTCTTTGCATAATAAGTCTATGTTAAAGGCTACATTAGATCCTGATGAGGTATGCAACAGTATATCAAAACCAGAACCTTTAACTGGTGCAACTCCCTGCGCCTGTAGTCTCTGCTACTCAGAAGGCTGAGGAGGCAGGACTGGTTCAGCCCAGGAGTTTCAGTCAAGCCTGGGAAAGAGAACAATACTCTGTTTCTTTAAAATATATATGTATATAATCCAGGGCTTTTTAGTAACTTTTTAATATATATATATATTAAATATATATATATATATATATAAAATCCTGAGGGCCTCTTTCCCTTACTAACTGTGTAACCCTGAGCAAATTAATTTCTCTGAAACTTTGTCTCTTAAATGTTATAATGGAGATGGATAGTCTCTAAGTTTAAATGTGATAATACACATATAAAGCCCTCTGCACAATGACTAACATGTATCATCATCACTATTCCTAAAATAACATTTGCTAAGTTTTTGGTCTCACTCCTTTACACTTAAAAATTAACGAGGATCCCAAAGCTTTGCTTATATGAGATATATATCATTTATATGAGATATATATCAAATTAGAAAAAGTGAAAAAAGTTTTTAAATTTTACTGTTTCACTTAAAAACAAGGTGTATTATATGTTAACATAATTATGTTCCTGAAAAAAAAAGAAAAAAAAAAAACCTTTACTTTCCAAAAGAATTGAGAAGAAAGTCATTGTTTTATAGTTTTATAAATCTCTTTAATATGTGGCTTAATGTAAGACAGATTTTCATCTGCTTCTATATCCAATCTGTTGTGATATGTCATTTTGGTTTAAGCATATAAAGAAAATCGAGCCTGATGGAGATCCAGTAGTTAAAAAAAGGGAGCATATTTTACTAGTTTCTTTTTCTCCCACATAATTGTGGATATTCTTCTTTGATGCTACACTAAATTCAACAAATTGTCATTTCTTAAAGATTAGTTACAACATATAATCTGAAATTATATCAATGAACTTTTCATACTTTGTTACACTAAAATCCAATCATCTGTCTCGCACTTTGAATGGATCTTTATCCACGCATGGTTTCCTAACATCATTTGCCAACTGGAAAATATTGGTTCACTGAGCTATGCAGCTCTTTCAAATGTTGACACATTTTATTATACAGTATCTAAAAATATCACATTCTTTATTATCTCAATTTTATTTTTAAAAAGTCTTTAAGCTTTTGGAAGCTGCAAGCTCAAGGTGACAGATGCAAGACAGATATAAGTTTTCTAAAATTCTAATTCTAAATTCTGCGTTAATACTCTAATTGTGCCAGTGGTAACAAATATTGTCAAATGGTTTCCTTGTTTGTTTCAGAGAAATATCTTTCAGATACCCAAGTCTGAATAATCATAGTCTGTTAGTCATTCCTTCAAGTAAAAATGATGTTTCATGAGGAGAAAAGAAAAAAAGGCTAGTTTAGGTTACAGCTCAAAAACGATTACACAAATGCTTTTCCATAACATAACCATTATATTTCAGTATGCAGCCGATGTTACTATGCATACTTCCCATGTGTCATGTAGAATATTTTTAAATGTGCGCTTGAGCGTCAAAATTTTTAAAAATTATTAATTTTCGCTGTTTCTTCAAAGATGTTCTCAAGTGAAATCGGCTTTTTTACACTTTTAATTACAAGTACATGGCAGTGAAGAACACTCGACCAGTTTGACACAAGTAACCTTGATTCTCGTTAAGGTAGCAGCAATTTTAACCACCACCACTTTTGCAATGAACAGTACAAACGTCAACACAGTGAAAGGACATATCATATATATACCACTGTTATAAAGGCAGTTTTGACCTTGCGGGACACTGAAAATCAGGTCTCAGAACCACTCTAAAGGTCCAGACACCACTGATTTAAACGTTTCTTGTCACGTCAGACTCTAACTTAAGACTTAAATAAGGGATTCACATTAGCATTTTACTTCCTTATAAAAACTGTTTTTCTCCTTGGAACTCGCTGAATTCAGAAAAATTTCTTTCCTAATGATCTGGACATTGCCAAGTTTCACACGTTATTTTGCTAGTCAAAATAATGCCCAAGTCCTAAGACCTCAGAGAATTGTTCCTTTTCTAATACTGTTCATCTGTCAACTCTCAGTTTTACAAATAGAATGTCAGCCTTATTCAAATGACCCCATCAAGTGGGTTTTAGCCTTCTTTTGGTTGTCTCAAAGGGGAGATTCTCATCTTCTAAGCTGATCTGTGGACTGGCCAGGCTTTCCAGCAAGACTGGCAAAGTGCTCTCTCATCTCTGTTCTCTTGAAAGCAGTTATGGTCTAAAATGGTTTGGTGGAAACACTTCAGACATATTTATTAATAAGCATAAGTGTTCTCTGCACTTCAAAGAAGGATTTTATGTCAAAATCAAAAATCTCCCTTAAGTTTCTAAAGAGAAAGACTGGGGGCTGGGGAGGACAAATTACTTTTCAAGGTTACATAAGTGAATTCTCCAAGGAACTTTAGTAAAAAGCTAGCATTCCTGTTTGTCAGTCTCAAGTGGAAAACATTAAAAACAAACCCTTAATTGTAAATGAAACTCCTATAAAATTGTATTCTACTGAAGACACACCTAATTTCAGAAAATACATAAACAAGATACTAATTCAGATAACTGAAAGGTTGAATCACATACCAGAGTAGACTCCTTTGACATATTTGAACTAAAAATTATTCTTTTGTCTATTTTTAAAGATCCCAAAAGATCCACAATTTGTTATAATCAGTAATTTTACTTTTTTTTTTTTTTTTTTTTCTTTTTGGTGACATGGTCTTGCTCTGTTGCCCAGGCTGGAGTGCAGTGGTGCGATCTTGGCTCGCTGCAGCCTCCGCCTCCCAGGTTCAAGCAATTCTCGTGCCTCAGCCTCCCAAGTAGCTGGGATTAGAGGCGTGTGCTGCCATGCCTGTCTAATTTTTGTATTTTTCATACAGAGGGGGTTTCGTATGTTGGCCAGGCTGCTCTCAAACTCCTGGCCTCAAGTGATCTGCCCGCCTTGGCCTTCCAAAGTGTTAGGATTACAGGCATAGGCCACTACATCTGGCCAATCGGTAATTTGTATAGGCCACAGATTTAAATCAAAAAGGTATGCAGGAGCAGTCAATTAGCTGGGCAATGAGCACAGCCAACCATTCAACAACCACATCTCAATGTTATTTTGTTGTTTTGACCTCCTGTCAGGTATTTATAGTTTTTTCCTTGCAAAATGTGTCCCTGAAAAGGAAGCGTACTACTAATTACGAAGCTAATAAAAAGTGAAAAGGTCTAAAACTATGCTGTGTTTTGGTCAGAAAAATAAGTTGGATCAACTAAAAAGTAAAATGTTAAACTTCATGACAGGTGACTATGACATGAATGACCTATCATGAAAAGAAAAAGAGATTTCTTATACATTCAGTGAGTGCCCTCATTAGTGCTAAAACCACCTAACACTGAAAATGGGAAGGTGACTACTTTGTGCTATAGGAATATACAAAGGAAACGCAGGACTCTTGAGACCAAGTCAGGAGCCTTGTTCCAAAAGCAACAGATGGTGAAGGCAACAATGTGCTAGTTACCTAACCTTTACTATGAATAAAGGTTGATTTACAAATTTTAAAAGTTTCCTTCACCTGATCCAGCATTAGTGGGTCATATTTCCCCTTGAGCTAAAGAAAGGACCAAAGGATAATAACCTTGAACAGGATGTCAACACAGATGAAACCAGCCCATTTATAAAACCGTTTCTGCCTTTAGATCCAAAAGGGCACCGGTCTCATTACCATTCTTCATTGTTTCTTTGGTTTTAGGGTTTCAGATAAACTAATGGTTAATATTCCTGCAGTAATGACAGTGTAAGCTAGAGTGGTTTTTTTGTGGTAGAACTTACGAGTTTCAGAAATTGATTTGGTCCTGTATTTTATAGAGTCATTAAGTATGGGAAGGATTAACTGTAATATCGAGTAAAACTTTATTGTACTTTAGGGGAAATTTATGTCTATGGTTATCATGATTTAGAATAGTCAAAAAGCTCTTGCAAATGGCAAGAGTGGTCCACAGGGTCTTCTTTGGAATACAGAGAAGACAATACACTAAGGCTTTGAAGACATCTCTTTCCGTGTCTTTTCCACCATAAGATGTGAGACAACTGAGGAGACCATCTTTTTGTTGTTGTTAAGTTTCTTCCAGATTAAACTGTAATTCAATGAACTGGCACCAAATATTAAGAATAAGACATAACAATTCACCCATTCAAAAAAGTAATTCTTTTTTGGATTGTGTCACAATCTGGGATATACCTATGAAAAGCACAAATAGTTTTACAAGTTTCTTAGATTGCGGATAGTATGTCTGGGACCTTAAAAAAAAATTAAACATCTAAGATAGGAAATCAACTACAGTGTTTTAACTAATTTACCCAATCTTAGCAATGGAGGCAGGAATACATATGCATAACATGCCTGAGTAAGAGCTGAGAAAACAGAGCCCCCAAAAGTTTTCTACGTAACATAGGGAAATAGCACACGTGTGTACCTGCAGAAACTTTGAGTTGTCAAAGCAGGACAGACAGACTTGCAAATTTACATCAGAAATTCTGAAGTAGGGGGAAAAAACTCTTAGAATATCTCTAGGCTTTCTCTCTCTGCTGCACAATTTGTTTGCTCTTCAAAAAGTCAACTTGAACCATGAATACATTTCTATGAAAATGCAGCAGCTTCTGCCTAGGGGTGAAGATGTACAAGGTATTATTCATTTTCTTCCACGCCTTCCCCTTTGCTATTTGTCAAGCAACCTGAGGATATTCTGACTCAATGGAACATGTACAACATGTACAAATTTCCTTGCTCTATTCTTTCGAGAAATTTTGGCCTTGAGAGAAGACAGCACAAGGGAGGAAGGAGCTGGAAAATTACCAGTATGTATTATATAAGTTAATACAATACAGACGGCTCTAGTGCTGGAAACAGAGATGCAGTGATGCCCCTGATCCATCCTGGCACATGAGTATGATTGGAAAACATGGCCTTCTCAGTGCAAGAGAACAGAATTGGCCTTCACCCAAGCTTTCTCTCAGCTGTTACTCTTCCTTACAATACTGTGAACGAAATAGCTATTAGTTTGGTTTTGTCCTTCTAACTAAAGAAACACATTTGTAGTTAACGTGAAGACAGGCATACAAAGTTCCCAGGGTATATACTGCTAAAACTGAGATATATATTCTGTGAGCTAATCACATCCAACTAATACTAACGTGAAAATAATTCTGTGCTTGGAGGCTCTAGAGGGCAGGATCATAAAGAAGCTCTAACAGAGGAACAAGAACTGCTGGCTGTACCTGCAACATGGGGTGGGGGGACACTAAAGCATCACACTGACACTATTTTATTCTTTTGGCATCCTAATTATCAAGAGTAAGAAACATAAAAAGCATTCTCTAACTTTCCATTAATGTACTCTAATTTGATTTCTTGGTGGATAAAGGCCTTCAAGGAATTCCCATGCTAATCAGCTAATGAGTTAATGGAGTTTTCTTTTAGAACGAATGGTATTTCAAAGTACCTGTAAGTGTGGCCACGATGCCTCAAGGGTAGGTTCATCTTCTTCTGGATCAAATTCATTGCTGTCACTAGGAGGGAGAGTTCTGAATATATTGCAAGATACCTAAAAATAAACAAGCAACAGAGTTAACGGGAAGCACCTTCTGCGCAGTTTTACACAAGGTCCTTGGAGCCAAGCTGAGGGGAACCCAGATAACAGTGCACAAGGAACATCACCAAACTAGAATAAGGACCTCTTTGTATAGGCTCTGAGGTGCGGACCACCTCCAGGCAAGCTGGAAAGTAGCAACGCAGCACCATCCTACTCTCTTGAACACTATTCATTGTCCTTATTTAACCCTTTCCACCCTAGGTTGCCATGATTTTATACCTACCATCAAAGCCTGCTCTTGGTTACTTACCAGTCAAGCATGTTTCTGATTAACCAATTGACACTAAGAAATAAATAACTGCTAATGGGCTTCATGTGCTTCCCTTATCAGGTATATTCACTGTTTGCAAACTTATGATTGAAATAATGGTGAAATTTCAGGCTTTTCTAATAACCTTAAAAACATTCCTTATCTATCCTCAACAAGTTGGTTTACAAAATAGTAATGATACCCAGAGCAAAATTATATCTTTGATATAAACCTCTATAAACCAGGTATTCCTTAAGCATAGGCAAGATCCAAATTAAACAATGGTTGTTCAAAATAGGGCCATGAGTTGGTAACTGTCGAAACCGGGTGATAAAGAGATGGGGATTCATGATACTATCGATTATTTCTGTACACGTTACAACATTTCCTTTTTTTTTTTTTTTTGAGATAGAGTCTCACTCTGTCACCGACACTGGAGTGCAGTGACGCAATCTTGGCTCACTGCAACCTCCCGCCTCCCAGGTTCAAGTGATTCTCCTGCCTCAGCCTCCCGAGTAGCTGGGATTACAGGCGCCCGCCACCGTACCCGGTTAATTTTTGTATTTTTAAGTAGAGACAAGGTTTCACCATGTTGGTCAGGCTAGTCTCGAACTCCTGACCTCAAGTGACCCACCCACTTCAGCCCCAAAGTGCTGGGATTACAGGCGTGAGCCACCACACCTGGCCTATTAAAAGACTTCTATAGTAAAATGTTTATGTTTTAAACATTTTTTAAATGTTTTTGCTACTAGTCTCAGGATTCCTTTCCAGTTTCTGTTTCTTGCCCCACTCACCCACTCATCTTTCTCCTAATGACATATCCTCAGATCTGAAGAATAAGACGGGGAGGGACAGGAGAACATGTGTAAAAAGTGAGAAGGGAAAAAGAAAGCAGATATTGCATCAGAAGCCTTTGTTGGCCTTCCTATGTAATGCAGAAAATACTGAGCTATCTAATATGCTGCCCTGAAAGAGGAAAGAAGAAAGGCTTTGGGGTACCCATATAATCTGAATGTGTACATTCCTACTAGTGCCTAGAACAGTGTATACACATAATAGGCATTTAATAAGTATTTATTTCATAACACTGTTCTAGGCACTAGGAAAACAATAGTGAACAAAGCAGATAAAAACCCATGCCGTCATGGAACTTACTGTATTCTAGTTAAAGCCACAATTATTCCCATCTCCTAGTTATGGAAACTGAGCTCAGATGTATAAGCTATGGGAAGGAGATTCAATTTTATTTTAGTGCAATGGGAGGCCATTAGTGGATCTTAAAACAGAGAAGTGGCATGATCTGATTTCTGCCTAAAAAAAAAAATCACTCCAACGGCTATGTATAGAATAGGCAGGAAGAGGACAAGTTAGGCTGTGAATGTGACAAGGGATGACGTTGGCTTGGCAAGGATGGTAGGGAAGACAGACAGAAATAGATTGATTCAAAAAGGTAGTGCTTTGCTGCTGGCTTGGATATATGATGTGAAAGAAAGAATTAAGGACAAGACATAGATCTGAGGCCACAAACTGAAGATGGAGATTACTGGAAAAGGGAAAAGTTTATTTCTTTGCTGGCTTGTTTTAGCGGAGAGATCTAGGGATCTAGTTAGAGACGTATTAAAGGAGCAGTATCTAGGAGGCAATTAGAAATATGAAGTTGGACCTCTGAGCTGGACAGGTCAGAACCAGAGACATGTAAGACTCAGCAGCATATAGATAATACTTAAAGCCACGGGACCAATGGGATCACCTTGGAAAGGAGTAAACAAAAAGAAGAGAAATGGTGGGCGGGGAAAAGTGGCTCACGCCTGTAATCTCAGCACTTTGAGAGGCCGAGGCAGGCAGATCACGAGGTTAGGAGCTCAAGACCATCCTGGCTAACACGGTGAAATCCCGTCTCTGCTAAAAATACAAAAAATTAGCCAGGTGTGGTGGCGGGCGCCTGCAGGCCCAGCTACTCGAGAGGCTGAGGCAGGAGAATGGCATGAACCCAGGAAGCGGAGCTTGTAGTGAGCCAAGATTGGGCCACTACACTCCATCCTGGGCGACAGAACGAGGCTCCACCTCAAAAAAAAAGAGAGAGAGAGAGAAAGGGTCCTTGGGCATCCAATATTTAGAAATTAGGTAGAAGAAAAAGAGCCAAGGAGAGGAAATGAAAAGAAGCAGGTGATAATAGAAAAGAACTAGAGTTTGGGGTCTCAGAAACTAAGAGAGAATAGCGTTTTAAGGAAGAAGTCAAGAGCAGCAAATGCTGTTCAGAGGTTGACTAAGAAGAGCACAGAGCAGTATCTATTGGACTTGGCAGTCCTATGAAGTGTACACTATTATGATCCCTAATTTACCACTGAGGAAATAGAAGCATGGGTGTTGTTAAGCTCTAAGGTTACAATTAGTAATCAGCAGAGTTATAACTGGACCCAAACTGTCAGGATCCCCAGTGTTCTTTCTAGAAGAAAAGGCAGACCAACTTTCTTATTCATTAGCTTAGAGGACAGAAAAAAATGATCATATGAGAATATGCTTTTGCTATGGCTAATGACAGCAAACACAGTTCTATTATTTTATTTTTGTCCCTTCCAGTGATTAAGAAATTATTTTTATGAAGAAATAAGTTACTTTTCAGGTAATGACTTCCCTTCAACCAGCCAGCTATAATGTAATTGACAGGGCAAAGGTTCTTTAATTACTCAACTTTGAATCTTCATTAAACTATACATGTATTTCAAAAACTGAGTCTTCATCCCAACTAAGTCATTTATTATGTACTGCACTCTTTAACAAGTGTTTTTCCTCTCCTAAGACGTGAAAGTAAACCACGAAAGGGGGAAAAAAGGGGCTTCTCTATAGTAAAAAATCTGGGTAAAGAAACAGAAACTTCTCTTCCTTTGTACTCCCGGGCATATAAACTCTCTTACAGTGTCCACCACACGCTGCAGCAACTATCTGTTTAGGTTATTTGTCTCTCCTTACTAATAACTAATCGGGAATATATAATACATTTGTCTTCCCACCATATACTAAGCATTTAATAAATATTCACAAAGTGAAAGTTTGGATATATTAATAAAGTTGTGTGTTGTGGTTTTGCTTGGAACAAATTTCAAAATTTTCTAGGTGACTTGAATAAATGTAAGTTATTTCCAAAGATGTTCATCCCTGTATTGTGTATCTTCTGACTTGGTCAAAACTTTATCTCTCAGTTAACACAGCAAAAGAAGGCCACATTGGGTAAATAATCCAAAAGGCAGGTAGTTCTAGAAGTATATACATCTCATTTAGCTACACACTGTCATTTCTTCAGATTTATCTTCCTGTCATGCTTTATTTAGTTTACTTCTAAACATTCACCAGATGAGGAATGAGGAAGCACATGTCTGCTGGGTTGGACAATTCAGAGTTGACTGGATTGGTTAAGTAGTTGTCTACCACAATGGGAAAGAATGGCAAAGCATATCAAGTGTCATGGAAATGGCCAAACCTCTGACCCAGCCTGGAATATACTAGGGACTTAATAAAAATGTTATAAATGAGCCATTACTCCCATCCTTGAGAATTTGCCCTGAGAAACTAACCCAAGACAAGAGTGAAAAAGCTACTTAAAGCTTTCGCTTGCAACATTCTCCAAAAAATGTAAAACTGGAAATAACCTTTATGTCCAGCATCAAAGAGGTTTATCAACTCAGTGGAATACTGTGCAGCATTAAAGATGATGGCTCTATGGGAGCACCAAAAAAAAGTTTATAAATAAAGATTTAAATGGAAAGGCAATTGAAAATTGTGTGATTATAAGGATAAGAATGGAAATGGTTAACTATAAATGGAAATTAAAAGCTGTATTAAAGCAAGAGGACTATGGATGATAAACACAGTCCTAAATCTATAAAAAGCATACGTTAAAGACATACATTATGTGAGTTACACCTTCCACTCCAAGATGAAAATGGGTCTTGAACTTGTTTATATAAGACTATTGCTGCCAAGCGAGAGTTAAGAACCACAGCCTCCAGGAGTGCCAAAGGTTTATCAGAAAAAATATATATATATCACAGCCTCCCACAATACCAGAGAGCTTGGCTCATGAATGAATGATTTAAGAATTACATGAATGAACCAGTTTAACTGTACAGTTGAGCTCCAAAATCATAAATGTAAAATCAGGTCATCCATGGACGGGCTTCCATTGGGGTGTGGGGGAGGAAGAGGGGAGGAGTGTCTCTAAATCTCCTGATTTATCTGCAACAGTTTGTATATTAGTCCAATTTGCGAAAAGTCCAGTTGCCTTCATCAGATTTTCAAAAGACTTCCAACATCTAAAAATGGTTAAAAACCAAGGTCCTAAATAGTAAATTTGCTTACATTAAATCTTCCTTTATCACTGGCAGTCACTTTTAATTTATAGTCTATGGTTAAATGGATTATTAAATAGGTAATGGCAGTTGCATACTTATGCAAATGTATCACAGCCATGAGTAACCACCAATATCACTCCCCACCACACAACAGTTTTGTGAAGAACCTATGTGGCTAGGTTAAAATGCATTCAGGTATTTCCAAAGTCACAAACAGTCTCTATTATATTAAAATACATGAGGTTCTAGCCCTACACCTCCTATTTTATTCATTCAAAAGCAGACTACCAAAAATGAACAAAAGGAAATTTTAAAGTATATTAGATACATTTATTTTTCAAATATTGTATTTTAACTACACTGGTGTCACTGCAAAGTAAAAAAAGTTTAAGAAATAAACACTTCTGAGGTAGTCTAATTCCTTTTCATTACAAAGATATTATTTTAAAATACACAGTGGATGTCAGGATGAAACTAAAGGCTTGAAAGGGCTGGGAGCAGGGGCTCATGTCTGGGAGGCTGAGGCAGAAGGATCACTTGAGGTCAGGTGTGTAAGACCAGCTCTGGTGATATAGCAAGACCCCCATCTCTCTATTTAAAAAAGAAAGAAAAAAAAAAGGAGGCTTGAAGGCACTGGCCTGGCCTCCAAAAAGTGGCTATAAGGACAAAGCGAGGCTGAAGGGATGGAAGGAAAGGATGTCAAAACCTGGACAACCCCTCTTCAAAGACAGAAAACCTCCACTAACGAGCTTTTAGAATCAGATCAGGTTAGAAACTATCTCATCCAGCCCCTTCATCTTAGAAATAAGGAAACTGTGGTTCAAACAGCTTGCAAGTTTTTCAAGGTAACAAATTACCGTGAAACGCAGACAGAGTTCCCAGGGAGAGTTCCCAGGGTTCCTTCTGATACACCACTTCCACCCAACCCTGAACTGTGGATGGACCTGACTTTTTTATTTCTCTCTTTTTCCTCTGATCTTCCCTACTCCCATTTCTTTTTAACATTTTTACTACTCTCATTTTCTCATCTCTCCTTTCTCATTATCTCCTTCCAAGTTTTTTTGCCTGCCAGTGCCACTCAAAGGATGACTCAGCATTAACAAAGAACTATAACAATCTCTTCATCCCCACTGCTAGTTCAGACCTCCAGCAGCAAACATCTTGATAACTGCACTGTTTCCTTTCTGGTGTTCTCTTCCTCACATCCCTTCTTTTTGTCTCCCCCAATTGGATTTTGAAGCACTTAAGGATTCCTTATTCATCTCCGAATGTCTGGCACCTAATATACAATCAATGAAAATAACTAGGGGGGCCGGGCGCGGTGGCTCAAGCCTGTAATCCCAGCACTCTGGGAGGCCGAGATGGGCGGATCACGAGGTCAGGAGATCGAGACCATCCTGGCTAACACGGTGAAACCCCGTCTCTACTAAAAAATACAAAAATCTAGCCAGGCGAGGTGGCGGGCGCCTGTAGTCCCAGCTACTGGGGAGGCTGAGGCAGGAGAATGGCGTAAACCCGGGAGGCGGAGCTTGCAGTGAGCTGAGATCCGGCCACTGCACTCCAGCCCCGGCAACAGAGCGAGACTCCCTCTCAAAAAAAAAAGAAAGAAAATAACTAGGGGTGCCAAACAGAATTCAGGACACTGGTGAAATCTGACTTTCAAATAAATGACAAATAATTTTTTAGTATAAATTTGTCCCATGCAATATTTGGGACAGTCTTATACTAAAAATTTATTCACTATTTATCTGAAATTCAAATTTAATTAGATGCCTTGTATTTTTATTTACTAAATCTGATAACCCTAAAATAACACTAATATTAAGAACCTCTAACTGCTTGCTTTGAGGGTTCGGCTGCTCATTTTTCAGTACGCGTTAGTCTACTACTGACTATTGTTAATTACGGTGCTGCAGCAAAAACCAAAACAGTCAAATTCTGGGCCAAATGTGAAAGAAGAGCCTACAAAGTTTCCGTGTCCATGGCCTCATCAACAAAAGAGGAAGAAGCATTTAGGCATATTTTTATCAGTTTTTGATTAAACTTACTACTTTTTGACTTGCAAGAGCAAAACACTACTGTTATATTTCTAATATTTCTTTAAATTACTGCAGAAAAAAATTCACCATTCCCAAACCATTTCCATAGAAATTACTAATTTTACACTATGATTTTGACTGGGATTTTGTTGTTGTTAAGGAAAATGTTATAATAGAACAGAGTGTGGCTAGCACCTAAGAGCTACTCATTAAGTATCTGCCAATATTAATAAAAAATACACAAAAGATAAGAATAATACAATGAATGTTTTTTTAAATTCATGAATAATTTGAATTTCCTGTAGTTATATATTTGTTAAGATGTGAGGCTCTGGCACACTGGGCATGTAATGTGATCAGGGGATCACTTGTACCACAGTATAACAAGTTAATTGAAATCATCTTTGTGATTTAGAATATATTTTCTAGATGATTGAGTATCACCTCTCTTGAATAAAAGCTGAGGAACTAGCTGACCTCAAAGATGTTTCCCCCTTTCATCTGGGAAACTGTAAGTTCATACAATTACACAACATTGCAAGCATATCAACTATAAACACAAACAAAGAGAATGTTATTATGGCTATAAAATGAATTTTAAGATTACATCTAAAAGGTAAATTTTCTAACCAAAAAGACTATGTGAATGATGCTAAACAGAAAACATTCCAGCAAATTTAAAGCTGCCATTATTTCTCCAGCACTATTCACATTAAGACCTTATGCAAGTAACAATTTCAATGATATCCCTGAGTTTTCTCATCCAGTTTAAGGACTCCTTCATTCAATAATTCATTATGTATTAAAAAGAAACCAAAATGATTCCATCATTTACAACCAGGAGGGGCTAGTAAATGCAATGTTGACACTTAGGCCATCATGTATTATTATTATTATTATTATTGAGACGGAATTTCACTCTTGTCGTCCAGGCTAGAGTGCAATAGCACGATCTTGGCTCACCACAACCTCTACCTTCCCAGTTCAGGTGATTCTCCTGCCTGAGCCTCCCGAGTAGCTGGGATTACAGGGACCCACCACCACACCCAGCTAATTTTTTGTATTTTTAGTAGAGACGGGGTTTCACTATGTTGGCCAGGTTGGTCTCGAACTCCTGACCTCAGGTGATCCACCCATCTCAGCCTCCCAAAGTGCTAGGATTACAGGCATGAGCCCCCGCACCCGGACCTATTATTTTCATAATATTTTACATTAGCACAAAAGAGGAATCTAAGTAGATATGGCAAAATTGAACCTTGAAAGAAAATAGGCAAATCATCAATATTTACCATGAATGCCATTTTTAAAACACAATTAAATCTGAAACAAAAATATGAATATAAGCAAGATTTACTTTAAATCTCTAAATCAGACATTTAAACACCTAAGACTATTTTCAAACATACTAGAATTTATATTAAATATTCAACCCTAAGGCCAGGCGCAGTGGGTCGCACCTGTAAACCCAGCACTTTGGGAGGCCGAGGCGGGAGGATCACTTGAGGCTAGGAGTTGGAGACCAGAGTGGTCACAATGTTTTCAGAAAACCCATGTCTACATACATACATACATAAATATTCAACCGTAAGAATAAGAACTAAAATTCTAACCAAATTTTCTAACATAAAAATAATAAACAATAAACAATACATATATAATGTCAAGTTACTTTTGGTAACACCAAATTTAAGAGTTGTTAATGGTCTCAATAATAAAGAACCTTTCAAATCTGACATCTTTAAATGTCAGCTCCTTTAAATTAATTATAGATAATTATTGATAAACATAGAAAGATCCCAAAGCATTTGTAATTATACTTGAGGAACTCAGAATCAGAGCAGACAAATGTCTTTTAAGCCGATGCTTTGATTAGGAAACAAATGGCAAAATTTGTAAGCTTTCAATTACCATTTAATTTAATTTACTGGTAATTTGTTCAATCAAATAATTTGTTTCTAAAGCCAAACTATGTATCTTAATTACCACAATAAATATATTGTAGTTTCCACTTCAGATTAGGTATAAAGTCTTTTTTTAAACCTTGCCATCTATATGAACTAACCCAGCTACTTAAAAGTTATCTGAATTTAAGAAACCATTCAAATCTGTTATTATAGCATAAAGGCATGTCCTGGCCAGGCGTGGTGGTTCACACCTATAATCCCAGCACTTTGGGAGGCCAAGGCAGACAGATCACAAGGTCAAGAAATCAAGACCATCCTGGCCAACATGGTGAAACCCCATCTCTACTAAAAATACAAAAATTATCTGGGCGTGGAGGCGCGTGCCTGTAGTCTCAGCTACTTGGGAGAATGAGGCAGGAGAATCGCTTGAACCCAGGAGGCAGAGGTTGCAGTGAGCCAAGATCACGCCACGGCACTCTAGCCTGGTGACAGAGCTAGATTCTACCTTAAAAAAAAAAAAAAAAAAAAAAAAAAGGGCATGTCCTTAACACCTAATTCTAAGGAGCAGAAATTTAAATTTAAGTCAGTTTGACAATTTCCTAGAATAGGCCATCCACTGCAGGTCTAACTTTATTGCCTAACATATTAAATATTTAACTGTATTTGCTATGTAGTATCATCAATAATTATAATTTTCAGACATTATTATTCCAAACATGTTCATTTGAGTTACATATGATTCCTTGAGTCAAAACAATCTCCTCAATATCCTTGTTTATCACAAGTGTAGATCTCAGTTGCATGATAAGAACTATCTGAAATACTGTAACATATAGGTGTGATCAAGCCACCCCAGCAAGCCTGTCCATATCTTTATCATAAAACTGCATTTGTGGACAAAGCTCTATATTTTTGTGAAGACGTTCACTTAACCAATGACAGAGTGCATTGTTTACATATGACTAAGAAACAAGCACTTGTGACAGCTGTGAGGTTTGTTTTACAACATCTAGAAATCTGGAAGAGGATTTAAAAGGAGATTTCTAAAGCGAGTAATTACTTTAGAAATAATCAGTAATTATTGTTACACATTTTGAAATAATTAGTAATTATTCAAATACACTTTAGGAATAATTAGTAATTATTGTTACACATTTTAATGTCACACTTAAATCTGTATTAGCAGGGCTTTCTAGGATATAACAACTATTCTATTAAACCTGATTCCTGAAATGAGGCAGAAAGAACATATTAAAATGATCAAAAGTTTAACAGGCAATTGAAGAAAAGGAATATCAAAAAAAAAAAAGCTTAAAACTTATGATACCCAATTAGAATTTTTAAATATAGCCAGTATTCAAAAGACAATATTAAAGTAATAGAAGTCTTAGCCATGTACTATTTTCATAACATATAAGAAAGACATCATTTTTATTTATATTTCCTGTATCAAGTATTTATTTTTTACTCTACTGGGTATACACTACAGATTTACAAAGACCAAAAAACAAACACCATTTTCATTGTGATTGCTGCTTACTCCTGTTAGAAGCAGTCGGAGTATTTAGCTGATAATTGTTATGATGAATTGGTATAACTAGATTTAACATACGGTGATTGCTTCTATAAATAATTTAGTCCCCTTAGACATGGAGTTTCTAGAAGATTGGAGCACTGCCAACTGTATGAAAGAAAGGAATCTGTCCATGAGATATCAAGAATAGAGAAACAATAGAATATGAACACAGATCAAATGTAAACACAGGCATGGTTTGGAAGACTATATCAACACTTCATTAGAAGGGGACAAAAGGGGAAAACTGAGTGAAAGAAATAATTTTGTCTTCTGTTTCCACTCTCCTTGACCTGTGCCATGTTCATCAGATGACAGAGGTGCCACAAAGACAGGAAAAGAGAAGAGACTGGGGAAGGGGAGGGAAGAAAGAAAGAAAGATTCAAGGGAAAAAGACATTTGAGTTGGCCCCCTCTATGTAGTGATCATTAATGCCAAACTAGAATAATCAAGTTAATACAAGCAGAATTTATAATAGCTGCAAACTGGAAACAACCTAAACGTTCATCAAACAGTATAAAGGATAAGCAGTCATAACCAAACCCCCCAACCATATACATGCTGTTTAATTCCATTCATATAAAGTTCTAAATTAGGCCAAACTAATTAAGCTTTAATTAAGTATTAATGTCAGAAGAGAGAACTCAAACTTAGAAAGTCTTAACCACAGGGCCCTACACATAGCTCTTAATCACAGGACCACATACAGTGTTTTTTTTTTTTTGGTTTTTGGTTTTTTGTTTTTTTTGAGACAGGGTCTCACTGTATTGCCCAGGCTGGAGTGCAGTGGTGCAATTATGGCTCACTGCAGTCTCAACCTCCTGGACACAAGGGATCCTTCCACCTTAGCCCCGCATGTAGCTGGGACTACAGGCACGTGCCACCACACCTGGCTAATTTTTATATTTTTAGTAGACGTGGGGTTTCACAATGTTGCTCAGGCTGATCTCAAACTCCTGAGAGTAGGCAATCCACCTGCCTCAGCCTCCCATAGCATTGGGATTACAGGAGTGAGCCACCGTCTACAGTCATATTTAAAATAGGGGCTCTGTGGGTACATGTCACCAGCTGACTAGTGGGCTTGCCTACAGTGAGACTGGCTGGGCTAATCCCTTACCACTTGTTCATGCCCCTCCCTCCAGAACTCCCTTTTAAGTTGTGTCTTTAGGTCTTTTCTCTTCGGTTTGCCTGATTCTCCAGAGAAGAATCATCTAATCTCCTGGCTAGAGGGCGTAAGGTATCTGGGAACCGAGTGGGTTTAGTCTCAATTCAACAGTGTCCTACTTTCAGAAAGGTGCCCACTACTCTCATCTGTGCGTAATGTCCCCAAGTCTAGATTCCCTCTAGTTTAGCCTCTCCAAAGAGTAAACCTTCAGTGTTCTGCTGGGATTTGAGACAGCAGTTACATGGCTACCTGGTTTTGGGAGAATGGGAGAAAAGGAATTCTGGCTACTTCTTATACAGACTTTCCAGCGAATCTCCTGTTTCGCCCCCATGCACCCTTCCTTTGAGAGGTTATCTTTCTGAAGCTCCTCAGAGTTGTGCACACGACCTGGCTATGTCTTGACTTTCCTTGCTGCTGCTTCGGGTTCCGTTTTCTCTGATCAACCAAGGTAGTAACCACTGTTCATTTGTTTTCTAGCTTCTAAAATGTTAATTTTGAGATCTATTTTGCTTTGTTCTTGTGGGTTTTATTTCTTTTCAGTAGTAACTTTTTTTTTTCAGTAATTGTGGGGAGATTTTAGGTAAAAAAAGTAAACATAGCATGAGTTCAATATACCCTATTTACTCAAAAGTTAGTAATTATTTCTTTGTGTTTTTGGTTTTTTTTTTTTTTTTTTTTTGGAGACGGAGTCTCACTCTGTCGCCCAGGCTGGAGTGATCTCGGCTCACTGTAAGCCCTGCCTCCCGGGTTCACACCATCCACCTGCCTCAGCCTCCAGAGAAGCTGGGACTACAGGCGCCCGCCACCACGCCCGGCTAATTTTTTTTTGTATTTTTAGTAGAGACAGGGTTTCACCGTGTTCGCCAGGATGGTCTCGATCTCCTGACCTCGTGATCCGCCCGCCTCGGCCTTCCAAAGTGCTGGGATTACAGGCGTGAGCCAACGCGCCCGGCTGATTATTTCTTATTATTTCTTCCATTCTCCAGTAATTTCTGCTAATTCAAGTAATTTAATTTGCTGATACAAAAAATATATCAGTCTCTTTTTAGTGGGGAAGAGTCCAGTAAAACAGCAAACGAACAAACAAACAAATGGCAGGTGCTCTAATCTTAGCCAAAATAAACTGAGAGATCTTCACAAGAGTTTTCTTTCTCAGAATTAGCACCAACTACATTAGCAGGTCTTAGTATAAAATGAAATAGAAAAATAAAGCATGTTCAGGATCTGGGAATCCTGAATGCCAAATTCAAATGAACGCCTCCAAGTCATGATTTCATCCAATGAAGAAGTACACAACCTCCCCAAAAATAAAAATAAAAGTCAGCACTAGAATGTAATGTAGAACAAATCCCAGCCCTTAGTATGCTGCTCTCCTCTCAATACTCAGTCCCCTATCACCTTTTCCACTATGACCTCTGTGTCCAGGGCACATGGATATCCTTAATTTCTTTATTTCCAGTTATATACAGAGCAGTTTTGACATCTCACTATCATCTCAAATTCAGGCTGGTCAAAACCAATTTCACCCTCATTGGACTCCATTTATCTCTCAAAGAGAATTCTCCTCCCACCATCCCCATTCTTTCAAGAAGTTCACTATTTTTTTAACCCTTTGGAGTTTTTGTTAACTCTTTTCCTTTATTTGCTATATACAATTTTCAACAAGTCATTTTATTTATTACTTCAAAATGTCTCCTTAGTGCTCATAATGGATTTACTTTTAATAGTGGAAATTTGGAAATTGTTTAAATATCCCAAATTGGAAAAACAGTTAAGTAAGCAATGGTACATCCACATAACGGACTGTTAGGAACCATTAGAATTATGCTTTTAAAAGATTAATTACAGGAAAGCATGTTTACACCATAATGATAATGAAATAAAAAACAGAATCCAAAACTGCATATATAGTAAGATTTTTTTAAAAAGGTTTAACAAGGAAAAACAGGAAACAGGCAAAAGGGGAATTTTCTGGGGAGATGGCAATGTTCTAGATCTCATTTGGGGTGATGACTATACAAGTATATATAATTGCTAAATTCACTGAATGTTCATTGCCTAAGATCTGTTCTTCAAATTTTATTGTAAGTTAAGTATATCTAAATTTTTTAAAGGGGAAAAAAAGTCATATTAAAAGAAAAAAAAGACTAGGAGCAACTTGGCCAAAATGTGGGTAATGATTGAATTTAAATACTGAAACTATGGGTGATTCTTTGATAAGGGTGGAGAAAAAAATAGAAGATGGTGAGTTCTTTACATATTCTTAATTTCCTCTTCCTCTGCAATCATCTGACAAACCTAAGACAACAGCCCTCTGCCACAGGCCATCCTGGGTTATATCTGCCAGCCTAATCTTCCTTAAAGAAGCATAGACTTTCTTCACAGGGTCTGGAGAAAAGAAAAGTAAGAATATAGTTTCATTTCACCTCCTGTGCAAAAATCCTTACAACTCCCTGCTCGCCATCTACAAGATTAAGTTTAACCTCCTCTGCTTAGTTTGCCAAGCCCTCTCTAATCTAAACTCATCCCTGACTCTCTCCACCTTACTGCCCACAAATTCTGACCACGAACCCTCTGCTCCCATTCAGCTCCTATTTCAAGATTAAACTTTGCTCAAAATAGGAGGTAACTTTTTACCTGCTGAAACGGTGACAGCAATGTTAAATTAATTATCTCTAGCGTCTGTTATCTTCACACAAAACTATCACAGGGAAATGATACTTCACACAGAAAAGACTGTATTGCACTCTTTCCAAAATTGGAAATGTTAGCAGTGAGTCCAAAAGTGAAGATTGTTGACATTAAATCTTAGAATCCAAAAATAGAGGTGTAAACACTGCAATAGTCATAGTGCTTACTGTGTATAAATCAGTGCAGAACCTCCTACCGCCTGGGTTAGCCTCAAGCATTCCCGCCCCACACAGGTTAACCATGTGATACCAAGGCTTTGCTGCATTTCACCATCTGGGGACTGTGGGTCCTAAGTCCTAGAAGGTTACTAAAACTGAACTCAGTGTTTTCTGTAAAAGCCACAGTGCACAAGTTGATAAAACAATATGAACATAAGGCTTCTTTGAGAACACAAATTCTAGACATCTGCTATGAGGACTTTATGGTTCAAAATCAGCTAATGCTCAAAGAAAAATTAAGCCTCTTGAATTGCAAATTTTTTAAAAAGCATACACAAAACATTTGAGGCTCCTGATGTATGTTTCTGACTACTAGGTATGTGTTATTAATTGAAATCACTAAAAATAAACAAGAAAAACTGCCAAAACTAACTGTCACTGTCTCTTATACTCTGTGTCTATGTGCATGTCTCTCTGTGTGTGTGACCTTTCATTCGCAGAAGAAAGCCCTGAGCTAGTCGGTAATTAAAACACATCTGACCTACATATAACCATTACCATATAACCACATTTAGCACATATAACCACAGGTTCTGTCCATAGATTAACATTCCTCCTCATCCCAAAACTACTGCTTCATAATGAATTGAGTGGGATATGCCTCCAGGGGAGGACAGGACAGCCAGCCCTCCCTGCTGACAGTGACACATAGCTGGCCTCATCTTAGTTCTTCTGAAGGAAACCAAGAGAGGGAACTAGGGGCAGGAACTGACCACCAACCCTGTGAGCTTACATTTTAAATGTGCTTTAAACACCACTGCCTTCTGATTATTTTACTGCTCAAACAACTGTCAGAGGCATTTGAACCTGAGCAACTCCATCTTGAACAGGGGCTGGGTAAAATAAGGCTGAGACCTGCTGGGCTGCATTCCCAGTAAGTTAAGGTATTTTTAGTCACAGGATGAAACAGGAAGTCGGCACAAGATACAGGTCATAAAGACCTTGCTGATAAAACAGGATGCATACAGAAGCCAGCCAAAACCCACCAAAACCAAGATGGCAAGGAGAGTGACCTCTGGTCGTCCTCACCACTACACCATGGTACTACATGGTACCACATACCAATGCCATGGCAGTTTACAAATGCCATGGCAATGTCAAGACGTTACCCTAAGTGGTCTAAAAGTGGCGGGGGGCGGAACCCTCCGTTCCAGGAATTGCCCATCCCTTTCCTGGAAAACTCATGAATAATCCACCCCTTATTTAGAATATAATCAAGAAGTAACCATAAAAATGGGTAACCATTTTTATGCCTATGGACTAGCCCTTCTTTTTTTCCTTTGCTTTCTTAATAAACTTGCTTTCACTTTACTCTATGGACTCATCCCAAATTCTTTCTTACGCAAGATCCAAGAACCCTCTCTTGGGGTCTAGATCGGGACCCATTTTCAGTAATACAACTACTCTTACTTTACAGAATAGGATATAATACATTTTCCACTTTGTTATTAAGGGCAGCACAAATACAAAACTTAATTTTCCAACAGTTTCTCTACTGTCTACGATTTTTTTTTTCCTAATCTGTCTAAGAGAAAAAAGCCAGAAATCCCTGAAAAGTAAGTGGCCTGCCTTATTTTGGAGAGTGGTCTATCCTATTCTCCTAAAGCCCTTACCTTCTGCAGGAAGGCCAATTCCGAAGTATTTCAAAGCAGCCCATTTAGCACCTAACATTATCCTCCCAAGACCCCAATCCCTACCTTTCTGAAAAGTATAGAAACATATTTTCCAATAGAGCTTGCTTATCCATTTTGTCAAAAAAACACACTTGTTCTCCAACTTAGCAAATAATTATAACCAGCCCTATTTTTACTGAGAAATGTCTTTTTTTACGTGTGCTACTCCTGACCCTCCTCACCATGACCCCACCAGCCTTCCCTCTCTACTACTCGGCCAACCCTCACCTCTCTCTATTCATCACTGAAATGGCATTTCTACTCTAGAGTCTTGTGTTTTTGCACCATTTCTCAGAGGCAACTTGCTCCTGAAAGATCACTGGATAGCGTATTTCTTCTTGTTTTCCTACAGATCAAGTTTGGCTTTAAATACTGGTCAGCAGCCAACTGCCTCCTGGAAATGACCTGCTCATTGTCTGCTTGCCAGATTCTTGCCTCAGGCACTCCTGTCTCTGTGAATTCCACATTGAGGACACTCATTTTCTCAGCTTTTTACTGCTCATCATGCACCACTGTGGTGTAACCAGCTTTCTCCAAAGAATCAGCCAATAAATTCCTCTCTTTCATTTCTGTGTCTCCTCAGTAGACAGCCAGCCAAATCATACAAACTAACACCAAGAGCTGGGATTATCCAAGACCCACATGCACATACCACAAGCAAGATTTCTCACTTTGTCATCCATGTGCTTAATAGATTTTCCCAGAAGCACTGCTTATACCTCTAAACCACATTTTCCGCTTCAAGTTTAAATTGAAAGGTGGGAGAAAAGAGAAACCAAAACTTGAATGCAGTACTGTAACTTATCCTGCAAAATTCTGTTGCTAGCCACTGGGGGAAGGGGTAGAGACAGGGGGAGTATTCTCATTACAGTGAGATGATATTATTGGATATATCAGTGCCAGACAAGTCACAGCTGTCAAACAATTTTAAGTATATTAAAAACTCTGAACAACCTTTAAAGCAGTTAAGCCAGAATGACTACAGCTTGTAAATGAAGCAAACAGCAATCTCGAGTAGCTCAGTGGCTTCCTGAGTAAAAACCCTCTCTTTAGCACATTTAAATTAAAACTAAACACTTTAAAATCCCTGTCAGATTCCTTAAGAGAGAATCCTTGCAGGAGAGAAATGCTAAATTATTACTAGAGTGGGGACATGAATATGCAAGTATATGAGGAAAAATTCATTTAGATGAACTTAGGGCAGTATATATGCAAATGTATATATAACTATAAACACACGGGCATATGCAGATTCACAGTGAATTCTCCCAAAAAAAAAAAAAGATATGAAAATAAAACTTCGTAGAGACTTTGAAATCAATAGACAGACAAAAGATATGGAAAGTCATCTGAAAGAGACAAAAAAGGCTTTCAGGTTAGCAAGACTTCATTGTAACCAGAAACATGTATTAACCAATATAAAGAGACAGGTAAGTCTACTGGGGTGCTAGACGTGATCCCATGAATAATGACAACAATGATATGGCTACTTTAACAATGCTTACCACAGTGCTAAGCGTTGTTCATAAATTAATTTTCAAAACAACCTTATAGAGTTACAGTACAATAACAAGCTTAGAGGGTTGAGACTCACCCAGAATCACATAGTTCAGTAAGTGGCCAGACTGGGTCCTTGTCTGTTTGTCTATGCCACTGACCCAGGAAGGACAATAAGAAGGAAAAGCAGGCTGTGCACACACAAGTGCTTCCAAGGATTAGGATGCCCATCACGGAGATGGAGGGATGTCTGAATCATCCAATTAACTCCGCTTGCTCCAAATCTAGGCTAACCAACCAATCTAAGGATTCCTTGGCAGCTCGCATACTTTGCTGCAGGCAGAGAAGGCACAGTTCAAATATACACAAACAGCTATTCACTGAGCAGTGCCCTTCTCACTCTGAATTCATACACTGGCACTTTCAATTTCCATATGTTTTCTGTGGGTTCTACCAATTCAACACAAACAAGGCTGCAAGGTGGGGCGCCTCTATGATGCATGGGTAAGGTATCACCACGCCAATGTTGCCACATAAGGAGCATCAACAGGCAGAGGAGCCTGATTTTTGGATGGTGGGGCAGAGAGAGAAGTGGAGTGGGAAAGCACATGAACTCAGGGGACTGCAGTCTGGGTGGAAGATAGGGGTGTTCTGAAATACAAGGCCTTCCTCCTGGGCTTCTCCTCATCTCCTCAATCACTATTTACTTTCCCAGACTGGGAAGAAGTGGTAGGGTAGACAGAAAAGTTGAGAAGCAGCGTTAACAATTCAAGAATAACACAAAGGCCGTGTAAAGCTATTATACAGGGCAGCAGAAGTGGTAGGGGAGAGGGAGTGAAGAAGAAACTGTTCTTAAGCAAAAAAAAAAAAAAAAATATGAACATTTAACCCCAGAGCATACTATGTGGTCTGGCCTTGTCAGAAGCAGCAAAATACAGGGAAGGGCTTAAATCAAAGGCCTTTTTACCTATTTAGAAGAGCTCAAGAAAAAAACATAGTACAGAGGCAAAACTCCAACTTTTAGGGGTTTTAGTCCTCATTCCTATTGGAAAGAATAATTCCAGGAAAGCATTACAGCTTAGCATTTAAGAACATGGGTTCTGGGCCAGGCACAGTGGCTCATGCCTGTAATCCCAGCACTTTGGGAGGCTGAGGCAGGCGGATCACGAGCTCAGGAGATCAAGACCATCCGGGCTAGCACAGTGAAACCCCGTCTCTACTAAAAAATCCAAAACAAAAACAAAAAAATAATTAGCCGGGCTTGGTGGCGAGCGCCTGTAGTCCCAGCTACTCGGGAGGCTGAGGCAGGAGAATGGCGTGAACCCGGGAAGCAGAGCTTGCAGTGAGCCAAGATTGTGCCACTGCACTCTGCCTGGGGGACAGAGTGAGACTCCATCTCAAAAAAAAAAAGAGTATGGGTTCTGGAACCAGATCACTGAGGTTCAAATCTCAATCACCCAGGTGAGTGGCTCTGGACAAGTTTCTTAACCTCTCTCTTCCTTTACCTTATCTATAAAATGATATCTATTATGATACTACCTATGTCACAGGTAGCTCTCACTCAATGTGAAGATTGAATTAACTCAGACATTGCAGTTCCTGCAGATTTTTATGCAGGTAAAAATGGAAGGCATACAGGTGCTGGCTATCTTCTTTCATTAGTACACACCTTTGTGAAGAGACTCTAAGGATTAAGTATATGGCCACAAGTCTAAATTGTGTAACTTTACGACAATCTACCTAAACTCACACCATATAAAACAAAAAATCTGAACAGTCAGACATGTATTTAAGATACTGAGTTCACTACCAAAAGCCTTCCCACAGAGAAACTCTAGCCCAAATGGTTTCACTGGTAAAATCATTCTAACAACTTCATTTTTCATCTTTAGTTACTGCCAGAAATGGGAGGACCCCATTTCCAATCTTTTTTTCCAAGTGAGCAACACCCAGCATAGACGTTTACTGCACGCAGGGTAAAATCACGCTTAAACCATTTCTTAGTCACATGTACCTTTGAAAATTTAAGCAAAAGAAAGTTATTTTCTCCTATAAAAATACACAGAACACGGTCAAGTACAGTGGCTCACGCCTGTAATCCCAGCACTTTGGGACGCCGAGGCGGGCAGATCATGAGGACAGGAGCTCGAGACCATCCTGGCTAATACAGTGAAACCCCGTCTCTACTAAAAATATCAGCCTGGGCGACACAGCAAGATTCTGTCTCAAAAAAATAATAATAATAAAAAATACACAGAAGACACAAAATTTTGCAGTTAACATCAGAGGGTTCAGTGACCCCAAGAAATCCATCTATGGGCATCCCAAGCTGCTAAATCAATACCGTTAAATGAGCTTTAACTGGATTAGCACAGAGTGACAGGGTAAGATGGGAATTGAGGAAGTACAGACCAGGTTCCCTATCTTTTGAAAACTTATGAATGCTAACAATCTGTTCCTAACCTTGAGGAGTAAATTCCTCCTGATTTCATTCTACAAATGTCTTTGGGAGATCTCATTATCATATCCTTAAATGATTTCCTTTGTACCAAGGAATTCTTTAATTTCTAATCTAATTCTCAAGTCTTATCTTTTACGCTTATCCTAACCTTCAAATTTCCCACCAGCTTCAGTTATTAAGTGCGCTTCTCAGATATCACTCAATTCTCTTCCATTATGTATAATTCTAATATTATACATATTAGTCCACCCTCACCCACCCACCCCCAATGGCTCTTTTGCTATTAATGCATATCTACAAATCTTATCTCCTTTGGATCTAAAGAGTCGCCTCCAAGGCAGATTCTGGCCAGGATGTATACAGTAGTCCCCGTCTTATCTGTGGTTTGACTTCCCATGGTTTCAGTCACCCATGGAATAAGTACAATAAGATATTTTGAGAGAGAGAGAAAGAGAGAGAGAGACAGAGACAGAGAGAGAGAGAGAGAGAGAAGGAAGAGGGAGACCATATTTACATAACTTTTATTACAGTATATTGTTATAACTATTCTATGTTACTGTTACTGTTAATCTCTTACTGTGACTAATTTATAAATTAAACTTTATCATAGATATGCATGTATAGGGGAAAACATAGGATATACATATGGGATTCAGTACTATCCACAGTTTCAGGCATCCCTGGGGGTCTTGGAACATATTCCCACAGTTAAGGGGGGACTATCATGGTTATATTTACTTTATCAGACGCAGGAAGATGAAAAATGGAAATTTCATATTCCCCCCCTCCAGTAGCTATCATTCCAAGGCTACTTTTAGATAGTTGTTATTTTATTAAAAGAAACTCTCTGCCCTTCAGCTACTAATGTAGTGATGTTAACCAAGCACTACTAAGAGTACATGTGGGCAGACTCTGAGATATTTAATTGCAACTTCGTAATTTTCTACAAAGTCATATTATTGTATTAAGAGGCTAACCAGAGCTCTGGTTTCCAGGTAAATCAAAGAATATATTTGAAAAAAAAAAAAAGCACTTAGATAACCAAGTGACATGATATAATTTGAGAGTGGGAAAAAACAAAGCTGATGGTGGCCAAGAAACAATGTAAAAAACTCAAAAAAAGACCTCAATAGCAAACAAGGAAAAACCAGTGAATATATTTTATCTTAAAACTAAATTAGCTTTGGAAAATTACATATTCTACCATTTGAGGTATAACCAGAGATTGAGAATTGAAGCAGACTTTGAAACCAAGAAAAGCCAAGTCCTAGAGACAAAATATAAAAATAATAACAGCAAATGATCAGTGTGACAAGGTTGTATACTTGTTGTAGGAGAGAAGTGACAGAATTTTACTCTAATGAAGACAGTACACCCAAAGTGTGAGCAATTATTATCCACAGTCATCATCTCAACCTCTTGATTTTGTAATCCACTCTTCAACCCGCTAGCTCCCACCTGTACCACTGCACTGAAACAATGACTCACTGGTATCATCTAGAGTTCCTTCATTGTTCTTTCCCTCCCCTGCCCGACTCCCATTCTGATAACTACCGATTTCCACCCCCTACTTTCCACATCTAGGTCTCCCATCGGAACCTCAACATTAACTCATCAAAAACCAACTCCTCAGCTTCCATCCAAAGCCTGCTCTCCCTACTGCTGTACCTTTCCCAAACAACAGCACCACACCACAAACTACCCAACTGCCAAAGCTATCCGAGACTCCTTCCTCTCTCACGCTCCAAAAGTTCACATAAGTGCTAATAAACGGCATCAATTTTACCTCCTAGGTGAATCTCAAATGCTCCTTTCCTCTCCTTCTTACTTCCATGCCTGCAGTTTGCTCAGGCCCTCCACAATTTCTCCATTAAAGCAGTCTCCTAATTGATTCCTCTCTGCCTTCAATCTCAGCCTCCTCCAATATCTCTGTCCCACTGCCACCGAAATACAAATCTGACCATGTCACTCTCCCACACAGAACCTTTCAACCATTGTCTGTGAGGTTCTTTCAGACTCTGGCCACATCCACATCTTCGGCTGCCACCATTCACCTCCTCCCACTCTCCAACACACATACACACATAACACTGTAACAACATAGCATGACTGTGTTTCCCTGTATATATCATGTGGTTTGGGAATTCCTTTGCATCACATAATTCTCTTTAAGTTCAGCTACATTCATCTTTTAACACCCTACTGAGGCTATAATCATTCTGTCAAGCCTTCCTTAACTACCCTTCTATCTACCTTCATATCCCTTTACTCCTTCCTTGCCTTGTACAGACTTTATTACTACACATATGACATTATCTCGTTACTGTTCACATACATGAGTATTCCCTCTACCAGATTTTGAGCTCACTGGCAAAGTGAAGTCCTGTCTTTTTTATCAACAAAATGTCAAAGTGTGACACTGAGTCATTTAAATAAACATTAAGAATTAACTAAAACAATGTCTTCACCCATGAGATTTTATCTCACATTTGAAATATCCCCAAAAGAAACATTTTCGAAAAAAGAAGATGGATGTGCAAATATAAAGAATATCAAATACACGGAGTTCAAACTCAGGTAAATAAAAATTTACACAAGGTGATTTGGAAAGCCAGAAATTCCAAGAAATCTTTCAAATGGATACATAACAACAAAACCAAAAAGGCATTAGCATAATATGGTTAAAAAAATATGCCTCAGGGACAGACACCTGACACTTGAGATGATGTGAAGCAGAATGCAGCAAAGCCTAAACGAGTTGGAAGTCCTGATTCTCATTTTTCATCAGATATGACTCCAGGAGACCCCATGAGAAACACATGAAACAAACTACTTTCCAAAGCAACTACGTTGCACAATGGCCTGTAAACTTTAAGAAAGGCATAATCCATTCAAAATTTCTTAGACTGTGTTGATCAAAAGAGCTGTTAGTTTTCAGAGATGGAAAGATGTGAGGGATTCATCATCACCTCCCTCCATTTATAACAGAAGAAACTGAGGCTGAGAGAGAAAATTACTTACTCAAGTTCTTACCACTAGTTAAGCGGAAGATGAGAAATGAAGACAGTGGCTTCCATGTTCTCTGTCTGCTACTACCCACTCTACTCTTCTACAGGTAAGTTATGGGCTATTTTGCTTTACAGGCATACCTCAGATACATTACAGGATCAGCTCCAGACCACCACAATAAAGCAAATATCTCAATAAAGTAGCCACACAAATTTTTTGGTTTCCCCATGCATGTAAAAGTTGTGTTTACAATACACTGTAGTCTATAAAGTGCGTAATAGCTTCATGTCTAAAAAGCAAAAACGGACATACCTTAATTTAAAAATACTTCATTGCTAAAAAATGCTAACAATCATCTGAACCTTCAGCGAGTTGTAATCTTTTTTGCTGGTGGAGGGTCTTGCCTTCATGTTGATGGCGGCTGACTCATCATAGTGGTGGTTGCTGAAGGCTGAGGTGGCTGTGGCAATTTCTTAAAATAAGATGACAATGAGGCCGGGCATGGTGGCTCACGCCTGTAATCCCAGCACTTTGGGAGGCTGAGGCAGGCAGATCACAAGGTCAGGAGTTCAAGACCAGCCTGGCCAACATGGTGAAACCCCATCTCTACTAAAATACAAAAATTAGCTGAGCGTGGTGGTGAGCACCCGTAATCCCAGCTACTCGGGAGGCTAAGGCAGGAGAATCGCTTGAACCCAGGATGTGGAGCTTGCAGTGAGTGGAGATTGTGCCACTGCACTCCAGCCTGGGCAACAGAGTGAGACTCTTGTCTCAAAAAAAAAAAAAGACAATGAAGTTTGTGGCTTTGATTGACTCTTCCTTTCATGAAAGATTTATCTGTAGCATGTGATACTGTCTGACAGCATTTTATCCACAATGGAACTTCTTTTAAAATCGGAGTCAATCCTCTCAAACCCTGCCACTGCTTGATCAACTAAGTTTATGCAATGTTCTAAATCCTTTGTTGTCATTTCAATATTGTTCACAGCATTTTCAGGAGTTGATTCCCTCTCAAGATACCACTCTCTTTGCTTATCCATAAGAAGCAACTCCTCATTCGTTGAGGACTGATCATGAGATTGCAGCAATTCAGTCAAATCTTCAGGCTCCACTTTTCATTCTAGTTCTCTTGCTATTCCCATCACATCTGCAGCTATTCTCTCTATTGAAGTCGAACCTCTCAAGGTCATCCATGAGGGTTGGAATCAATCCCTTCCAAACTCCTGTTAATGCTGATATTTTGACTTCCTCCTGTGAATCACAAATGTTCCAAATGGCATCTTGGAAAGAATGGTGAATCCTTTTCAGAAGGTTTTCGATTTGTTTTGCCCAGATCCATCAAAGGAATTACTATCTATGGCAGCTACAGCCTTAAGAAATGAATTTCTTAAATAATAAGACTTGAAAATCAGAATTACTCCTTGACCCACGAGCTGAAGATTGGATGGCGTGTCAGCAGGCATGAAAACATTTGGCCGGGTGCGGTGGCTCACTCCTGTAATCCCAGCACTTTGGGAAGCAGGCTGAGGCGGGCGGATCACGAGGTCAGGAAATCGAGACCATCTTGGCTAACATGGTGAAACCCTGTCTCTACTAAAAATACAAAAAACTAGCCGGGTGTGGTGGTAGGCGCCTATAATCCCAGCTACTCAGGAGGCTGAGGCAGGAGAATGGTGTGAACCCGGGAGACGGAGCTTGCAGTGAGCGGAGATCATGCCACTGCACTCCAGCCTGGGCAATAGAATGAGACTCCGTCTCGAAAAACAAAAAAAGGACAGGACAGGACAGGAAAGGAAAGGAAACAAAACAACATTCATCTCCTTGTATATCTCCATTAGAGCTCTTGGGTAACCAGGTGGATAGTCAATGAGTAGTAATATTTTGGGGAAAAACAAAAACAAAATGTTTTTCTGAGCAGTGGGCCTCAACAGTGAATACAGAATATTTGGTAGACCATGCATAAACAGAGGTGTTGCCATCTAGGCTTTGCTGTTCCATTTACAGAGCACAGGCAGGGTGGATTTACGTGGTTGTTAGACACCCTAAGATTTTCAGAATGGTAAATGAGCACTGGCTTCAACTTAAGTCACACCAGCAGCGTAAGTTCCTAACAAGAGAGTCAGCCTGACCCTAGCTTTGGCATTGATTTCTCCTCTGCAGCTGTAAAAGTCACAGATGGCAACATCTTCTAATAGATCGTTGTTTCACCTACATTGAAACTCTGTTGTTTGTGTAGCCACCTTCATTAATGTCTCAGCTAAATCTTCTGGAAAACTTGCTGCAGCTTCAGCTTCTACAACAGCACTTGGTGCTTCACCTGTACTTTTACGTTAGAGAGATGGCTATTTTCCTTAAACCTCATAAGCCAATCAAGCTCTGCTACTGTCCAACTTTTCTTCTGCAGCTTCCTCAACTCTCTCAGCCTTTATACAATTGAAGAGAGCCAAGGCCTTGCTCTGGGTTAGGCTTTGGCATAAGGAATGTTGTGGCTGGTTTGATGTTTTATCCAGACCACTGAAACTTTCTCAATTATCAGCAACACGGTTGTTTTACTGTCTTATCGTTCATGTGTTCACTGGAGTAGCAATTTTAATTTCCTTCAAGAACTTTACCTTTAAATTCACAACTTGTCTAACTGATGCAAGAGGCCTAGCTTTTGGTCTGTTTCAGTTTTTGGCATGCCTTCCTCACTAAGCTAAACCATTTCTAGCTTTTGATTTAAAATGAGACACATGTGACTCTTCCTTTCACTGGAACACTCAAAGGCCATTATAGGGTTATTAATTGGCCTAATTTCAATACTGTTGTGTCTCGGGGAATAGGGAGGCCTGAGAAGAGGGACAGAAGCTGAGAAACAGCCGCTCGGCGGAGCAGTCAGAACACATACAACATTTATCGATTAAGTATGCTGTAGGGGCCCATTTCATAGTGTCCCAAAGCAATTAAAATAGCAGCTTCAAAGATCTCTCATCACAGATCACTATAACAGATACAGCAACAATGCAAAAGTTTGCAATATTGCAAGAATTATCAATCTATGGCACAGAGATATGAAAGGGGCATATGTTGTTGGAAAATATGGCACCGACAGTTTTGTTCCATACAAGGTTGCCACAAACCTTCAATTTGTTTGAGCGCAGTGACTCACGCCTATAATCCCAGAACTTTGAGAGGCCAAGGTGGGTGGATCACGAGGTCAGGAGTTCAAGACCACCCTGACCAACACAGTAAAACCCCATCTCTACTAAAAATACAAAAATAAGGCAGGTGTGGTGGCGCCTGCCTATAATCCCAGCTACTCAGGAGGCTGAGGCACGAGAATTGCTTAAACCCGAGAGGCGGAGGTTGCAGTGAGCTGAGATTGCATCACTGCACTCCAGCCCGGGTGACAGAGCGAGACTTCATCTCAAAAAAAGAAAAAAAAAAGCAACCCCCCAATATCTGTGAAGGGCAATAAAACGAGGTGTGCATGTGATTTGTTTACACCCATAAGAGTTGCTTTTCTGTCCCAATTCTAGTAGTCTGTAGGTGGTATCCAGACTTCATTTAAATGTTAAAAATGGTTTCCACAACACATAGATTGTTTTTATCTGTTACTCTTTTCTTCCCCTAACAGGAATACCAGTTCTCAAAGTACAAGTCCCATCAAGTTGGATCAAAAGCTAATGCTGATACCGTAACATGCCATTATACGTCATTACTCATCCTGGTTTGCAAAACCCATCTACCGCTTCATTAATATTTCATAAAAAACACTACCATTTCCCTCACTAATTCTAGTGAAGTGATTTTGTTTTACAGTAACATGAAAGAGAAATTGGTGGGGACAGCGATTACCCAACAAGCAGGATCATCTTGGAATTAGAGAACTTAAGAATCACTGTAACAATGGAATAAAACACATCTCACTGACGGAGTATTTTAAGCACAAAGAGTTAACAGTGGGTTCCACAAACAATTGTAAAATCAAGTATCTAATAAAATCATTGAAATGTAAAAAAAAAATTTACTGAATACTTGCCACATGTTAGAGACTGCTTTAAAACTTTTACAAATATTGTCGCTAATCCTCACGAAATCCCCCAAAGGCAGGTATTACACAAATTAGGAAAGTGAGCAGTGCCAAGCTGTATATATACAATGGGCATAGAGGTGGCAAAATAGAAGGGAATGAGAGCACCAAGTGGGACGTGGTTTCAGTTTTCCTTACAGAACAGTAAGCACACATTCTCTGGACTGTATAGGTATGTGAGGTGCTGAGTACCCTGATATGCAAACAAAAGCATAAGCATGTTACTTAGGTGGAACATTTACAGAGGGGTTGGGAAAACTATGGCTATCCTCCCCCCACCCTATATACCTCTTAGCATCACACAAAAATGGAGGACCCCAAAGTTAAAGTAACTTGCTCACATTGATATAGCAAGTATGGCCAGAGCTGGCATTTGAACCCAGGGCTGTAAGGTTCCAAGGCCTTGTCTTTTTCTTTCTTTCTTTCTTTTGAGATGGAGTCTTGCTCTGTTGCCCAGGCTGGAACACAGTGGCACGATCTCAGCTCACTGCAACCTCCACCACCCAGGTTCAAGTGATTCTCCTGCCTCAGCCTCCCATGTAGCTGGGATTACAGGCATGTGCCACCATGCCGGGCTAATTTTTGTATTTTTAGTACAGACAGGGTTTCACCATGTTGGACAGGCTGGTCTCAAACTCCTGGCCTCAAGTGATCCACGTATCTCAGCCTCCCAAAGTGCTAGGCTTACAGGCGTGAGCCACCACACCCAGCGCCTTGTCTCTTTCTACTCTATCATCATATCCCCTTTTCTGTAGATGCTCCAGAGTGTCTAAGTACCATATATAATTAGTAGCTAACAATTTCAGAAATCACCAAATATGAAAAATAAGTTATACTTCTAAGAAGGCTAAACTACCGTCTAGAATTTTCTAATGCACTAAAACAGCATTTACACTAACAGATTCAATGCCTCCTAAGGTAAAGCTCTAGTGTATTTTAAAACACATACAAATGGGAGTCTCTTTTTTTGCCTGGAAAACAGGGAGGAAAAGAGGGAAAAGAGGGGAGGTCTCCCTTAGGAGACCAAAGCTGGTTTAAGACCAAGCTGGTCCATATGAATCACAGAATTTTTGGATTATGCTAAACACTCAGTTTAAAATCTGGGTATAATCCAGTGACATCCAATATCTTAATCATAATTTGAGAGACTGAAATGCCTACATTTTAAGGAGGAATTCATTCATTTAATAAATTTCAAGAAGACCTGGGCTAGGTAGGAAGTATTAGGGATGCCACAGACACGTGCAGGACACAGATCCTTCTTGGGAGTGCTTACATCTAATTAGAAAAATCAGATAAATATGTGAAAAGACAAAAAAAAAAAGTAGCAAATGAACAAATTCCCAAAATGGTGAGTTGCCAAGAAGCAGACAAACTGAAGGAAGGAAAAGGCACTGTGTTTTTTCAGGAAACAAAAGTAGCACTTTCAGTCATCCCTTGAAGGGAAAATGAGAATTAAAACTAGAGGTGAGGGAGTGGGGAATATGTGAAAGTCCAGAAACAGGGAAATAAAGAAAGGCTATTTAAATCAAATCAATACCAAATGCTGGTGAGGATGTGGAGCAGCAGAAATTCTCATTCACTGCTGGTAGGAATGCAAAATAGTACCACTACCCTGGAAGACAGTTTGGCAGTTTCTTATAAAACTAAACACATTCATTACCTATAACAAGTAATAAAAGTAAATGCAAAGTAAAAAAAACTAAACGTACTCTTACCATACAATACATACAGCAATCACACTCCTTGGTATTTACTCGAAGGAGCTGAAATCTTACGTTCATTAAAAAACTTGTACACGGATATTTATATTAGCTTTATTCATAATTGCCAAAACTGGGAAGCAACTAAAATGTCCTTCAGTAGGTGAACGGATAAACTATGGTACATTCAACCAATAAAATGTTATTCAACACTAAACTAAATGAGCTATCAAGTCTTGAAAAGACACGAAGGAACCGTTAGTGCATATCACTAAGTAAAAGAAGCCCATCTGAAAAGAGTACATGTTGTGTGATTCCAACTATATGACAGTCTGGAAAAAGCAAAATTATGGAGATAGTAAAAAGATCAGTGGTTGCTAGGGAGTTGAAGGTGGTGGGTGATGAAGAAGTGGAGCACAGAGGATTTTCAGGGCAGTGATGTATGGTATGTAGGGTACTATAATGGTGAATACATATCATTACACATTTGTCTAAACTCATAGAATATCCAACACCAGGAATAAGCCCTAATGTGAACTACGAACTCTGGGTGATAATGATGTGTCAGTGTAGGATCATCAATTGTAACAAATGTACCACTCCGGTGGGAGTAGGGGGGAGGTGTTGATAATGGGGGAGGCTGTGCTTGTGTACGGACAGGGGCATATGAGAAATCTCTGTACTTTCCTCTCAATTGTGCTGTGAACCTAAAACTGCTCTTAAAAAAATTAAATTTTCAAAAATAAATATACAGATGTCCTCATAGAAAGGCAAACTGATGTGTGTATAAGGATATTCATAGAGTACTGCTTAAATATGGTACATTCACATAATAAATATTACGCAGCTATAAAAAGAATGTGGGAACTTTATATGTACTGAAATACATATTGCTAAGTGAAAAAAGCAAGGTACAGAAAATGTGTAGTGTGCCACCATTTGTGTGCTTACAAAAAATATTTATACATATGTTTGCATATACTTATATATTCACGAACTATCCATAGAAAGATACAGAAAAAAGTCATAACCGATACCTCTGTTGGCTGATGATACAGGTAGGCTAAAACCAGGGACTGTGCTCTGCAGAAGGCAGGTAGACTAGAGAAGATCCTCTGCATCAAATTAAGAGGTTTAGATAGCATGCAAACTCAAGAGCAAGGTTTCTCAACAGTGGCACTTGTGGCATTTGGGGCCAGGAATTCTTTATTGTGGGAGCCACTGTATACATTGTAAAATATTTAGCAGTATCTCTGGCCTCTCCCACTAGATGCTGGTAGTACTCTCCTCCCACATCTAGTTGTGACTATCAAAAATGTCTCTAGACATTGACAAATGTCCCCTGTAAGGCAAACACCACACCTGGTTGAGAAGCACTGCTCAAGAGCCACACGGTCATCTTCAACCTACAAAACATTCTAGTGCTACATTCCTGTAAATTAACAACAAATCCAATACACATTCAGATACAGATCTGAGGAATATATTAGGCATCGTTTTCACATGACCTTCATATATCAGTCACAGTTTCTCACACTGAGATCATTCAAGTCCCTTTGCAAATCTGAACTATCATTTTTAAACATATCTACTCCATCACAAAAGTCTCTTTTCTGTATTGGTTGAATACAAATGATAAGGAACTAAATACAAAAGCCAGGCAGATATTCAGCAGTACACAGAGAGTGTGCCAGATCCTGCAATGGGCTCCTGAATGATGCACCGACCTTAAGGGATCTCTGTGGCTATTTCACCAGTCAGTAGACTAGCCTCCCCACCCTGCAAAGTCCATCCCCAAATAGCATGTACTCTCCAGCTCCAAGATCTTCTGGGATGCCAAGGAAGGCAACTCTCCCCCAGAAATCTATCAGAAAAATCACATTTTGGCTCAGCTTTTGAAAAACTAAAATAATTGTTCACACAATAAGAACGTAATTACTCACATTATGTTAATAATGTTTTTTCTTATAACTCCTAATGACCACACAAAATCTAAGACACTATTCAAAAGTCATGAAAGGTATCAACCCTGACTTCAAGGAGATTTTTATCAAGAGAAGGGTTAGTCAAGAGAGGCTTAATTTTATTAAGCATAAAGCCATTTCTAATATACCACAATGAATAAGATTTCAAAAAAAAAAAGATATCCGACAGGCTTGAATATTTTTCAAACACGGATCTAAGACTTTTGTTATTTTCCTGTGTCTTTTCTTTTGCCAAAGCCAGAAATCCAATAATACCCTGGCAATCTTGGCTTCATATGTTGAAGTAATTCATTGCTTCAGCACTGTCGTAGTTGAAAGTTCTGGATTTCGTTCTCATGAAATCATGCTCTTCAAATTCTAGCACTGTGCCGACTACTTTTGCTTAGCTCTCCAAAGGTTGGCTCTCATTTGTGGAGTTGACCTCCAATGACCTCACTCTTGCAATATATACACCTGTGAGTCACTATGGAAGATGCTTAAAAGTGTCCGCGGAGAAAAAAAGAAACTCACCATTCTAACTACTTCAGGGTAAGTCTGCTCTGTCAAACAGCCTCTGCTTATTGTAATGTAGTCCACCAGTTCATTAAGAGTGGAGCGCTTGTATTCTTTCATTTTAAGATCAGATAGCGTGTCCATGAAGTCAAAAATGACACAGCACTGCTGAAGTTTCTTTAGGAACAGTTCAGGCTGCTCTGAGGATGGAACGTCTAAGAAAAAAAAAGGAAATGGTGTAAGTCTGTCATCAATTTCCAGGTAACAGGAATTCTCTGTGAAAGTTACTTCAAAGGCAAGCTCAAAAAAAATAAGAATTCACATGACAACAGTGTTCTTTTTCACAGTTACACATGGTTGGGAGGGGATACCGTATCTACTACTTCAGTGACCTTGTCTTTGAAAACTACATTGTACCAACAAAATTGACTGTATTTTCTATTCCACAACCAAGGATTGACCAAAATCCCAAAACACTTTACAAGGTTGAAGCAAATTTAACCAAAAACACCCCAATGTCAATACCTTTAAATCTAAAAACACTGAAAAAGATCAAACCTTCCCTTATAAGAAAGCTTTCGCTGTTGGTTTAAATTAGTTTGACTAAAAAATTTCAAAGCAGAAATGTCAGTTGATTCATTTTAATTTCATGCTGACATCCTTGGTATTTAAAGCTATTGTTGTGTGTTTGTATTTTTTTGTTTTGTCTTGGCTTGATCTGTATGAAGTTTCTTTGTGAAAGAAACCTGAAAAATCTACAAAATGAAACAATACCAACTCTCAAAAAGAGCACACCAGTAATAGGAAAATAAGAGTAAATGCCACATACATCTACATTCTCTTTTTACCCATCTTCTTGTACTGTGAGAGAAAACCACTAACATCTTATATTAATATGTTCCCAGAACGGACATCTGCTCTTTTCCCACAAACAGCAGGTCAGACATTTGGCTTGGTGTTGTTTCTAAAAAAATATGTAGAAATTTTAGGTTAGTTGAAATTCCCCAGCCAGAAAGGAGCCTGATCTACAGTTGGACTTCAAATATACCAACTAAGCTGTAGACAGCCTATTCCCTCCTATCTTCTTTCCAATATTTTATCCCCCCAAACCAGAGCTTCCCTGGAAAAGCAATGAAAACTATAACCAGGGTAGGCTCTGCTGCCTTCATCCAAGGTGATTAGCTCATTAATCCTCAGAACATCCTTAGAAAGAAGCAGGTGGCATTATTCTCCATTTTTCACACACACACACAAAATAGAGACAATCACGGAGGTCCCACTATGAATGGGTTACAGAGCTGGGCAAAGTGCCCAGGTCTCTAACCACACTCCCATGTTCCTTTTGTACTAATCAAGAAGGACCTTAACAGTATGTAGTCACTTGCAATCATCCTCAGTGGCCAGTCTTCTGGTAAATGCTTTACGATGGACTCCTGGCTTGGGCTGCCTGCTCCCTGGGGAGGAGGGCAACAGCATACAGCACCCCACTTAAAGCCACCAGCAGCAGAAAGTGAAGGCCAGCCTCATTTTCCCAGGATCCATCAGGCTCCTCTCTACAACCTTCTACCCCGCCTTACTCCCCACAACTCAAATGCCAGCACGGCTACCCGGGACCTCACAGGCAATTCCCGCAAAACACTGCCAGTTAAGTAAACCTACATGAGAGTAGATAGGACACCTAAATACATAAGCTTTCTCTACCAGACATTAGAGAACAAGAAGCAGTCCATATTTTTGAAGGTATAGCATCACTGCTACTCTCAGCAAAAACCAGCAGTGAATTTAGAAATTATTAACCAGTGAGTTTCCCTTCCCCCATCACTCCTAGGTCCCCAAAAGCACAATGTATCTTGCAGTTATGATATAGGTTTTATCCTATGCCCCCCAACATTTAATCGGTTTTAAAATATTTAGCCTTAGACTATAAGAACTAAATTCAGTCAGACCAAACTCTCTAAGTGCTACCTGCTTTAGGCGTTTAAAATAAATAAATAAAAACAAAATAAGGCTGCTTAAGCACAGGACCATCACGGTTAATTATCAAAATTTTTTGAGATCGAAATCAGACCCCAGACCTAGCAACCAAATGGGAATACTGACGCTGCAAAAGGGACAAGAAAAAGCTTTTGGTTTTTTTTTTTGTTTTTTTGAGATGAAGTCTCGTTCTGTCACCCAGGCTGCAGCGCAGTGGTTGCTCACTGCAACCTCCGCCTCCAGGGCTCAAGCAATTCTCCTGTCTCAGCCTCCTGAGTAGCTGGGCCTACAGGCGCCCACCACCACACCCAGCTAATTTTTGTATTTTTAGTAGAGACAGGGTTTTGCCATGTTGGCCAGGCTGGTCTCGAACTCCTGACCTCCGGTGATCTGCCCACCTCGGCCTCCCAAAGTGTTGGGATTACAGGCGTGAGCCACCGCCCTGGCCAAGAAAAAGCTTATTAATGTAGCATTCATTACAGGTCAAAATCTTCAGGGAAATTTTAATTAATTCAATTTTTGATATAGTGACTTTAATAAAGTCTAAAAATCAGACTATTTACCTGGAGAACTCCTTAACACCGCACATAAATCATAAAAGCATCTATGAATTGTAGCCTTTCCTCCAAAAGTACATCATCATTTAAGCAGTGACAACAACAATTAATATTTGTGGTCACTGCAATAGTACTCAAGAGATTCACATACTTAGCAGTTCAAAAAATTCAGGCAGTTAACACTTAGTCCTGCTTTTTAATGTTAGGCAGTTGAAATTTATTCTTTATTTGTGCAAATTGATATAATATCATAGACATATGTAAAGCAGGCTATCCACCTGTCCAGCAGAATAAGGATAATAACTCATATTTATTGAATATACTGGGTACATTTATTGGGCACTTTGTCTAAGCACTTATACATATTATATCTCCTTTAATCCCTTCAATGGCCTTCTGCAGTAGGTACTATTTCTAATTTTACAAATGAGTAAACCAAAACACAGATCCAGTGACTTGCCCATAGTTACACAGTTAGTAAGTAGTGGAGACAGGATTCAAACCCAAGTGGACTGGCTCCAGAGCCTGGACCCTTCACCACTGTGCAATGCAACACTGAAACACAGTGAAAGACCAGAGTAACACCCTATTCCAGAACACAGCATGTGTGCAAAGACAGAAGAGGAGGAAGAAAGCAGACAAAATGAACAAATGACTCCCCACTCATAAAGTATCATGCTACCCCCCTTCCCTATCTCCCCTCTAGCTCATGCCCCAAGGATTCACACATAGAGCAAAAGCTGTGATTTGTCCTTTATCATAGACTAAATTCTTTCTAAAATGACCTACCTTCATTAAATTAAAAAACTTACACAGTCAAGATGAACCAAAAGGGGGTTCTTAAAGAGGAATTCCCTTATGGTAACAATTCAGGAAAGTTTTATACATGTTAAAGGATGACCAGTCCAAACAAGAGGTTCTTCCTGTAATGTCTGGGCCTCAGACTGTCCCACATAGTAAGACTGCTCCCAACCTCCTCCCTCATCTACCTAGTCACAGGGGAGTGTGAAAAGGTAGAATGGGAGAAGGCAGGACAAGCCAGAGATCAGAGAAGGAACAATCTCTGAGTAGTGCAGAAGGTTTCCACTATATAAGAAAAGTTTGGTGTCTATGTAAGCAGTCCCCGAAGTAGATCCAAATATTATTTTTAAAGAAACAGTTATTAAAAGGATTGCTTATGAAGCCATAAAGAGAATCTCATAAAAAACAAAAAGATATCATAAAGGCAAGAATTCTGACCAGAATACAGTAACACTAGATTTTAACAAGTCAAAGCTACCCACCTCCAAAATCCAAGTCACCTGGAAATCTAAAAACTTCAGAAGTCAAGATTGAAGAAAAAAACAAATTATAGTCATTAAGAAATAAATGTGAATTAGGAAAATTAAAGGTCATCTTAGAACCCCAAAGCAGACCAGGCAGTGGATGCTTCTGTCATCTATCTTTCAGTGAAAACCTCTGGCCAGCAGTGGCCATCCCTGCTCCCAGGAAAGGGATCCCACAGAAGCACAGCCATAAATAATGAGCAATCAATAAGCGATTATGTAATACTGTGAAGGTCACTGGCACAATGACTCCTCCATCCAAGGTTAGTATGTGTTCAAAAGAGAGAATAATTGATCCCATTATCACAGCTTGATAACATCGCATAAGGTCAGATTCCACTGCTCTGGAAGAATTCTTAAAATTAAGTTGGTTTCCCGAATATGTTTCTCCACCAAGAAAAGAATGCAATGACCAGCTAAACTGTATTTCTCACTGTACTGTACTTCTCTTTACTTTTTAGCAGTAGTCATTCTCCCCGTATGTCTTTATATCACCGTCTCCCAGTATTCTCCTATCAATTTTCATCAATAAGCAGGGGAAAATGACTACTCCTACCTCCAAGGTGTTCATTACCTCTGAATAATTTTTAAATTTATGAGTGTGACATGTAATGGGAAAATGGACATAAAATTCAACATAAAGTGAGGATGCAATCTCAGATTAAGACAAAGATTCTCTTTGTATCTAAAGAAGTCAACAGGATCTATATACAGTTTAGCTCTTGCTGAGGGGCACTCCCCTCACCCTAATCATGATTTAAAGGAAGGGTTGTTTACAATTTGCAGAAGCAGCTCATTCTTCCCTACTAGTCCGCTTCCATCATTCCACCCTATCTAATGTTTGGGGCACAGAATATCACCCCACATTTTCTTCAGGCCTAGCTCATCCAGCACTTTGCAAAGCAAAAAGTAACAAAGGTAGAAGAAATAAAATATGTGCCCAATCTCCTGGGTTTGGTACTCTGGGACTCCAATCAACAAAAGTTGTTAAAAATCAGAACGTTAAATTCACATTTGCAAATATGCCAGCCAAGTAAATAAAGGAGGCCCACATCATTATATCTGTTACCCATGATATCATAAAAATAAGGTAAATTGTTTCAAAAAAATAAGTTAATAAAGAAAATGTGGACTGGTAAATTATTTACACATAAACTATTGAAATGCATGTGGAAATAGAGTGAACAAATATTTCTATAAAACGTTCATATGTTTGCATTGGAAGCTAAACTATAACATTACTTGAGCTAATGAACAATATTTATAATATTCAATGAATATCTATAAATTATATTTATATTTCCATTCAAAAGATCTAAAATAAAATTCATCTAAATTAACAATACTTCTTACCTGAAAATGTCCTAAGGTATTAATCACTTAGCCCTTTTACTTCTATTTCTCCAACTTTCACAAAAAATAACAGGACCAGCACACAATAAGAATAGTAAGTATGGCCTCTGATCCCACAGAACTTTCTCTTAAGGTGTATAAATCCTCATCCATGTATTCTCTGTCCTTCACGTGCAACTCTCCATAAACTTCAACAAAATCACTGAGAATTTTACTTGCATAAGACATATGAGTCTATATTTACAGAAAACTAACAGTGTCTCATAGTTCTAAGGAGATGCTTAATACTAAAACATTATCATAAATAAAACATTATGAAGTAGATTGAGCCATGATAGACTGAAGCTAGGTACACTAAGAAATGTGGTAAATTGCCTAATTGCCTGTCCATGTAGTCTGTCCAAATCATTGCCATCAATTTTACCTCTACCTTTTTGGAGCACGTATTTCAAGAAACCTAAAAACAATCCTATTTTATTAGTAGAATTAAGCTTCCATTACAGGAATTGCTTTTGACACCAGTAAATCACAGATATAACCAACAATATTTACTCAAAATGAGGAGACAACTATAAGCCTTTATAATGAATCAAATAATAAACTTAGACTTCATGTCCTATGAACTGGAGCCAAATATAACATGTTGATTACACAGGATATTTCAATGCACATAAGCAAATAAGAAACTAACCCAGAACCAATCTGTTAACTAAAATAAGCATCAAACACTTGACCATTCCAATTACTTTATTATTGTATTCAAAGAAGTGAGTTCAAAGATGTTTGTTGTTGATGATGGTGGTGATGGTGGTAATGGGATATTTCACTGCTAAGCATTTGTATTTTATAAAAGTGACTCCAGTGATTTCAATATGTGGCTACGGCTAAAAAGCACTGTTTTTAAAGTAAGCACTCTAAAATCCTTCTTTCACTCCCTCCTCCTTTGAAATTCTTTCTCTCCATTATTTAAAGCTAACAGTGAAAACTTTTAGTTTCCAAGCTAAGGAAGGTCCCTGGAAACACAACAGTGAAAGCGTTCTTTCTTGGCCTTGGCTATACTAGGTGAATGTGGAGTTGGCAGCTTTTAGAAATCTTGCCAATCTGTTAGGAAGCTTGAAAAACACTTTGCTGATTATTAGCACACATATTTTTTAAAGGTTCAAAACATGTGTCACAGAATGACTAGCACAGATAGAAGAATGTCAAAAGGATGAAAGGATGAGATCAAGGTGTGGGTACTGACTGAAATTTCCAGGTAAAAAGAACAGAAACAATAATAATCATGAACACTTACTACTATAAAGCACTGTACTAAGCTCCTGACACACATTATCCCTTTTAATCCTCAGAATATCTTAGCTGTGGCCACTATTAATATCCCAATTTTTCAAATGAGAAAACTGATGCCCAGAAAGGATAAGCCATTTGTCCAACATCACACACTAGGAAGGGCTGCAGCTAGTATCTGAACCCCAGTAGCTTACTGCCCCAGCAGTCTTACTGCAGGGGAGGGAAGGAGCATCCCAATAACAATGATGATAATGGTGATGATCATACTAAATAACAGCAACTAACCCCATTAGAGCTGTAGATATACTTCCACTGTTATGACTAGTTATTTAAGAGAAGTTGCAATATAAAAGTAAAAAAAAAAAAAATTGGTTAACTTTTCTATTAAATACAAATGTTCACATGTTTTAAAACTTGAAACAGTATAAAATCAGCCTTAAGCTAGTGAACAAGTATACACAGGTAAGTTTAAGTTTTAGATAATAACATATTAATTATTCTTCCCAAATTAGACAATCAACATGTATTTATTATTATTGTGTCATGAAGCTCTCCAGTTTCCCTTTCACAAAAGCTAACAATATGCTCTCCAATTTATAAATAAACACCAAAGGTCACCACCACTAGTACAGACTAGTATGGCTTCAAGCAGCAAAATTACATGATTCAGGGCTTTCATGTTATTTTGACACAATGATCTAATCAAGAAAAAGAAAATACGCTCACATGCACACATACACACATGCACACAGTGATAAATGACACAAAGTGATAAATGTACACAGTGATAAATGACACAGTGTTTCCAACACTGCATGTTATCCGTCATGCTTTATCTTCTAATGCCAAGGTGGTTACTGAAACTTGTCAACACAGGAAAAAATATTTTAAAACTGATCAACTCCTAATTAGAGGTTTAATTATTTTCCTGACACCAAACTCACCACAGGACAGGTGCCACCAAAGGTTCTGACAAAGTCAATGTCTTTATTATTAATTCATTTTCTAAGGGCTTATTTCCAGGGCAGTGATGCCAGGAGGAAAAGAACCGAGGCCTTTTGAATATGAGGAACTCCTGGAGCTTGATAGACTTTACTTAAAAAGAGCTGCAAGAATTATACAGTATTCTACAGTATGCATGTCAGTGGTTCCCTCTTTTGAGGATGTTAGGTGCCAGTAAAATTACAAAAAAAAAAAGCATTTTGTCCATTTTTCTTCAGGTAAAGGCATTAAAAACATAGCCACCATTTATTTTCACTATAATTTCATAAAAATAAAGCTCCTTTATAATAACAAAAGAAGAGAAAGAACAACCATAGAATAAAAGACAATCCTTCCTTTAAAAAGGAGGGATGGTGCTAGGCACGTTGGCTCCCACACAAAATTCCAGTACTTTGGGAGGCCAAGGTGGGAGGATCATTTAAAAGCCAGGTGTTTGAGACTAGCCTAGGCAACGCAGCGAGATCACGTCTCTACAAAATTTAAAAAAAAAAAATGCTGGGCTTGGTGGCATATGTCCGTAGTCCCAGGTACTTGGGAGGCTGATGTGGGAGGATCACTTGATCCCAGGCTGCAGTGAGCCCTAAGTGTGCTACTGTACTCCACCCTGGACAATAGAGTGAGACCTTGTCTCAAAAAGATATAAATAAAAATAAAAAGGAGGGTGGGCAATCATCCCTCATACACAGACACACACACATACACATGTATGTGCACACATACACACATAGAGTTGTATATTCTCTCCCTTGACCTTCCTCTCTCTTCTAATTTTTCACCTTTCCCAGTACAGCCAACAACTTTTCCAAGGGCCTATATTTGGGGATCTCTGAGCCATATTACTTCTTTGTTCCAACATTTTTCTAGAAACACAGAAAACAGAATTCTAGCTGTAATGACAGTACTGATTTCAACTGTATTTTTTTTTTTTTTTTAGATGGAGTCTCACTCTTTTGCCCAGGCTGGAGTGCAGTGGCGCTGGGTTCACGCCATTCTCCTGCCTCAGCCTCCTGAGTAGCTGGGACTACAGGCACCAGCCACCATGCCCAGGCAATTTTTTTTTTTTTTTTTTTTGAGGCGGAGTCTCGCTCTGTCGCCCGGACTGGAGTGCCGTGGCCAGATCTCAGCTCACTGCAAGCTCCGCCTCCTGGGTTTACGCCATTCTCCTGCCTCAGCCTCCCGAGTAGCTGGGACTACAGGCGCCTGCCACCTCGCCCGGCTAGTTTTTGTATTTTTAGTAGAGACGGGGTTTCACCGTGTTAGCCAGGATGGTCTCGATCTCCTGACCTCGTGATCCGCCCGTCTCGGCCTCCCAAAGTGCTAGGATTACAGGCTTGAGCCACCGCGCCCGGCCACCCAGGCAATTTTTTTTATTTTTGGTAGAGACGGAGTTTCACCGTGTTAACCAGGATGGTCTCGATTCCCTGACCTCGTGATCCGCCCGCCTTGGCCTCCCAAAATGCTGGGATTACAGGTTTGAGCCACCACGCCGGGCTTTCAACTGCATTTAGATCATCATAAAAGCTGAGAGAATAAATCATACGTTCTGCAATTGTAAAGGAACAGCAGCCATGTGAGTCCTTAAAACTCTTAACACAAAATTCCCATGAAACTGCACATACCTCCATTCAAGCACTTGCTACGTTATACTGCAACTTTTTTTTTAACCAGCCCTACACCTGCCTTGCACGTTTTAATAAACTGTTCGTAGCAGGCATTTTAGAATATAGTAGGTACGTAATGTTAGTTGAGTAAGTAAATTCTACATATTGCATCTTATTTCCCCATGTTTTCATTTTTAAATTGTAAGTTTATTCCTCTAGAAATAAAATTAGACTAAAGAATAAAGGAAAAGGCTTGATATAATGTATTTAATAAAATAAATTATTTCCTAGTATATTAATAACATCAAGTCATGAAATGCAAATTTTAAAACTAAGATGGTTTTATGGCCAGGCACAGTGGCTCATGCCTGTAATCCCAGCACTTTGAGAGGCCGAGGTGGGCAGATCACCTGAAGTCGGGAGTTCGAGACCAGCCTGACCAACATGGAGAAACCCCATCTCTACTAAAAATACAAAATTAGCCGGGTGTGGTGGCACATGCTTGTAATCTCAGCTACTTGGGAGGCTGAGGCAGGAGAATCGCTTGAACCCCGGAGGCGAAGGTTGCGGTGAGCCAAGATGGCACCATTGCACTCCAGCCTGGACACCAAGAGCAAAACCCCATCTCAGGGAAAAAAAAAAAAAACTAAGACGGTTTTTTTGTTTTTGTTTTTGAGGCAGAGTCTCTCCCTGTCACCCAGGCTAGAGGCAATGGCACCATCTCTGCTCACTGCAACCTCCGCCTCCTGGGTTCAAGAGATTCTCCTGCCTCAGTCTCTTGAGTAGCTGAGATTACAGGCATGCACCACCACATCCAGCTAATTTTTTGTATCTTTTAGTAGAGACTGGGTTTAACCACTTTGGCCAGGATGATCTCAAACTCCTGGCCTCGTGATCGCCCACCTTGGCCTCCCGAAGTGCTGGGATTACAGACAAGATGGTTTTTAATGACCCAATATGTATGACTATAAGAAGGAGTGAAATAAGCCAGCTTATCTGAAAGAACCTAACTAAAAAAAAAAAAAAAATGCACAGTTCCTCAGTTCCCTGAACTATGTTCCCCATTAATATCCAGTAAGATAATGTCTCATTTTTTTAACAACTTATTTAAAACTCGGAATTGACTTTTTAAAATAAACAGAATGGTTTATATTCAAGGATAAGAGAAAAATAGGGAAAAAAATTCAAAATGAAGATGAGTATACAACATTAAGTAGTATAATTTGGAAATGCCCTCTACAGCAAAATAACCTGAAAAATTTGTCGTTTATCATTTATAAATGAAAAATGGGAAGGTCTAGTGCAAAGGGCATGGGCTCCTCTATTCATTCACTCACTCTATCATTCACTGATTCGCCAAACATTCATTGAACACCCACCAACAGCCAGGGACTACTGCGATAATATAACAAAGAGGAGACAAAAGTCCTGAGCTTTACATTCTAGCAGGAAGAGGCAAATAATAGAAACTAAAAATAATAAACATGGTATAACATGTATACTATGGGGAATAATAGTGTGCAGGGCAAGGGGGACTAGGCACACTGGGGTTGAAGGGTACAATGTTAAACAGAGTGTTCACCTGGAAGATGACATTTGAGCAAATACTTGAAGTGGGGTAGTCAGCCGAGGCTGTCTGGGGAAGAGGGTCCAAGGAGGGAAATGGCAAGTGCGAGGTACTCTGGCAGGAAGAAGGCGCATGCTGGTGAATCGGATGATCAGCAAAGAAGTGAATGTGGCTGGAGCTGGAGTGGAAAGTGGGGAAGAAAAGGATAGAAGAAAAGACAAGTGGCTGCAGAAGATCATCCTGGGTCTTGTGAGACACGGTGAAGACTTTGGCCTGGAATCTGGTTCTGAATTAGAATCACACTTTTCCTGTTTACTGACAATGGACAAGCCACTTACTTCTTCTCTGAGCATTAGTTTCCTTGCATGTAAAATTAAGAAAACATACTTTGGCTGGGCACGGTGGCTCACGCCTGTAATCCCAGCACTTTGGAAGGCCGAGGCGGGCCGATTATCTGAGGTCAGGAGCGCAAGACCAGCCTGGCCAACATGGTGAAACCCCATCTTTACTAAAAATATAAAAATTAGCCAGGCATGGTGGCGTGTGCCTGTAGCCCCAACTACTTGGGAGGCTGAGGCAGGAGAATCACTCAAACCCGGGAGGCAAAGGTGGCAGTGAGGTGAAATTGTGCCACTGCACTCCACCCTGGGTGATAGAGACTCTGCCTCAAAAAAAAAAAAAGAAGAAAAAGAAAATGTACTTCACAGGGTTGAGTAAAGATTAAACGAAAAATCACTTCTAGGGTGGAAAGTGCTTTCCACAAAAAAGTCATCATTCATTTGACAAATATTTATCAAGTATCTATAAATACTGTATGGAATCGATTTCCTATTTCATAACTTATTAAAACTATCTTCTGTGCAGAAATACTTATATTTGCTATTTCTGGCACATCTTCAAAATTATTTTTAAACAATTTTTAAAATTTATTCTGAAGGGTTTCTAGAAACATTGAATTTTTGACCGGGCATGGTGGCTTACACCTGTAATCCCAGCACTTCGGAAGGCTGAGGCAGGAGGATCGCTTGAGTCAAAGAGTTCGAGACCAACCTGGGCAACATGGTAAAACTCCATCTCTACCAAAAAAACAAACAAACAAAAAAACAACTAACAAAAGATTAGCCAGGCCTGCAGTCTCATCTACTTAGGAGGCTGAGGTTGGAGGATGGCTCGAGCCAGGAGGCAGAAGTTGCAGTGAGGCATGATCGCACCACTGCACTCCAGCCTAGGTGACACAATAAGACCCCGATTCAAAAAAAAATTTTTTTAAAGACACATTAATTTTTTGTTAAAATTGTATTCTAGTAATATCAAACTTGAATTAAACAAAGGCCATCTATTTAGAACTCTCAAATAACCATAACTTGTCTTCTCTTCTGCACTTGTCTTTTAAGACAAGGAGCAAATCATAAAAGCATAATTTGATAAAAAGGAATTATGGAACAAACTTCCAGGATGTGCCTGAGAGTCAGCATCACTGAAGCCCAATTTTCAGTCAGGTTCAGAAGTATGAGAAACAAAAATCTTCAAGAAAAAAGATTATTTTTTATTTATGCCATGCTTATAAGGTAAGGAAATAAGTTAATGGAACTAAAGATTTTCAGCAAGCACATAACATTCAATTGACCTCCCCTCTTCCAAACCCGGCCAAAAAAAAAATAGCAATAAAAGGAGACATTCTTTTCAAGCATTTCAAGGATAAAATGGCCTATCTACTTTCCATTTGTTTTGAAGATTAACGTCAACGCCAATTATTTCAGAATAAAATGAACCTGCAACTATTTTAACAGCCCACTTATCTGTTAATTCATAATTTTTAGTTGATCAAAGTCATCATGAAACTTAAAAAAAAGTTATAAAAATCCAAAAAAAAAAAAAAAAGAAATAATTAAGCCAATGTTGCAAAGCCAGCTTAGAGATGCTATTGTTGAAACTCTGTTGTGAGTTTTAAAGTATGAGAGCTTAAGCTCCTGAGATTGACACAGGACTGAGTACAGTGGAATAGCTTCTAATCCCAAGAGTAATACAGAGTGTACATTTATAATTAAAGTCATAATCTCGGCAGTAAAATCCAGGGATGGCATGTAGTACACAGGCATGTAGTACACAGTCCCCTAATTATGAAGCTCTCCCATGCTTCATACAAAGGATACTACTTAATTAATATAGTTAAATACAAATGTAAGCCCACATAAAAGAGTTGAGGAAAACCAAAATTCAAATCTGAAATACCATGCCAAGAGACATGAAACCCATTTCAAAGCTTTATTTCCTAGTGTGTATAAAAGCCAAATTATTCAAGCATAAAACAATAAAGATGGAGAAACTTCCAAGTGTGTACTTACGTACATATGTGTGTATACATTCATGTACAGTTTTGAGTATATAACTCCAAAATAAAAACTTGGAGAATAGTAATGCAGAGAGTTTAAAAAGGACAGCGAACACGTCTGGGCAGCTTAACACTTTTGGAACAGAAAAGTATTTTAAAACACTATCGGCCGGGCGCGGTGGCTCACGCCTGTAATCCCAGCACTTTGAGAGGCCGAGGCGGGCAGATCACGAGGTTAGGAGATTGAGACCAACCTGGCTAACACGGTGAAGCCCCGTCTCTACTAAAACCACAGAAAATTAGCGGGGCGTGGTGGTGGACGCCTGTAGTCCCAGCTACTCGAGAGGCTGAGACAGGAGAATGGCGTGAACCTGGGAGGTGGAGCTTGCAGTGAGCCGAGATTGGGCCACCGCACTCCAGCCTGGGCAACAGAGCGAGACTCCATCTCAACAAAAAGAAAAAACACTATTTACAACATGTTCCTTCTATGCCGCTGGTTTCCTCGCCACAAAACATCCATCTCCAAGGGTAAGACAGTCACTGAAACCTAAAGATATGCATGCCTACAGTGCAATTCTAAGCACAGCCTTTTTCTGAATCTTGATATAATTCAGCATTCTATGTCTAATATTGCAACCCAGAGTTTAGCTAAACGTGCCACAGGGTAGTACAAACATTTTCTCTTCAGATTATACTGAAAATGACTTTCCCTTTCAGAAAACATATTATATAACTCTATCTTCCACTTAAGGAGCCAGATCACATATGAGAAATAAGAGTTGGCCTTAATAAACATAATAAAGTTAAAACTAAGCTCAGCAACTAGGTCCACTATCTCAAAAGTCTGTCAGTTATAATTCTGGAAAAACATCACAGAAACGTTTAAGATGTCCAATGAATTCGATTTCTTTCAGCATAATTGGGAACTTGAAAGAAAAATGTAAGCCCATTCTGCATTCCTCCAGATGGTTGAGGTTGTCCTTAGGGTCACACACACCCGGACTTTGAAATCAGGGGACCTGGGTTCTAATCAGGCTCCAGCTGGGCAATTTTGGGCAGTAGAGTGTGACAGCTAAGACGATGGGCTACAGAGTTAGACTGCCTGGAGTCCAAGGTCAGCTTTGCCACTTCCTAGCTGGGAAAGCTTAGGTGAGTCTCTGGCCCTTAGTCTCCTCATCTATAAATGAGGGGATAATAACAGCATCTACCCCACAGACTCTACTTAAGAATTAAGTGAGTACATAAAAATAAAAACACATAGAAGAGTATCTGGGACACATTTGGTGGTCAGTAAACTTTGGCTGCTCAATTAATGTTGTTGTTAAAAAGCACCACTGGAGCTTTAGTATCTTTTACAAAATGAGCCTATAAACAGTAGCTCTGTCACAGTGATAGCTCAAGTGTTTAAGACATAGAATGTTTATTGAATATTTTAGGTTTTTTTGTTTTTTGTTTTTTTTTCAAAAATGAACAATATAAATTGTTGATACATATAGATCTCCCCTCCCTTTTTGGTATGTCTGGTTGTGTAAAGCATATTTGAAGAAAATAATATTGAGCTTGACCTACTAATACCCAGTGAAATAACTTCAAAATAAAGTTGTAACTTGATTAGAGGAAAGGTAAGATGCTGACTCAATAGATGAAATGAGTCAGCTGTGAGTACATGCATCAGCAACATGTCAAAATACTGAAGGGTGAAGAGAGTTAGCATTTGGATGGAAGAATGAATGACAAACAGAGCATTTGGGACAGAGAAGCAAGAATGTATGAAGACTGCAACAATCTGGATGAGCACTGCCAAAATAAGGACACCACTTGGGTCTCACACATCAAGGCTTCCTCTTATATAATCAGGTTTATGCTAAGTGTGCAAAGGAAATAAAAAAGCAATGTTTGACAGCTTTGTCCTTGGAGTCAACATTTTAAATTAGCATCATACTCACAAATATTAATACTTATACATACTAACTAAAAGTAATAATAGTAACTTACACTTAAGAGTTCTTTACAACATGTTCAAAACAAACAGTATTAACCCCCCCCACTAAAATAACATAAAATACTAAACCACTTCAAAGTATTTCTAAACCTTTCTTTTCCCCACACACTCTGTTATTTAGAGATCTAAGGTCTTAACTAAAATTTTGCAAACTTTTAATTGCCTCCTAGAAGGGTTCAGACTAAGTCTGGAAGGGATATGATAGGTGATTTCAACCTTCCCACAACACGAATTTGTTTAGAATCTACCAAGTTTAACTCAATCATTCATTCACTCATTCCACAAATATTTACAGAAGACTTTTTACATTCCATGCACTAGTCTAGGCTATAAATATACATTATTAAGCAAAACCAAACTTCATGTTCTTAGCCTTCATAAAGCTTACAGACCAAATGGAGAGAAACCCTAATTAAATGACCACATAGATAAATCTAAAAGTTAAAACATTTAACATTACAAAAAAAGGTACAAGAAGATATTATAAGAAGAGCATATATTGTAAAGAATGAAAACAAATGGATCTACTCTCAAAAAAAGTACAGTCCAGGTGGAAGCAAGATTTGCATATATTAATAACAGCAAAAAATACAATTAAAGTATCTAAATCTCATGGACCAAGTTGAGAGACAGAAAAGAAAAAAGCACCTCACAAGGAAATGGACCTCCAGCTTAGGTCCTTCATTATGTCCCCTCATTAGAATCTTACAAAAATCCTGCCTAATACATGTTAATATTCCCATTTTACCTATAAGAGAACCAAGGCTGCAATATATTCAGTTTTATTATTCTGGGTCAATGGCTAACGTGTAGAAACAACTTCACTACAGAGAACCAGAAGGAATAATTTTACACCAAAATGAAATACTTCCGTTCCACTTATTTGGACAGATAAATGTGGCAGTAGGATTATAAAGAATAAACAATGATTTTTGTCCTCTTCATCTCCTACCTCCCCACCACTCCTACTTTTTTTGAGACAAGGTCTCACTCTGTCACCCACGCCAGAGTGTAGTGGCACGGTCACAGCACACTGTAGCCTCAACCTCCCTGGCTGAAGCAATCCTCCCACTTCAGCCTCCCAAGTGGCTGAGACTACAGGCATGTACCACCACACCTAGCTGATTTTTGTAGTTTTTGTAAACATGGTGTTTCACTATGTTACCTATGGTGGTCTTGAACTGCTGGGCTCAAGGGATCCTGCCGCCTGGACCTCCCAAAGTGCTGGGATTACAAGCGTGAGCCCCAGCGTCTGGCCTCCTACCTCCCTACTTATAGCCCACTTCCAACTCCCAAGGCACACAGTATTCCACAATCACACTCTGCACTCATAACCTTTTACTTTAAAAAAAAAAAAAAAACTGACTTGCCTTCTGACAATGTGGTGGTTGATTATCCTGTCTGCTAAAGGGTTAAGGGATTATCTCTAGGAAGAACATATTTATATTATTAAAAAACACTTCATAGTAACAATAACAAAATGGCTTCATTCAATTGCATAATTTTAATAGGAATTTCCAGCATAAAACAAGCAAATTATCTGAAGACTCTACTGACATCTAATCTACGTTCACAGGATCATAAAGACAAGCCTTTATCAATGGATTTTTTTTAAAAAAAGTGGCTGAGCACAATGGCTCACACCTATAATCCCAGCACTTTGGGAGGCTGAGGTGGGAAGATCAACACAGAAAGACCCCCATCTCTACAAAAAAAAAAAAAAAAAAAGCATCCTAATAAAAAAAGAAAATGTCTAATTCTGAAACTTTGACAATTCACATTGCTTGCTTGTACCGTTAATGCACCCTGATATTACAAAAGTGACCAAGCAATAGCTTCTGAGCCATTTCTTACACCACCCTGAAGTCCAAAGACAAGCATAGCATGCAGATGACAACATTTCTTTGAAAAAAACCAAGTGGGGCAAGTTCAAGAGAGACCACTCTGAATGACATGCATCCAGATTCCAGAAACTCTCATATTACATAAATCTGCAAAAACACGCACCAGGCTCTCTTTGGGAATGGCGAGTACACATAAAAATGTGTATGTTTCAAATTTCTGATAAAACCAGATGTCTTATGTATAGATTGTTCATAGACCCAGATGGGCCAGAAGAACCTCATTCATACAACTCTCACAATTTTTCAGAATCTATCCTCTATTGAAAATATCATGATCTCCTACAGGATCTTGACTATAAACAATGTCAAAATACACTTGTTAATTAATGAATGAATAATCCAAAATAAACAAGAGTCACTGAAGACAGGTCAGGTATTAGAAAAAGATAACACATTCTAAAGAGCCACTTCCTGTTTCACAATAAATAGTTCTTTCTGAAAATCTTGAATGAGTCATCTTTTCCCAGTCATATCATGTATACATAATAATAGTAAAAACTTAGTGAGCACTTACTCTGTGGCAGTCACTGTTCTAAGGAGTTTACATGTATTAACTCCTTTAACCTTCTCTACAACGCTGTGATAGGTTTTATCAATCTTATTTTTACAGGTAAAAAATTGACCCAAAGATATTTAGTAACTTGCCCACCATCACACAGCTGAAAAGGGGGCCCTGCTGAGCTTCAGACCTCCACAATCTGGTACCTGTACACTATCCCACCTCTGCTAAAGACTAATGAGAACTGGCTTATCACTACTGATCATTTTTGTTTTCATCTAATACCTACAACACACACTGGAGGACCATCTGGAAGGGTTAATCTTCCTAACAGACTCCTTAACATAGATTGAGGCAGACAAGCATTCTGTCATCTATCTCCTCTTTGCATCAAGCAAAATGCAACTACCAGGGGTTAGAAAGATTCTCCAGCTGGCCTGATATTTCTGTTAATATTTAAAAGCTCCCTCAGGCTGGGCACAGTGGCCCGTGCCTGTCATCCCAGCATTGTGGGAGGCCAAGGAAGGTGGATCACCTGAGGTCAGATGTTCGAGACCAACCTGGCCAACATGGTGAAACCCCACCTCTACTAAAACTACAAAAATTAGTCGGGCATGGTGACAGGCGCCTGTAATCCCAGCTACTCAGGAGGCTGAGGCAGGAGAATCGGTTGAATCCAGGAGGCGGAGGTTGCAGTGAGCTGAGATCACACCATTGCACTCCAGCCTGGGCAACAGGAGTGAATCTCCGTCTCAAAAAATAATAATAAAATAAAGGACCCCTTCACATTAGTGTTAAGTCTCTCAAAAGATTTGAAGCCTTCTCTAACCTTCCAGCCTTCTCCTTTGCACTAAAGCTGGCTTACTTCAAGACTTCAACCTTCTTTGTTTGGATTTAATTTACTGTTCAGGAAAATGTAATGACACAGAGGTTTGGCCGTTTCATTTTGTTCTGAACACCTGACATTTGTTGAACTCGCATACAATTTGGAGTCTAACTGAGAGTTCAAACCTGTATTATCACCAGCACAGCCTAAGGTCAAGAAGAAAGTCAGTTAGGTTGAACTGCTTTCAGCTAGTGATGGGACCAAAAGGAAGCATGAATAAAACAAGGAATAAACAAAGGAAAGGTAGAAGATATTTTAGGCAAGAACAGCATGGAGGTGAGAGTGAGCACATTACGGAAGAAATTATGAGACGAGATGCATGTCTAAGGCATGGAAGACAGGTGACTAGAAAGAGTGGGAAACGAGAGGGAGGAATGAGGACACACCTGGCCAGCAAGGACTTTACAAACTGCAGGGTAACCTGGGTTTCATGTGGTTGACCACACAGAAATGTTGGACAGGAGCAAACATAATGAGAAGGGTTTTGGGGGGGTTGATGGGAGGCAATCAAATTAGCCAAAAACAATGTCATCGAACCAAGCATGAAGAGTTATGAGGGCTTATACAAAGCTGATGGCCGTGGAAGAAGAGAAAAAAAAAGAAGACTAAGATACCAGAAGGTAAGAAACAAAGGGATTTTTTTTAATTACATTAGATATAACAGAAAAGAAAGACAGTCAAAGATTACTAAGGTTTCCAGGTTGGGAGAATGATGATACTGTCGGTAAAAATGAAATAATCAGACAGAGAAGTTAGTCAAGAAAGTTCATGAACTGTAGTGGCAACAATGGAATGTGAGGTAACTCCAAGGGAGAAAAAGACTCAAATAGAACTAGAAACAAGGGGCTAAATTAAACGGTAGAGATTCCAGAGTTTTCCCATAAAGGTGTAAGTTGAAAGCAAAGGAACAGATAGCTCAATGACTGAGTAACTGGAAAACTAAGAATAGAAGATTAAAAATGGAACCATGGGGCAGCTAGAGACAAGATAAAGAAAACTCAACAATGAGGCAGAAAACTCAGCATAGAAAGGGACAGAGAACCAAGATGAAGTGCCCGCAAAAACGAAGTAAAGCTCTGAGACATTTTCCAGTGCTAACAGTGTACTAAAGATATACAAGAGTAAAACCTTCTGTAATTGTAAAGAAATGCCTCTAAATGCTAATGAAACAACCAAAACAGCTCTCTAAGAAGTCTGAGAAATGTCTGATGCAATCAGACTCAAGAGGCTGTGACAGGGCTAATTGTAATTTGGTTTTGGTGTGGATTTTATTAAATGAAGAAGAGTAACAGGAAAGGGGGATGAGATGGAGAGAGAAAATCAAGTCTGTTAAAGTTTTTAGAAACTTGGGAGTTTTAACCCACATGCATTTGACTTTAACATTAAATTCTAATTAGTGATTTCAGAAAAAGTGCAATAGAAAAGCCAAGGTGAAAAGAAAATAGTGAAAGGTAAAGAGAAGGAACCTGGATTTAATTCCAGATTCAGTAAAGAATCATGATAGTCTTAAAGTTGGAGTGAGCATATGGTTTGTATTATTAAAACCTAAGGGAGAAACATGAATATGCTTTGTATTGTTAAAAAGATCACTCTGGTCACTATGAGTTGAATGAATGGAAAAGAGGCAAGATAAGAAACAGGGCCACCAGTTAGGAGACTACAGCTATACAGCTACACAGGAGGCAACTGTTATAGAATCATGATAAGGACTGGAAACAAAGTGGACAAATAAGAGATAATTTACTGTAGAAAGAATTGGTAGAATCAGTTGTGCTTGCTGATAGAAACTACTCTGGGGGGAGAGTACAGAGGTGAAAAGTGACTAAGACAGAGAGGGGTCAAAGGTGACTCTTGGCACCTGCCCCACTTCTCCATGTTCAGTGGGCAGGAGCCGGGTTGTCTGGTTTGAGCACCTGGGTGAACAGCGGAGTCAGCAGGTAAAAGAGGGAAGAAATAGTTTGGTAGGGGAAATCAAGTGTTTCACTGACAATGTGCTACATCAGAGATGTTTATAAGACATATACATGGAGATGTATTGTATATACAAGACCAAAGTCTGAAAAGGGTGAGGTAGAGATAGAAATGTGGGCGCCTCAGCTGGGCGTGGTGGCATGCTCCTGTAATCCCAGCTACTTGGGAGACTGAGATGGGAGGATGGCTTTAACCCAGGGAGGTTGAGGCTGCAGTGAACCACAACTGCACCACTGCGCTCCAGCCTGGGCAAGACAGTGAGACCCCATCTCAAAAAAAATAAAATAAAATAAGAAAAGCAAAAGGAATGTCCTATTTGGGGGGAAAAAAAGTAAGAAAAGAAATGTGGGCACCAACCATATATATATAAGTGGTCTTAATATATAATAAGTGGTCTTAAAGCCAATAGGACGGATGAACTCACCTGTGGCAAGAGCGCAGAAAGTGAAGCAGAAGGAGCTCTGAAGAAACCCAACACTTACAAGTTGAGTAGAGGAGGAAGAGCCAGCTAAGAGAATAAGAAACAGCCAGAGGCAAAAGGAAAACCTGAGCAGGGTCACAGAAGCCAAAGAAGAGCATGTTTCCACAAAGAAAATGTGGACAAGTGTCCAGTGTTGCTGAGAGACATGAGACATGGAGGTGGCCCTGACAACAATAATTTAAGTGAAGTGATGATCAAGGCAGATCAACCCACACCTCACCCTCCCTGCCCTATCAACATGGCTTATCACTTCTTTGCTTCTTTTTCTTGGGTCTTTCAGCATCTATTGCTGCCTTCGACAACTCTTTCTCAAATTCAAACTTCCCTAGGGAAAGGTTCTGCTGGAACACCATTTCACTCTCATCTCTGTTGGGTAGAAGCTCTGGGCCATATTACCCCTTGTCTATAGATTGGATGGTCTTGGATCACGGAGCCACCCAATCCGGTCATGTGAGACCAGAACACACGTACCACATGACACCCATTAGAAGGGGGTGTTCTGGATATAAAAGGGCAGTCTAAGTCCTGGCCTGTTTCCACCACACTTTACAAATATTTAAATCAAAGACCAATGAACAATTTTAGTGATGAAAGTCTAAGGAATCTTATAAATTCTAGGCAGTTTACTTTTTCTTAACTTGGGATGGGTATCCAGATGTTCAATATATGACGGTTTTTTATATCTTACAATTAGTTTAAAAAAATTATTTATAGTCTCTCATTTAGATAATACATTGAAGACTGACAATTTTTAGAGGAAAAACTACAAAGGTAAAGAAAAACTGTTTATAGGGATGAAGTCACAACATTTAACACAATGATTTAAAGAAAAAAGCTGCCTAAAAGTGGCTTTTAAAACTTTTATGATAAAATGTTTTAAAAATGTAAGAAAAGATAGTTTTTTTTAATAGCATGCATTCATTCCCTATTAAAAAGAAGGAAAAAGTTTCCATCCAAAAATATTCAGGCCCTATAATTTTAACCCACAGGAAAGCCAAGCTAAAATCAAAAAACATTCAAAGGGAAGTTTACAGTGGAAACTCTGACAAATCCTTAACTACAGGGTCATGAACAGCACTGCTATTGTATGCATGTCTATATATTCAAACTTGAATACATACATTCTTCATTTCAATTAATGGCCATAAAAATAAAGGATTATGATACTCAAATCTTGTATATGTCACTGATAAACCTAAACAACAACAAAAAAGTAAAAGCATTAACACAAGCTGGAGTCAGAATATTCCACAAACGATGCCCTCACATTTGAAAGTAGGAAGAATGCTAACTTAAACCTGTATATTGCTCAAGGTTTTCAAGCATTCTCAAAATGTATTATTTCTTCTTTTTTTCCCCTCCTTTTGCTTTTTGTTGTTGTTGTTGCTGTTGTTGTTGTTCTCATGGAAGGCACAACACTGGATTAAAATGAGTTATTTCATGTAATGATCCTACCAACCCAGTGAGCTAGGCTGGCTAGGTTTGATACTTACTTTGCAACTGAAAAACCCAAATTCACCAAAGATAAAGGATTTGCTCAAAATTACATATATTTCAGTAACAGAGACTATATTCAAGCACATATCCTATAGGCTACAAAAAGACCACTCCTCCTTCCACTAAAGTTTATATTATTAATAGCATATCCTCTAATAAGGAGACTTTCAAATCCCTGCTGAATCAGTTCAAATACCACATACCATACTCTGACTTCTAAATCAGACTCTACTATCCACCCAAGTAATAGTCATATTAATCAATCAATGGTTAGCAGTTCTTAGGCATTCAATGCCCTACTATGTGGGTGTATTACCAGCACACAGAACTCATACTGCTAGTGGTCACTGTTCTTCTATCCTTAGAATTTTAAGTGCCTTTAGATCCATTAACAATTAGCAATCATAAAATAATCTATAAATTACTTATTCATGAAATTCACAAATAAGATCATATATTTAACGCAAACTTAACTGAATAAGAAGTTGCTTTATTATACCTGACTAGTGTCCACTAACAGCTGAAAACTAAGAACAAGATGAATCACTTAGACTGTAAAGTAGTACAGTCTGTTTTATGACTTTACTACACACAAAATATGAATCCAATACATCTCCATTTCTAAACGGTGATTTACAAGGACCAAATCTCCACACCTCCCATTTAATTCACGGGCTGTTCTCGGGAGTAGGCTTATAAAGGCCACAATACCTACTAAATATTTGGATTACAGCCATGTAGTATCAGCATCTGCACCATTTCATAAAAAAGAAAACCATTGGCCAGGCACGGTGGCTCAAGCCTGTAATCCCAGCACTTTGGGAGGCTGAGGTGGGAAGATCAACACAGAAAGACCCCCATCTCTACAAAAAAAAAAAAAAAAAAAGCATCCTAATAAAAAAAGAAAATGTCTAATTCTGAAACTTTGACAATTCACATTGCTTGCTTGTACCGTTAATGCACCCTGATATTACAAAAGTGACCAAGCAATAGCTTCTGAGCCATTTCTTACACCACCCTGAAGTCCAAAGACAAGCATAGCATGCAGATGACAACATTTCTTTGAAAAAAACCAAGTGGGGCAAGTTCAAGAGAGACCACTCTGAATGACATGCATCCAGATTCCAGAAACTCTCATATTACATAAATCTGCAAAAACACGCACCAGGCTCTCTTTGGGAATGGCGAGTACACATAAAAATGTGTATGTTTCAAATTTCTGATAAAACCAGATGTCTTATGTATAGATTGTTCATAGACCCAGATGGGCCAGAAGAACCTCATTCATACAACTCTCACAATTTTTCAGAATCTATCCTCTATTGAAAATATCATGATCTCCTACAGGATCTTGACTATAAACAATGTCAAAATACACTTGTTAATTAATGAATGAATAATCCAAAATAAACAAGAGTCACTGAAGACAGGTCAGGTATTAGAAAAAGATAACACATTCTAAAGAGCCACTTCCTGTTTCACAATAAATAGTTCTTTCTGAAAATCTTGAATGAGTCATCTTTTCCCAGTCATATCATGTATACATAATAATAGTAAAAACTTAGTGAGCACTTACTCTGTGGCAGTCACTGTTCTAAGGAGTTTACATGTATTAACTCCTTTAACCTTCTCTACAACGCTGTGATAGGTTTTATCAATCTTATTTTTACAGGTAAAAAATTGACCCAAAGATATTTAGTAACTTGCCCACCATCACACAGCTGAAAAGGGGGCCCTGCTGAGCTTCAGACCTCCACAATCTGGTACCTGTACACTATCCCACCTCTGCTAAAGACTAATGAGAACTGGCTTATCACTACTGATCATTTTTGTTTTCATCTAATACCTACAACACACACTGGAGGACCATCTGGAAGGGTTAATCTTCCTAACAGACTCCTTAACATAGATTGAGGCAGACAAGCATTCTGTCATCTATCTCCTCTTTGCATCAAGCAAAATGCAACTACCAGGGGTTAGAAAGATTCTCCAGCTGGCCTGATATTTCTGTTAATATTTAAAAGCTCCCTCAGGCTGGGCACAGTGGCCCGTGCCTGT
>NW_012119265.1:11943603-11972267 GCF_000951035.1 Colobus angolensis palliatus
TCTCGGCCTCCCAAAGTGCTGGGATTACAGGCTTGAGCCCGGCCTGTAATATTAATTTTATTAATATTACAATTATTGTAATAATATTACAATTATTGCCCGGCCGCAAATATTAATTTTAAGAAAGGTCCTTAAACCTTTTCAAAGAAAAGTGTAAGGCAGCCATAAGGTTAAGGGTCTCTTATCTATACAATACAGAATCCTACTGAAAAAGCTCTTAATAAAAACGTACACTGAAGGAGCACATATACTAAAATTGGAATGATACAGAGAAGATTAGCATGGCCCCTTTTAAGAGAAAAAAATTTAAAAATATATATATACAATTTTTAAATGTATACTGAAACTACAAATCCAAAAATCCATGAAAGAAACAATGAAATCCAACTAATATTGCTCTTACGCAAAACATGGACAAACAATTCAGCTTGGAGATCCTTCAAATATTCACTTGAGGTTGCTTTCCCACTTCAAATGGGGAAATAAAAATGACACAGCTTAGTTTCAGTTAATACTTGGTTACCTGCTGAAACTACATATAAGGAAACCAAAGAAGGGCAAATTGAATAAAGGTTTTTATGATGTGGATATCTATCCTGTAGAACTGAAAACAGACTATTTTCAAATGACTTGGAACACATCGAATGACAACTTGTGGTCCTCTACAACCTAACACCTGGCCTCTTTTTGAGAATGATGAAACTGAAACCCAGAGTTCTCACTGAAACTTTTGGTTTCACAATTATTGAGGATCTCAAAGAGCTTTTTAAAAATATGGATTACATCTACCAACATTCACCACATTAAAATTAAAAATGGGAAAAATTTTAATATGTATTAATTCATTTCAATACAATTGTAAATATTTTTTTAAACTACATTTTCCTCAAAATAATGAGTGAGAAGAGTGGCACCATGTTACATTTTTATACATATCTTTAATGTCTGGCTTAATAGAAAGCAACTGGATTCCCAAAACCCACTTTTGCTTCAATTTCTTGCAACGGTACAGGTTATGTAGATTCTGGAAAACACAGTATATTCATGAGAGAGGGAAAAACATATCATGTCTTAGTATTACTATAAAATTAGTTTTGACCTCACAGACCCCTGAAAAGGTCTCAGGAACCTTTGGGGATCCCCAAAGCATGCTTTGAGAACCACTGATCTAGGATATGAAGTACACACTGAGACACCATGAGACCTGGCTCCAATGCTGACTTACCCTGAGAGGAGATTAAGTCACTTAACTTCTCTAGATGCCAATCTCCTTCCCAATAAAGAAAAAATTGGCCAGGTACAGTGGCTCATGCCTGTAATCTCAGCATTTTGGGAGCCTGAGGCGGGCAGATCACTTGAGGCCAGGAGTTCAAAAGCAGCCTGGCCAATATGGAGAAACCCCACCTTGTACTAAAAATACAAAAACAAAATTAGCCAGGTATGGTGGTCCATGCCTGTAGTCCCAGCCACTCGGGAGTCTGAGGCATGAGAAATGCTTGAACCCAGGAGAAGGAGGTTGCAGTGAGCTGAGATCATGCCACTGTACTAAACCATGGGTGACAGAGTGAGAGACTGTTTCAAAAAAAAAAGAAAAAAAGAAAAAAATCTTTAAGAACAATACCTATCTCCAGTCTGTTAATCCCAGGTTTCATAATAAAGATTAAAACATACAGAGATACACTCTGAGGTCTTTGGAAGATTAACTTCTATATAAAGCCAACTTCCAGGGCCTCTCTCACATGGTGCTGTGGGTGGGGGAGGGAGGGTGCTTTTCTCCTCAGGGAAGACTGGAGGCCGACATCAGCCCTCAAGGATCATCCTCAGAACTGCCACAAGCTGGGCAGCCTTGTTTTCCTACCTCACACGTTTATAGTAAAAATAAATAAATAAATAAAGTCAACTTCTCAGGTACTATTCAGGTGGAAGCTTCACCTGCCTGTCCCCAAACATTCTAGTTCCATTCACTTGGCCCTTGCTAAATGAACTGACTGATTTGTTTGTCCACACTTAGAATATACACTGAACAAAACATAACTTAACTCTTCAGGGTTAAGAAGTGGCTGCCTGTTTAATTCAGTCTATATAGCACCTAACACCATACTGACAACAAACTAAAATTCTTTTCAACAAATCTTAACTGAAAAGGATATCTCTGAGAATGGGAGAGCCTAAAAAAAAATTCTCCCTGAGCCATCAAGTTGAGTCCCAGTTAGTGAAATGAAACTGATGGAGAGGGAAGAACCAATATATGCAATAAAAGATTAGGTTAAACCATATGCAAGTGCCAATTTTATACATCAAGATGGTCAAATATTGGAAATTTCATCTAGTTCAACCTAAAAGAATGCCTTATTTTGTTAACACTCAAACTAATGGTGTTAGTGGCGCCAAAGGTCACTACTCAAATTTGAATGCATACATGGTGAAACTTTCCACAAAGAATTTTTGCTTTGTTTTTCCTTTTTGTAACATAAATATTAAAATATACTCAAAAGTAGAAAGGACAGTATAATAAACCTTCACATACTCATCACCCAGGATCAACAATTACCAATCTTTTACCAATCTTACTCCACAGATAATTTTAAGGAAATCCATTTCCACAGTCTCAATGTTCTTTTTCTTAAGAGTTGGGGTCTCGACCAGGTGCAGTGGCTCATGCCTGTGTAATCCCAGCACTTTGGGAGGCCAAGGAGGGTGGATCACGGGAGGTCAGGAGTTCGGAACCAGCCTGGCCAACGTGGTGAAACCCCATCTGTACTAAAACTACAAAAATTAGCCGGGTGTGTTGGTGTGCCTATAATCCCAGCTCGGGAGGTGGAGGTGGGAGAATTGCTTGAATCTGGGAGGCAGGGGCTGCAGTGAGCCGAAATCGCGCCACTGCACTCCAGCCTAGGCAACAGAGCGAGATCCCGTCTCAAAAAAAAGAGGAGGGGTCTCACTCTTACCCAGGCTGAAGTGCAGTAGAATGATCATAGTTCAATGCAGCCTCGAACTCCTGAGCTCAAGGGATCCTCCCACCTCAACCTCCCAAGAAGCTGGGACTATAGGCACAAGCCACTACGCCCTGCTATTTTTTTTATTTTTGGCAGACACAGGGTCTCATTTTCTTGCGCAGGCTGGTCTCAAACTCCTAGCCTCAAGCGATCCTCCTTTCTCAGCCTCTCAAAGTGCTGGGATTACAAGCATAAGCCACTGTGCCTGGCCAAAGACTCCATTTTTGTATGTATTCCATCCTAAAACCACCAGCCTGAAATCTTGTCTGTGATGGCACTGCAAATTCTCCTTTTTCAGCTTCCCTTTCAAAATCTTCCTTCTCTCACATTAAAAGGAGAAACACACCTGCTCACTGATCCCAAACCTTAGCACAGCTCACTTCCATTCTCTGTCACCAAACAAAGGGTCAGTTTGAGTGTTAAGAAAATAACAACTGGAAAACAAATTCTTTTGCAAATCTAGTAGTTTATCTGCTTTCAACAATACTGAAGGAGGATCTAACCAGTTTTTACCAAAAATAATTTTTGGTGATAGATTGATTTTTGACACATAACTCAGAAATAGTTCAAAGGATTGAGTGATGCTGCAATAACAGAACACTTCCCATTCCTATCTCTTACTTATATAATTAGGATTTCTCAGTGCTTTATCACGATAAAAAAAGAAGAGTATGAAATAGAAAGGCCGGGCGTGGTGGCTCAAGCCTGTAATCCCAGCACTTTGGGAGGCCGAGACAGGCGGATCACTAGGTCAGGAGATGGAGACTATCCTGGCTAACACGGTGAAACCCCATCTCTACTAAAAAATACAAAAAACTAGCCGGGCGAGGTAGCGGGCGCCTGTAGTCCCAGCTACTCAGGAGGCTGAGGCAGGAGAATGGCGTAAACCCGGGAGGCGGAGCTTGCAGTGAGCTGAGATCCGGCCACTGCACTCCAGCCTGGGCGCCAGAGCGAGACTCCATCTCAAAAAATAAATAAATAAATAAAAATAAAAATAAATTAAAGTAAAAAAAAAAAAAAAAGAAAGGTCACATGTGGTGTAGTTTATAATAGCAAAATATTGGAAACAACCTGTGAGGGTAGCAATGTGGGTTTATTGAAAGCTAAGGTGCTCTATAAATGATTTGCTCTGCAGCTTTCTCTCTCTCTCTCTCTCTCTCTCTCCAATCAATCCAAGAACTAGAACATTACTAATAACCAACAACTTAAATCAACCTGTGTCCTTCTCATCCATCCAGAATGTTTTCTTCTCTCATTTCCGGGGTTAGCCACTATCTTGTATGTCATGTTTATAGTTTTCTCATTTTTTATGTATCCCTTTTTGAGCTTTGCTTCATATGTAAATATGCCTAGGCAATATATTTCCCAGTTTTCCTTCAAAAAAAAAAGAAAGAAAGAAATAGAATTGGCCGGGTGTGGTGGCTCATACCTGTAATCCCAGCACTTTGAGAGGCTGAGGCGGATGAATCACCTGAGGTCAAGAGTTCGAGACCAGCTGGCCAACATGCTGAAATGCCACCTCTACTTAAAATTTAAAAGTTAGCTGGGCATTGTAGTGAACACCTGTAATCCCAGCTACTAGAGGGGGTGAGACAGGGGAATTGCTTGAACTCAGGGGGCAGAGGTTGCAGTGAGCCGAGATCGTGCCACTGCACTCCAGCCTGGGCAACAGAGGAAGACACATCTCAAAAAAAAAAAGCTAAATCCCCATTCTGGCAATAATCAATATTCACCCATGTATGAAGAGCTCATTTCTTTATTTTAAAACAAAAAAAAGCCACAGTCCTGTGTATTTCATTGAGATACATTTCCAATAACTAAATTTTTAACAATCATTTATCAAAACATAATACCTTTATATTAGTTTGAATTATGTGATCATGGCAATGGCAAATTCTGTTTACTTCTGAATTCAATTAACATTTAGCGCCTCATGGTCACAGACATTTTAACATTTTTATTTTAAAATGATATATTTTTAAAGTATGAGAAGTATGAGAGGGTTAACAGTTAATAAGACTTTCCAGTCTAAAAATATTTTTTATTCTGACAAAATTCTGGAGTACAATGGAAATACAACTTCCACAAGCAAACAGTTAAAGAATTCATTCAATTTTTTAGAAGATGATGGTAGGAAACAAATTGCTGTCCACAAGTATCATTAAATACATAAATAAAAGTAACGAAACAGTTTAATTATTAAATGTCAACATTTTAAAATATCCTAGAAATTACATGCTATGCAACTATGTAAACATGTAGAAAAAAAAAAACTTTTCAGAATCAATACAAAAAATACATTGTTTTACAAAATTCTTTCAAGCCTATATGAGCAAAAAGGTTTGAAAACTGGTGGCATGGAGGCCGAGCACTGTGACTCATGTCTGTAATCCCAGCACTTTGGGAGGCTGAGGTGGGCGGATCACCTGAGGTCAGGAGTTCAAGACTGGCCAACATGGTGAAACTCCGTCTCTACTAAAAATACAAAATTAGTCAGGAGTGCTGTAATCTCAGCTACTCAGGAGGCTGAGGCACAAGAATTGCTTGAACCCGGGAGGCGGAGGTTGCAGTGAGCCAAGATCACACCACTGCATTCCAGACTGGGTGACAGAGCGAGACTCAGTCTCGGAAAAAAAAAAAACCAACAACAAACTGTTGCCATGGGTCATGCGTGGTTTTAGCCTCTATTTAGATGGTATTCTGAAAACATGACCTTTGGTGAAATATTTATTTATTTAGTTGTTGGGTTTTGGCTCACGTAATAAAGGGGGGTAATACGAGAAGGCATGAAACACATCTGGCTGACTGGGACATCTGAAACTAATAAATAGAGTAAACCAGACTGTTAACAAAACATTTTGTCTGAATGCATAAAAATCTTAAAAAGTGTTTAATTATATTTACTTTTAAGTACCAAAACAGGGCATAGTCAGACACCCGCTAGAAAATCTAACAGAATAAACTGTTCATCATCAGTTTAATTTACCCAGTGCCTACTGTGAGCTGGGCCCTCGACATACAAGTACACATTCCTTCAATAGTTTGAGCATTTTCCAGGGCTCAGACAGTGTTCTAGGTACCGACAATACTGCAGTGAACAAAACTGACAAAGATCACTGTCCTGCTGGAGTTTACGCTCGGGCAGGATGCACAGATAATAAACATTACAAATAAGAACATAATACAGGCCAGGCCTAGTGGCTCACACCTGTCATCCTAGAACTTTGGGAGGCTGAGGGAGGCAGATTGCCTGAGCCCAGGAGTTCAAGACCAGCCTAGGCAACATAGCAAGATCTCGTCTGTACTTTTAAAATATAAATAAAGTTTTTTTTAAAAAATCATACAGTATGTTGAAAAGGGACAAGTGCAAGAGAAAAAATAAGCAGAGCAAGGAAAGGAACATGGGGAGAGGGGGGTCACAATTTTAAATAGAATGTGCTCGCAGACATAAAGATAGATATTTGCCTAATTATGACATCACTGTGGTAAGTACTATAGGAGATTAAGGCTCTCAGTGGGAACGAGGAGGAGATACCTAGTTCTCCCTCAAAGAGGTAGTGATATATGAGCCAACTCTTGAGAGAGCAAAAGATGTTGGCCAGAATCACAAGAGGAAGAAGGACCCTCCCAGTCAAGAGAATAAATAGCCCGTGCAGAAAGGGCACAGAGAGGTAGGTGCACATACACAGCACATTCATGGCAGGCAGTAAACCTAGAGGAGGTAAGAGGGCGCCACTATAGAGAAGCTGGGCAGGTTCAGATCTGAGAGCTTCCATTTCTGCTGTGGGGGCCAACGGAGCACACTACCAGCTCCTGGAGGCAGCTCCCAAAGGTGGGTCCACAGGGGCCACGCTAGAGACAGAGACCTATTGACACTCCCACAACAGGAAGAAAGGAAAGAGCAGAGCCGAGATCAGGGAAGGAGAGAGCAGCGAGCAGCACAAACTCAAAAAGCTCCCAAGTCCAGGCGCGGTGGTTCACACCTGTAACCCCAGCACTTTGGGAGGCCAAGGCGGGTGGATCACGAGGTCAGGGGTTCGACACCAGCCTGGCCAACATGGTGAAACCCTGTTTCTACTAAAAATGCAAAAATTGGCTGGGCGTGGTGGCGCGCGCCTGTAGCGGGGGGCTGAGGCAGGAGAATCGCTTGAACTGGGGAGGCAGAGGTTGCAGTGAGCCGAGATCACACCACTGCACTCCAGCCTAGTGAGAGAGATTCCGTCAAAAAAAAAAAAAAAAACCGCAACCCCCAAGCAGTTAGAAGTAGAGAGACTCAGGGCCCAAAGCAATGAAGCTCAGGCCACAAGGGAGATGATGGGGCCACTCCCTAAAGGGAGGAAACCTGTGAAAGGGACCCAGCAGTAGCTAGAAATACAAGTCTGGACTGGAGGAAATTCTAGGCTGGAGATACAGACTAAAAAGCCTGAGAAGGGAAACTGAAGGCATCAGAATGGATATGATCCACCTCTCTCTCTCTTTCTCTCTCTCTCTCTCTCTCCCCCTCTGACACACACACACACACACACAAAGAATAGTATCAAGCATAAAGAAGAGCACCAAGGATTTCTAAGCATTTCCTTTTTCAGAAAGAAGTTGCTCACATGAACACTATTATTAATATTTTTTTCATCTATCTTAAGCATACACTGTGTCAAACCCCCACAAATAACCAAAAGCAAAAAAAGCAGCTTCTTAAGAATGAGGCAATGACAAAAACAAGGCTGTTACAGATAACTTTTGGAACCACAAGAAACAAAATTATAATTCAAACCAAAGAGAAGTATTCCAAACCTACTCAAAAGATCAGGAAGGCCAGACACAGTAAATTCTAAGTCTAGGCCAAGTATATTTTCAAAGTCCTTCCCAATTTCCTTAAGCTAGCAAAAAATACAGAGAGATTTTAAAACACTATCAGGGCACCACAAAGTTAGATTTTTGTGGCCTAATATTTTAGTAATTCACAGTAACAACATATAAGCCAATAATATCTTTTAAATTTACAGGAACCCTAAGCAGCAAAGAACTACCCACAAAATACAAGTTCGCTCATCTTTCCTGAGAAGTTGCACTTTCAACAATGCTTCTGTATTAAGGAAAAATGCAACAGCACTCTTATTTTAAAATTAAATAGTTTTTCAGCACTTTAAGAAAAATAAACACCTCTGAAGCAATTAATATATTCAAATTCAACAGTCATTTCTTTCAAGAGCTTTTTTACTTGTACTGTTTTCACAAAAGTAAACATTCTATCCAAATGAAACATCAGTTTCTTTTATAGAACTTTAGCCTGAGCCAGGCTTGGTGGTGCGCGCCTGTAATCCCATCACTCTGGGAGGCTGAGGTGGGTGTATCACCTGAGGTCAGGAGTTCAAGACCAGCCTGGCCAACAGGGCGAAACCCTGTCTCTACTAAAAATGCAAAAATTAGCCAGTCGTGGTGGCGGACACCTGTAATCCCAGCTACTTGGAAGGCTGAGGCAGGAGAACTGTTCCAACCCAGGAGGCAGAGGTTGCAGTGAGCCAAGATCGCACCACTGCATTCTATCCTGGGCGACAGAGTGAGACTCTGTCTCAAATAAATAAATAAATAAAAGAATTTTAGCCTGTTAGCTAATTCACAAAAGAACTGGTACTGCTACACTCTTTTAAAAATAAAAATAAAAAGCATACTGGCAACGATATGAATTAAGATATATGAATGCCCTCTTCCATTTTATTTTATTTTATTTTATTTTTTATTTATTTTAGAGATGGAGGTCTCACTATGTTGCTCGGGCGGGTCTCGAACTCTTGGCCTCAAGCAATTTTCCTGCTTCAGCCTCCAGAGTAACTGGCACTACAGGCACTAAGCCATGATTTGTTTTTGTTTTTGTTTTTTGGGGGTTTTTTTTGAGACGGAGTTTCACTCTTGTTGCCCAGACTGAAGGGCAACGGTGTGATCTCGGCTCACCACAACCTCTGCCTCCCAGGTTCAAGCGATTTTCCTGCCTCGGCCTCCCAAAGTGCTGGGATTACAGGCATGAGCCACTGCGCCCGGCCAGCCATGGTTTTTTTTAAGGTAGAGAAAAATAAAAGTCTGCAAGTGTTTTAACTTTTAGTCATTCATAAGAATGAACACTATTGTTTTTGTCATTGTACATATACTGACAACAAACACTTTTTTTTTTGACACTGAGTCTCCCTGTGTCACCCAGGCTAGAACACAGTGGTACCATCTCAGCTCACTGTAACCTCCACCTCCCGGGTTCAAGTGATTCTCTTGTCTCTACCTCCCAAGTAGCTGGGATTACAGGCATGAACAACTATGCCCAGCTGATTTTGGTATTTTTAGTAGAGACAGGGTTTCACCATGTTGGCCAGGCTGGTCCCAAACTCCTGATTTCAGGTGATCCGCCCACCTCAGCCTCCCAAAGTGCTGGGATTATAGGCATGAGCCACTGCACTGGCTGACAACAAACATTTTTGATGGTGAAGTGCCCTAAAGGCATTTCTTCTACAAAAATGTACCCTAATCACATTTTAAAGTTCTAGATCCTCTTTTCCCAATTCCCATTTCTCTCCTCCCCTCTCCTGATTTCTCCTCCCCCCACCCCACCCATCTATCTTTCCCCATTACACACACACACACACACACACACACACACACAGATCCTTTAAACATTTCTACCAGGGAGCAATTTTTTTTTCATGGTGCTCACAAGTAGAAACATTTGCACAAATGGTAGGTTCCCTAACAAATCCCAAAAGAAGCACTCTTTTCTGGTATCAGTTACACAGACATTCATACATAAATACCTACTATGTATATAGGCCAGTATTCTTATTTTGAAATGTATACTAAATTATATACACACTAGATATAAAATCCCATCACAAGTGTTTACCAACAAAATCATTTGGGTTATACCAGAATATAAAGCTGCAAAACACACGTGGTCCACAGTACTCCACTGTTTCCCACCCTCCCATTTCCTTTCCTATCCTGTTTCTGCTTTCCTGCCTCCTTTTTCCCCACCATCCCACATAAACTCTAAGTCCCAGTCTGTGGCTCAGCTAACCCCATGTCTGACCCCTGGTCTGTTTACTTCGAAAGCCCCTTTCCGCTCCAGCCTCTCTCTCTACCCATTCTTAGAGGGTTCTCTGAAATGTCACTTCTTTCATGAAGACTTTCCTGGCTGATTCCCTGAACCTGATGTGATCTCTCCCATCCTTTGAGCCGCAGGGGCCCCTCACTCGCATCTCTCTTACAGCACTTAATTTGACTGTATCATGCAATCATATCTACCCTCTTGAATTATATATAATTATATCTGTATCCCTGTAGTCCTATGAGACCAGCACATAACATGAATACAGCTGAACTGTCTCAAACCCACATGCTCCTGTAACAAATAATGTATTTCCAATACAGCTGCCCATAAACCCACACCTATACCCAAGCCCTCTAACAAGAATATTTCCCACCTTAGGAAGAATCTGAGAAAGTTATCTGTCGAGAAAAGTAACACAAAACCAGTATCCTAGTATTTTAACACATTGCCTCAATTTCCATAATGTCATATTACTTGAAAGTGAAAATAAACATTAGCTCAAGTTGTTAAGACATTTTAAAGTAAGAGAAATGTGATACAGTCCAGTAGGAAATCAGATTTGGAATTAAAACTATTACCGTTTACCCTGCCTCTCTTAAATTCCTCGTCTTTTTCTCCAGTGCTCCTAAACATTGTTGCCGGTAACATCAATAGATGTTTTGCTTCTTCAGGTGAGTAGTTTGGAGAACAGAAGCTTGGTTAAAAATAAGGGAAGTGCAAAGTGTGGATAAATGGATGGGGTCAGTGTCAACGATGTAGGCATTTTGAAATCAATCTAATGATTTCTGAAAAGCATTCAGAGACTGCTATATAAGCCTGAGAGGTACATCTACGTTTTGAGGGTCTTAACAAATTTGTAATTTTAGTCCTTTCTAAATGAGTTAGTGTTTCACCTTTCAAAACATCTTTAAACCCAGTAATAATCCCAACAGTATATGCTGTATGTATTTACTCTGTCAAAGAATACTTCCTCTTATTTCTACAGCTCAACAACACTTAACTTCAGGATTCCATCCTCACATTGATCATCTCAACACAATCACTTTTTCTTAATTTTCCTCTCAGATTCAGTCCAAATATTCTTTTCTCAGGTGACTCCAACTGCTTTTTTACAGTACCATCAAGGTTTTAGTAACTTCCTCTTCTTTATTTGTCTTTCACACGGTCTCAACTGCTTCCTTATATTCTCCCTTATGTCTCCAATATAAAAAATGACATCAAATGAGACACAAAACCAGGAAGCACCTTTTACATTATACTGTATTACATAAATATTTTATTTCTATTATTCGTTCTCATGTTTTTGCTGCTTTCCACCCCCATCTCACCCGCACACCTACTTAGGACAATTTCTTCCAAATGCTTTCCTGCCAAAGGCATTTGCTACTTAGCAGGCATTTATGTGAATGACTCTTTTTGAGACAGGGTATTGCTTTGTTGCCCAGGGTGGAGTGCAGTGGCACAATCATTGCTCACTGAAGCCTCAAACTCCTTGTTCCAAGCAATCCTCCCACCTCAGCCTCCCAAATAGCTAAGACTGGAGGCACACACCACTATGTCCACCTAATTTTTTATTTTATTCTTTTTGTAGAGACGGGGTCTTGCTATGTTGCCCAGACTAGTCTCAAACTCTTGAGATCAAGCAGTCCTCCCACTTCGGCCTCCTAAAGTGCTGAGATTGCAGGTGTGAGCCACTGTACCCAGCCATGTGAATGATTTTAGAAGAATCTCCTAGACTCTCTAATTCCTTCTAAAGAATTCCCAAAAAAAGGGCCAAGCATTATGGTTCACACCTGTAATCCCAGCACTTTGGGAGGCAGAGTCAGGCAGATCACTTGAGGTCAGGAATTCAAGACAAGCCTGGCCAACACAGTAAAACCCCGTCTCTACTAAAAATACAAAAATTAGCTTGGCGTGGTGGCACATATGTGTAGTCCCAGCTACTCAGGAGGTTGAGGCAAGGGAATTGCTTGAACCCAGGAGGCAGAGGTTGCAGTGAGCCAAGATCACACCACTGCACTCCAGCCTGGGCAACAGAGCAAGACTTCATCTTAAATAAATAAAACATAAATATAAATAAAAAATTCTCAAAAAGACTTTCATGAAAGCTATCATGGAACTGTGTTACCCAACTGTATGACCAAAAAGACCTAAAGAATCTAAGCAACTTTAATTTCTGGTTTTATAGATGAAGAAGTGGAAACCCAGAGGGGTTAACTGACTCAACCAAAATCACACAGATGGTTAACGACAGAACCAGAATTAGAATCCAGGTCTTCGAACCTCTTTACTTTTGTGTACTATTGGTGGTATTGGTTTTTTGGTTTTGTTCTTACTTTGATTTAATTACTTTTTGCATTAATTTGGGGGGGGTAGTTTATTTCTGATTATAAAAGTAATATAGGCTCACCGAAGAAGATCTGGAAAGTAAAAAAATGAACGTAAAAAATTGCTAATTCACTTTTCAAGTATCACTGCCTCTCACATACCCTCACTCAATACAAACTATTTGTCCCAAAACTCTTCTTCATGGATTTATATAGCCCCATACTCAATGGTGGTCACCAAATACCATAATTTTTGTTGTTGTTTTCCTTTTTTTTTTTTTTTTTTGAGACAGAGTCTCACTCTCACCCAGGCTGGAGTGCAATGGCCCAATCATGGCTCACTGCAGCCTTGACCTCGCAGGTTCAAGTGATCCTCCCACCTCAGCCTCCCAAGTAGCTGGGACTACAGGTGCACACCACCACGTCCAGCCAATTTTTGTATTTTTTGTAGAGATGGGGTTTTGCCACATTGCTCAGGCTGGTCTTGAACTCCTAAGTTCAAGCAATCTGCCCTCTGGTCTTCCAAAGTGCTGGAATTACAGGCATGAGCTGCTGCACCTAGCCAATACCAAAATTCTTAATTTCAGTTATCAACAAGTTTCCTGATGACACCGAGATTTAGAATATTTCTACCATGGTATGTCAGACTTTAATTCAAGTACAAGTCATCTTCCTTTTCTTTGAGTGATGCTTTTCTCAGCTACATTATCAATGTTTAAAGAATACATGTAACTAGAAAAGTGGCACACATACAGCCACAAATCCAATGAAGTCCAGGCCAATTTATATCATCACCTACAATGCTGAAACATGATATATTTTGTGTATCTTAAAAACAAGTAGCTGAGGTAAGTAACTATAAACATACATTTTTCCTTAAATTTTATGTATATGTTAGTATATGAATACCTAAGTCTGAATGACCTCTAGCTAATAAGTAGTAAAATTCTTGCAGAGTAGAAGAACTAGGCCAAATAAAATTGTGCTAACCAATATAGCAGCCAGTAGCCACGTATAACTACGGAGCACTTGAAATATGATTAGTCCTACCTATTCAGTAAATGGTGTTGGGGAAACTGGCTAACCACATGCAGAACAAAACTCGACCCCTACATCTTTCACCATATATAAAAATTAACTCAAGATGGATTAAGGATTTAAATGTAAGATCTCAAAACTATAAAAATTCTAGAAGAAAACGTAGGCAATATCATTCTGGAATGCAATAAAATCAAAAGTTGACAAGTGGAACCTAATTAAACTAAAGCACTTCTGCACAGTGAAATTATCAACAGAGTAAACAGACAACCTACAGAATGGGAGAAAATATCTGCAAACTATGCATCTGACAAAGGACTAATATCGAGAACTAGAAGAAACTCAAGCAAATCAACAAGAAAAAAACAACCGCATTAAAAAGTGGGCAAAGGACATGAGCAAACACTTCTCAAAGAGGACATACGAGCAGTCAACAAGCCTATCAAAAAATGCTCACTATCACTAATCATCAGGGAAATGCAAATCAAAATCACAACAAGATACCACCGCACACCAGTCGGAATGGATACTATTAAAAAGTCAAAAAATAACATGTTGGCAAGGTTGCAGAGAAAAAGGAACGCTCATACACTGATGATAGAATTGTAAATTACTTCAGCCCCTGTGTTAAGCAGTTTAGAGATTTCTCAAAGAACTAAAAATAGACTTGCCATTTGACCCAGCAATTCCATTACTGGGTATATACCCAAAGAAAAATAAATGGTTGTTCAACCAAAAAGACACCTGCACTCTCATGTTTATCACAGCACTATTCACAATAGGAAAGATATGGAATCAACCTTCAACAGTGGACTGGATTTAAAAAAAAAAATGTGGAACATATACACCATAGAATACTATGCAGCATAAGAAAGAATGAAATCATGTCCTTTGCAGCAATGTGAATGCAGCTGGAGGTCATTATCCTAACTGAATTAACACAGGAACAGAAAGCCAAATACCGCATATTTTCACTTATAAGTAGGAGTTAAACATTGGGTACACGTGAACATAAAGATATAAACAATACACACTGGGGACTGCAGAAGGGGGAAGCCAGGTGGCAAGGGTTGAAAAACTACCCACTGGATACTGTGTTCACTATTTGGATAACAAGTTCAATTCAAATCCAAACCTCAGCATAGAGTGATATATTCATGTAACAAACCTGTACATGGACTCCCTGAATCTATAATTTTAAAAAACAGCAATATGACTAGTCCTTATTGAGGTATGCTGTAAATATAAAATACACATGAGACTTCAAAGATGTAGTGTGAAAAAAAGAATCTAAAAATAGCTCATTTTTATATTGGTTACATGTTGAAATGATAATATTTTAGATATACTGAGTTAAAGAAAGCATATTATTAAAATTAATTTCAGACTGGGGACAGTGGCTCACGCCTATAATCCCAACACTTTGGGAGGCGGAGGTGGGCAGATCACCTGAGGTCAGGAGTTCAACACCAGCCTGGCCAACATGGTAAAACCCCGTCTCTACTAAAAATACAAAATTAGCGAGGCACGGTGGCACGCGCCTGTAGTCCCAACTACTCAGGATGCTGAGGCAGGACAATCACTTAAACCCGGGAGGCAGAGGTTGCAGTGAGCAGAGATCGCACCATTGCACTCCAGTCTGGGTGACAAGAATGAAACTCCATCTCAAAAACATTAATTAATTAATTAATTAATTTCTTCTGTTTCTTTTTACTTTTTTTAAATCTGACTACTGGAAAATTTAAAATTACATATGTGTACCACATTTGTGGTCTGTATCATATTTTTATTGGGGAGCACTAAAGTAAGACAATAAAGGAAACAAAGGGGACAAAGAAACACATCAAGAAACAAAGGGGAAAACTTTCCATTCGCTAGGCCCTGGAAGAGCCCAGAAACTTTCTACTCTGTGTTCACAAAAGAAACCTAATCATTCTCTGTTCTTCAATAACCTGACCTACAGCTTACCACCTCCGAACAAGAATTACAGGTGTATCTTAAAGGCACACTGATTTTTTTATATCTTTATATACACCTAATATGCTTTGCTTTATATATATGCTTTATATACACCTAATACAACCTAAATTGTCATGATAAAGGAAGAAAAAATAATAATGCTTTATTTTCTAATGGGACAGCTTCCTTTTTATTCATAAGGAGACTTACTTCATGAGACTTTCTGCACCACGCAGCTGTTCTTTCCAGTTAAGGACTCAAAAATTCCTGACTGACTCTTACATGATGGTTGACAACGTAAAAAATTAAACCAAATATAAAGGTGCTCTTTAGGAAGACTTTAATAAACAAGCAGTATTCCACATTATTATGGCTCTAAGGCCTCTTATAAAGATTTTTAAAGGGTCATAACAGGTTTAAATTAATCCCATGGAAAGAATCTGACATTTTAAAAGGATCTGATGACTCAAAACATTCTTTCGGACTCTCCCAGCCTCTTCACTGGAAATGTACTCAGGACAGTCATACCAGTTGGGTTTCTTGTATGATAGCACAGATCAAGCACAAACTTGAAATGTGGAATAAGAAGAGTTATCTTAGGCTCTCCTTGATCATCAAGTGTTTTGTTTTTGTTTGTTGGGTTTTTTATTGTTGTTGTTTTGGTTTGGTTGGGAAGGATAGTGGCATGTGTGTGTTTTACTTTTACATTTGAGTGGAAAGGCGTACTGAACGGCAAAACAATGACAGCCAAGTCTTCCAGTCCAGAAATTACCAGGAGCCTTATCAGAACCAGACATGGAGTCTTTAGACAACTTTTATAGCGTCATAGAAGATACCAGGCTTCACTTTGACAAGCTCTACTAAATTGGCCTGCCTGTCCCTAGTGCCGAGCAAAACATGAAAAAGCTAGAAACAACAACACAAAGTCAAGAGCAGCCAGCCGCTCTAGGCAAGAAATTCTGATCTACTAAAGGTGAGTGTGGCATGCAGCCATAAGAAATAGGGTAGAATCGGCTGGGCGCGGTGGCTCACGCCTGTAATCCCAGCACTTTGGGAGGCCAAGGCGGGGGGATCACGAGGTCAGGAGATCAAGACCATCCTGGCTAACACGGTGAAACCCTGTCTCTACTAAAAATACAAAAAGTTAGCCAGGCGTGGTGGCAGGCACCTGTAGTCCCAGCTACTTGGGAGGCTGAGGCAGGAGAATGGTGTGAACCCAGGAGGCGGAGCTTGCAGTGAGCCGAGATCGCGCCACTGCACTCCAGCCTGGGCAACAGAGCGAGACTCCATCTCACAAAAAAAAAAAAGAAATAGGGTAGAATCGGTTTAAGCAAAGGAATCATCAGATAGTTGTATGATAGAGCACCCTAACTCCTTTGTGTAAAGCAGGGTTTCTCAACCTCAGCACTGTTGACGGTCAGGCCCAGATAACTATTTTTCGGTTTTGTGGATTGTTTGTTTTTTTTTTTTAACCCCAAACTCCCGGGCTCAAGTGATCCTCCTGCCTCCACCTCCTGTGTAGCTGGGACTACAGGTACTCGCCACCAAGCCAAACTAACAAGATAACTATTTATTGTGAGCAGCTCTTCTGTGAACTGTAGGATATTCAGCATCATCCGTGGCCTGTCTGCCACTAGATGCCAGTAGCAAGTCCTTACTGTTTCCGACTTCATTCCTCACTCAAGTGTCACAACCAGGTATCTCCAGACATTGCCAAATTACCCTGTGTTGGGGAGGGAGCGGGGGTGCAAAAGAACCCCTAGGTGAGAATCATCAGTAGAGAGCAAAGACACCGAAAACAGTTGCTAAATAACGGCTGCTTACACTGTATCCAGCGTGACAAACTGTACTCAAGCTGTTAGTTTTGCACATGTAGCAAAACGTATTTCTGACAAAATTTCTGATATTACCACACATGAAGGATAACAATATAATGAAGTACTCTAGGAGTATTAACCAGGTAAGCTTCAAATGACACAGGATTCTTAAATCACTGTGGAAGTAATGGTATCTGCCTCACTAATTTAGTTTGTAAACTTCTAAAAATCCAATTAACCAGTAATGATGGTCAAGTTTTCAGATGATGTTCCAACTCCTAAAGTCAGGTTACTTGTTCTTTTTAAAATTATAGTTTTAGGGCCGGGCGCGGTGGCTCAAGCCTGTAATCCCAGCACTTTGGGAGGCCGAGACGGGTGGATCACGAGGTCAGGAGATCGAGACCATCCTGGCTAACACGGTGAAACCCCGTCTCTACTAAAAAAATACAAAAAAACTAGCTGGGCGATGTGGCGGGCGCCTGTAGTCCCAGTTACTCGGGAGGCTGAGGCAGGAGAATGGCGTAAACCCGGGAGGGGGAGCTTGCAGTGAGCTGAGATCCGGCCACTGCACTCCAGCCCAGGCTACAGAGCGAGACTCTGTCTCAAAAAAAAAAAAAAAAAAAAATTATAGTTTTAAATTTTAGCTGTTTAAATTAAACTGTAGAAGGTATTCTCAAATACTCTACTAGAAATGTAAAACGCAATGTATAAAGCAATGTAGCAGCACCTACCAAGGCTTTTATTTTTTACCCAGAATTCCACTTTTAAGAATTTATCTTATAGACATACTCCCCTATGTGAACACAGAGATATGTCTTAAGTAGTTCCCCACCAATGCTGTTTACAACAGCTGTAAAATAAAAATGCTCCAGATGTTATCAGTAAGAAAGTGGCCGTAAGTAAGTTACTACTTATTCACACCTTGGAAGACTGTACAGCCATTTATTTATTTATTTATTTATTTATTTATCAGACAAAAGTCTTACTCTGTTGTCCAGGCTGGAGTGCAGTGACACCATCTTGGCTCAATACAACCTCCATCTCCTGGGTTTAAGTGATTCTCCTGCCTCAGCCTCCTGAGCAGCTGGCATTACAGGTGTGCACCACCACACTTGGCTGATTTTTTGTATTTTTAGTAGAAACGAGGTCTCTCCCCAGGTTGACCAGCCTGGTCTCTAACTCCTGACTTCAGTGATCTGCCCCCATCAGCCTCCCAAAGTGCTGGGATTACAGGTGTGAGCCACCGTGCCCAGCTATACAGCCATTTAAAAAAAAAAAAAAAAAAGACAACAAAAAAAATGACAAACTTTTCAGTAGGAAATGAAACATTCGCAGAGGCCAAGATGGTGGATCATGCCTGTAATCTCAGCATTTTGGGAGGCTGAGGTGAGTGGATCACTTGAGCTCACCAGTTCAGGACACGCCTGGACAACATGACAAAACTCCATCTCTACAAAAAATACAAAAACTAGCCAAGCATGGTGGTGCATGCCTGTAGTTCTAGCTACTTGGGAGAGTGAGGTGGGAGGATGGCTTGAGCCCAAGGGGCGGAGGCTGCCGTGAGCCAAGATCATGCCACTACACACCAGCCTGAGCAATAGAGCCAGACCTTATCTCAAAAAACAAAAAACAAAAAGGCCGGGCATGGTGGCTCATCCCTGTAATCCCAGCATTTTGGGAGGCCGAGGCAGCCGGATCACCAGATGTCAGGAGTTTGAGACCAGCCTGGCTAACACGGTGAAACCCCATATCTACTAAAAATACAAAAATTAGCTGGCCCAGTGGCGTGCACCAGTAATCCCAGCTACTTGGGAGGCTGAGGCAGGAGAAACACTTGAACCTGGGAGGAGGTTGCAGTGAGCCAAGAACATGCCACTGTGCTCCAGCCTGTGCAACAGAGCGAGTCTATCTCAAAGACAAAAAAAAAAAAAAAAAATCATAGAAATATATATAGTGAGAGAGAAAGAGTACAGTACTATGTTTATAAAAATAAACATGTCTGGCCAGGCACGGTGGTTCACGCCTGTAATCCCAGCACTTTCGGAGGCTGAGACGGGCAGATCACTTGAGGTCAGGAAGTAAAGACCAGCCTGGCCAACATGGTAAAACCCCATCTCTACTAAAAATACAAAAAGAAGGAAAAAAAAAAAAATTAGCTGGGCAATGTGGTGACCTGTAATCCCAGCAACTAGGGAGGCTGAGGCAGGAGAATTGCTTGAAGCCAGGAGGCAGAGGTTGCAGTGAGCTGAGATTGTGGCCACTGCACTCCAGCCTGGGTGACAGTGCAAGGCTCCATTTAAAAAAATAAAAATAAAAATGTCTACATATATGTATACATAGACAAAAAAGTCTAAAAGAATGCATACTAATTTGTTTTCATTTTTTTTGGCAAGCATTTTTGGGTTTTTGTTTGTTTGTTTCTCAAGATAGGGTCTCTCTCTCTCTCTCTCTCTGTAACCCAGGCTGGAGGGCAGTGGTGCAACCATGGCTCACTGCAACCTCGACCTCCTGGGTGCAAATGATCCTCTTGCCTCAGCCTCCCAAGTAACTGAGACAACAGGCACGTACCACCATGCCCAGCTAGTTTCTTTGATTTTTGTAGAGACAAGGTCTCCCTATGTTGCCTGGGCTGGTCTCCAACTCTTGGGCTCCAGCAATACTCCCGCCTCAGCCTCTCAAAGTGCTGGGATTACAAGCGTTGAGTCACCATGCCCGGCCAAGCATACGTTTTTTACGCCATTTACAGTATTTTTCAAGACCAAGACTTAAAAATAATTTGCACTGCTCATTTTACAAATTAAATGTTTAGGATTTTCTTTGGTAAATATCACTACTTCTATAAATCATGCTTTGTGGATTATTCTGCATCATACACTGGGATGTATTGCTGTTCACCATTTATCCAGTAACATTATGCCAACACTGCTTGAGCCCTCAAGAGTGAGCCACTTGGCCAGGCGCAGTGGCTCATGCCTGTAATCCCAGCACTTTCAGGAGGCCGAAGCGGGCAGATCACCTGAGGTCAGCAGTTAGAGACCAGCCTGGTCAACATGGTAAAACCCTGTGTCTACTAAAAACACACACACACACACACAAATTTGTCAGGCATGGTGGCTCACACCTATAGTCCCAGCTACTCAGGATGCTGAGGCACAAGAATCACTTGAACCTGGGAGGCGGAGGTTGCAATGAACCGCCACTTAAGGCTTAATGAAATTTGCCAAACCAACCTCAAAGAGTTAAGAAACCTCACCCAGCTCCCCTCTTGAACTATAACCCATCAATAACTAAGAAAATATACAGAGGGAAATAGTTCAATTTAGAACACTGTTTTAGTAAGTGTTTATTAAGTGCTTAATAAACATGTAATTTATAGTTTAATTTAGCAGAATTTCATCATATGCAGTCAAATTTAAATGATTCTAATTTTCCTTTTCAATTTATTGATCTGAGTAATCAAAACTAATGGATGTGATTTTTCTTCTCCACCTTAAATCTTAAAAGAATGAGCAAAGAAGCCAAATGCCAGGGAGGGGAGAGCATTAGGAGATATGATGAGTTAATGGGTGCAGCACACCAACATGGCACATGTATCCATATGTAACAAACCTGCACGTTGTGCACATGTATCCTAGAACTTAAAGTATAATTAAAAAAGAAAAAAAAAAAAGCCAAATGACTGACAGACTGACAGAACTAACAATAAAAATTAAAATTTCAATTCTAGATTTGGAATAACACACTATTTTATCTGGGTACACAGGTTTTTTTTTCAAAAAAAAAAGTAGTTTTTCAAGAATTTTTCTAGTTCTAAAATACACAGGCAGAGAGACACACTTCAAATCAAAATGTCAGGCACTCACCATAATAGCTATGGCCTTTAAACCACCCCAGTACCCTTCCCCCTGCCCACAGCTCTAGCCAGTTTAACCGCTTTTAAACGGAACATTCTAAATTGCTAAAAATAAACTATCTCTATTTCCTTCTGATTAAGTTTTCCCATTTTCCCATGACATTTTAACCTTTATTCAGGCAGTTATGATCACAAACATACAATATCTATATGATACCATTTCTAGCCATTTTATATAGAGATATATCAATGTGTGATAGTATTTCCTTTCCCTTCAAACAACAATATGGCAAAATAACTTTGAAGATCTCTAGCCAATTAGAACCCTGGATCTGAAGACTGGCTCTGTGGCATTACATAAAACTTGGCTCCCCATCAAAAGGCCACAGTTATTCTTTCTTGACTACAAGCATCATCTCTGGATTATCCACATCTCTTCCATCTCCAAAGATAACTAAAAAAATACAGGGTAACTACATGAGTATAAAAACACATGAACCTGGCCGGGTGCAGTGGCTCACCCATGTAATCCTAGCACTTTGGGAGGCAGAGGTAGATCACTTGAGGTCAGGAGTTTGAGATCAGCCTGGTCAACATGGTAAACGAAACTCCATCTCTACAAAAACTACAAAAATTAGCTGGGCGTAGTGGCGCATGCCTGTAATCCCAGCTACTCAGGAGGCTGAGGCAGGAGAATTGCTTGAACCTGGGAGGCAGAGGTTGCAGTGAGCTAAGATTGCACCAGTGCACTCCAACCTGGGCAACAGAGGGAGACTCCATTTCAAAAAAAAACACACACACACATGAAACTGCTCCAGGTTTTTGCAGAAAGTGGAAAGACAGATCAATGATGGATGCAAGATGTCATACAACATCCTCCTCTGATGGCCAGAAACATACTCATGTTAGCGGCATCACCAGGCATCACACTTCTCTACTGTTCAATATTTCTATTATGAACATCAATAAATCTCATTTTCTTATTCACTTAGAATATAATACATTTGGCATGTGGTGAACTTCTGGCAATAACTGAATTTAGTTCCTACAGCTTATGTATTATTTTGAGCATGATGTCAATTCAGTCAACAAAACTAACCATCTTATCAGAAATGAACTTAGTATCACTTCTTTATAATTTAGAGAGCTTTTTCAGGTAGTATCAACCAAGTGAGGGATTTTTTAAATGTTTGTTGTTTTTTTCTTGAGACTCAATGTCCTAAAGACAAACAGTGTGGTTTTTATTCAGTGAAAAAGTAAAAGTTGCTTAAATTCTCTAAGTTCTACTTACAGAAGAAACTATGTAATATATGCATGCTTTTAAACAAATGTATACTATCAGGTTGACTTCTCTGTCCATTTCACTAACTCCTTGACATCCTTTTCTTTTCTTTTCTTTTCTTTTTCAGTCTCCATCATGCTTTGCTTGACATGGTTTTAGAAAAGGATGTTTTTCAAGCTTTGTGTACATGAACCTTTGGAAGGTTTTTAAGTGTCTTGGATCTTTATTAATATCACTAAAGAAAACACAATAACAAAACATTTTTATGAATTCAGGAAGTACTTTTAAATAAATCTTTTTTTTCCAGACAGGTCTCACTCTGTCACCCAGGCTGGAATGAGATGGCACAAACATGGTTTACTGCAGCCTCGACTTCCCCAACCTTAAGTAATCCTCCCATTTTGGCCTAACAAAGTGCTAGGATCACAGGCATGAACCACTGATCCAGTCTTAAATAAATCTTCATTAGTCACAAATCCCTATATACATCTGAAAAACACCAGCACAAATCGGTCTGCAGACAGGGGTTCATTTGGATAATCAAATCCCTTATAACAACTTCATATACCTCTCCAGCATTCGTGGCCCAAAATTAGAAACCACTGGCAGAGACTATGAAATATAAAACTGCCTAGTTAGAAGCAGAACGGCTCTTTAAAGTAAATATTAGGAATCGTAAGTGAAAATTTATTGTGTGTCAGGTACCAATGTTTTCCCCCTATAAAACTGTATTTCCAAATTTAAAATCAAAATTAGTCATGAAAATCATTTATATGTGCACATTTACTTCATCACAGGCATTTTTTAAGAAATGCAGCTACTCATAAAAAGGCCCCAGGACACACTGGAACACAGAATATGCCAGCTTCCATTTCCACCACCAAAGAGAGAAGGTTGGTTTTCGTTTGAGCTCCACTACCCAGTCAGAGTATCTGTATCTACAACCTTAATACAATTTTGAACGTATCACAGGTCAGAGCTGCCTAAAAGAGAGACAAATATATATGATAGCAGAAATGTAAAAATACAAATCATAAAATAGCCACCTCACTGTGAAACTAGAAGGGTTATGGCAGTAATAAGGATGAGAAAAAGAGCAGCAAAAACACAAATTTAGAGATTTCTCTAGATTAATCAATATTTGGTAGTATCTTGTTATTATGAGAAATAAGGCTGTGTGCAGTGGCTCACACCTGTAATCCCAGATCTTTGGGAGGTCGAGGTGGATCACCTGAAGTCAGGAGTTCGAGACCAGCCTGGCCAACATGGTGAAACTCGTCTCTACTAAAAATGCAAAAATTGGCCGGGCGCGGTGGCTCAAGCCTGTAATCCTAGCACTTTGGGAGGCCGAGACGGGCGAATCACGAGGTCAGCAGATCGAGACCATCCTAGCTAACACGGTGAAACCCCGTCTCTACTAAAAAATACAAAAAACTAGCCAGGTGTGGTGGCACACGCCTGTAATCCCAGCGACTCGGGAAGCTGAGGCGGGAGGATTGCTTGAGCCTGAGAGGCAGTGGTTGCAGCTTGCAGTGAGCTGAGATCCAGCCACTGCACTCCAGCCTGGGTGACAGAGCGAGACGCCGTCTCAAAAAAAAAAAAAAAAAAAAATCAAAAATTAGCCAGGCGTGGTGGTGCATGCCTGTAATCACAGCTACTTGGGAGGCTGAGGAAGCAGAATCACTTGGACCCAGGAGAAGGAGGTTGTAGTGAGCTGAGATCGCACCACTGCACTCCAGCCTGGAAGACAGACCAGGACTCTATATCAGAAAAAAAAGAAAGAAGGAAACCATGGAATGTTTGCTCTGGATAAGCCCCAAGAGACCATCTATTCTAGTGCAATTGTCTCATTTTACAGATGAGGAAACTGGCCCAAAGAACTTAAGTGGCTTGCTCCGGGTCATTCAGCTGACTGGTAACAAGTCCTGATCCCAAACCTTCTGGTTCCTAGCCCAATATCTCCAGTTTTTTGTCTGGCGTTTCACAATCCCTCTGCCACGTCCTAATCTGGATTTGACTCATTATTTATGTTGAAAATTATTTTGACAATGTATAACTATTATAAACAGCTATTTCTCAAGCTTCATTTAACTATCCTGCAGATCACTCAAATTAAACCTCAGCAGTTTTCCCATCTATAGAGGGGGTGGGGATGGGTATGTTTTGGGCACTACGAATTTCTCTTATCTCCTCTTTGATCTTGAAAGTCTATGAGAAATAAATGTGTTTTTAAAAAATTAGTTTCAAAAGCACCTTTTCTTGAAAGAAATTCACTTTAATGAAAGCAAAACTTGGGTTTTCAGAAACCAATGCCCTAGATTTATTTTGACTTTAACTAAATCAGATGGGTACATCACCTCTCATTCAAATAAATACACTAAGGTGCCAAATGAAGATGCATACTTACAATGCCAAATGCTGCAGTTCTGTTTACCAACTAAGTCTTTGTGACAGGAAATAGTTCACATTGACTAAATTCTAAACTCAGGATTTAGGACAAAATACTAAAACTGATATGAATAATTGTTACATACTTGTATGGTTAACTGGTAATGACACAGAAACAATAAATACCAATATGGAAGACTATAAATGAACCAATTAAAAATATGACAGATCCCTGGGTGGGCACAGCAGGCTTTGGAAGGCCACGGCAGGAGGATCTCTTGAGGCCAAGAGTTTGAGACAATAGAGCAACATAGATAGGCAATATAGCAAGACTGCCATCTCCACAAGAAAATTTTTAAAATTAGCCTGGCATGGTGGTGCATCTGTGGTCCCACCTACTCAGGAGGCTGAGGTGGGGGGATCTCTTGAGCCTGGGACTTTAAGGTGGCAGCAGGCTATGACTGCACCACTATACAATCAGCCTGGGTGACAGAGTGAGACTCCATCTCTTGAAAAAAAAAGAAAAGAAAAACTATGACATCCTAGTGTAACAGCAGCTAAAATTTATAGAGTACAAATTGGAGCCAACTGCTTTTCACATGTTAACTCATTTAATTCTTACAACCCTACATCTACATACTATTATTATCTCCCACTTTACAAATCAGGGAACCAAGGCAGAGACAAATTAAATGACAAGGCCACAGTCAGACACTTGTAAGAGGGAGAGCCAGGACCTGCAGAGAAAATGTTAATGAGATATAACGATGGTGGAAATTTTACATGAAATGTTCAGAATAGGCAAATCTAGAGATACATAAAGTAGATTAGTGGTTGCCTGTAGCTGGGGAGAAAAGGAAGAGAGAGGAATGAGGAGTGACTGCTAATGGGTACAGAATTTCATTTTGAGGTGATAAAAATGTTCTAAATATAGAGATGGTTATACAACTCTGTGAACATACTAAAAACTAATGAATTGCACACTTTTGAAGAGTGAACTGTACAGTACATGAATTACGTCTCAATAAAGCTGTTAAAAAATATGGTGGTGCGATATAGTCAAAACGGAACCATACTCAGCAATAAAAAACAATGGAAAAGATAGTTGCCAGTATTAGGGGAAGCAGTCTGAGTCTCTATTTTTGCTACTTTAGGTCTAAAATTATTTCCGAATAAAAATTGGGGTTTTTTGTTAATTTTTATATTTTTGAGACAGGGTCTCATTCTGTCGGCCTGGCTGGAGTGCAGTGACGAGATCTCAGCTCACTGCAGCCTCCACCTCCTGGGTTCAAGCAATTCTTCCACCTCAGCCTCCCGAGTAGCTGGGATTATAGGCGCACGCCACCATGCCCAGCTAATTTTTGTAATTTTAGTTGAGATGGGGTTTCACTACATTAGCCAGGCTTGTCTCAAATTTCTGGCCTCAAGTGATCCCCCTGCCCCAGTCTCCCAAAGTGCTGGGATTACAGATGTGCGCCACCACACCCAGCTGGAAGTTGTTTTTTTAAATGGAACCATCAACACAGCATGAAGCAGAGGGCATCAGATTTAGAGGCAGGAGGTGCTGCCCTGCCTCCTGACACCCATAACTTCCCTTCTCCAAGTTCTGAGGATGACAAGATTCATCCTGCTCAACATCTCACTTGCCATGAGGACCCCACAGAAGGTGGCATGATGAAAACACTCCCACTTGGCAGGACACGGTGGCTCACGCATGTAATCCCAGCACTTTAGGACGCCAAGGCGGGCAGATCATGAGGTCAGGAGTTCGAACCAGCCTGGTCAACATGGTGAAACCCCATCTGTGTTAAAAATACAAAAATTAGCCAGGCATGGTGGCATGCGCCTGTAATCCCAGCTACTCAGGAGACTGAGGCAGGAGAATTGCTTGAACCCGGGAGGCAGAGGCTGCAGTGAGCTGAGATCCAGCCACTGCACTCCAGCCCGGGTGACAGAGCGAGACTCCGTCTCAACAAAAAAAGAAAGAAAGAAAAAGAAAATACTCCCACCACAATACTCAAATGCCATCTATAGGTAGGATAAATATTACCATGTTGAAATTTTATAAAATTTTATAAAAGCAAAATTATCAATAGAAAACTATCAGAAAAAGGTGTCTGAAAGCTCATGAAACATAGTAATAGTTAATAGCTAGGCTGGGTGCAATGGCTTACGCTTGTAATCCCAGCACTTTGCGAGTTCAAGGCGGGAAAATCACTTGGGCAATATGGTGAAACCCTGTCTCTACAAAAAATACAAAAACTAGCCAGGTGTGGTGGCACACGCCTGTAATCCCAGCGACTCGGGAAGCTGAGGCGGGAGGATTGCTTGAGCCTGAGAGGCAGTGGTTGCAGTGAGCCAAGATTACACAACCGCACTCCAGCCAGGGAGATTGAGCGAGTCTCTGTATCCAAATATATATATATATATATATACACACACACACAGTAAAGAGCTAATTCTTAAGTGAGCACTCTCTGTGTGCCACACTGCTCTCCACCCTACTCATCTATTGGGTCACTTAATTCTCACAATAACACTATAAAATAAGTACTATTGTTACTAGCCCCACTTTACAGAAGCAGCAACTGAGGCTCTTATCAAAGGGTACATGCTGAGCAGGGGTCTAAACTTAAGCAACATGGCCCCAGAGTCCATGATCTTAACGCACTTTGGATACTGCTCCTAAATCAAAAATTATGCGCTTTTCTTTAGAGCTGCCATTCACCATTCATTCAACTCATTAACCTAGGCCCTGCACAAGGTAAATGAAGAGACAATCTTTGGCCCTCAGGGAGCTTACATTGTACTAGGAAACCAGGCAAGTAAACCTCAAAAGCCACTGTGAGAAGAGTGCTGTAAGAGTGCTGGGGACAGGGCACCTCCCTGAAGCCAGCGAAGTCACAGGAGGCTACCTTCCTTCAGGTGACCGTGTCAGATCAATAAGAGTTCACCAAGAAGAAAAGAAGGACAAAGAGAGCCAGGATAATCAAAAAGAGATCATCCATAAAGTGAAGAGGCAGCAGAGAGAAATCCAGGAGACAGAAAAATGAATTTAATAAACAGGAAAAGGGATACCTTCTCCACTTAAATAGAAGCAAAAATGAAGTTCAAGATAATTCATGCCTGCTGGCCATCATAAAGGTGGTAGTTCATGGTAGGCCATGTGGAGAAGTAAGGAATTAAACAGGGCGGGACCTTAAGACTTTATCCATCAAATTAATCTTTTGTGTCTGGGCTTACTCTTATCTTACAGATAAGCTTAACTGTGACTCAAAGGGGTTAAGAAGATCTTGCTAAGGGTCACATACAGGTAGAAAGCCGCAAATCTCCAAGGCCTGTTCTCTTCTACTATACCATACTCCTTCTATGAGCTGGTGTCACTGTGTAACGGCACTAGTCAGCAGGTACATGGATTCTAGTCTGCCTGGAAAATGGGATGGATGAAAACACAACTGGAGAAACGTACACGTTATGTTGTGTATCATTCTCCAAAATGCAGAGAAGCTGAACATGAACACTCCTTCCTCAAACTATAAGCAAAACTATTCTGGCTCAGTTTTCAATACTTTTTAAAAAGCAAATTAACAAACAAACCAACAAAAAACACCCACACCTCAGTGGTTCTCAAAAAGGATACACAGTTTATTAAAGCAGAAGCACATACTCCCTAATACACTAGAAGACTGCTTTATATTCAAAAGTTTTGTCTTGTGGGTCAACCAGGCACTGATCTGACTAGGAGATGTACTACTACTACTAATTAGATAAGTCAATTACTCAATTTGACTTGATAAAAAGGCATCATAAATTACCACAGTGATGACTTATTAAATTTTTTTTTTTTTGAGACGGAGTCTCGGTCTGTCGCCCAGGCTGGAGTGCAGTGGCCGGATCTCAGCTCACTGCAAGCT
>NW_012119265.1:11972597-11974674 GCF_000951035.1 Colobus angolensis palliatus
CAAGCTCCGCCTCCCGGGTTTACGCCATTCTCCTGCCTCAGCCTCCCGAGTAGCTGGGACTACAGGCGCCCGCCACCTCGCCCGGCTAGTTTTTTTTTGTATTTTTTAGTAGAGACGGGGTTTCATCATGTTAGCCAGGATGGTCTCGATCTCCTGACCTCCTGATCCGCCCGTCTCGGCCTCCCAAAGTGCTGGGATTACAGGCTTGAGCAACCGCGCCCGACCGACTTATTAAATTTTTATCAGACTAATTACTATATTGGGATAGGCTAGAAGTAGTCCTCCAAAAAAAATTGTTTTGGTCTAGTAAGACCATGAGCCCATACAAACACAGCTGCCGCCACCACTACCCCTACAAAAAAGCTTGAAGAATACACACCAAAATGTTTGAAGTGGTAATCATCTGTTCATCTGTATTTTCTACAAAAATACATGCATGACTCTGGTAACTTTAAACAAGTTTTTGTTTTTTGTTTTTTGTTTTTAAGAACACCGAAAACCACATTGGAGGGTGGGAGGGTTGGCAGGGCAAGATTCAGAAAAACTTAGCTCAAGGCTTCTAACTAGAATCTTTACATCAAAATCTTTAGCAACATTATATTCTACAAGACGATATTCAATGAACAGTACCTTAATGGGTTTTTTTTTTGTTTTTTTTTTTTTGAGACGGAGTCTCGCTCTGAAGGAGAAGGAGAGAAGGAGGAGGAGGAGAAAGAGAAGGAGAAGAAGGAGGATGGAGGAAGACGAAGAAAGAGAGAAAGGGAAGGGAAGGGAAGAAGAAGGAGGACTGGAGTGCAGTGGCCGGATCCCAGCTCACTGCAAGCTCCGCCTCCCGGGTTCCCGCCATTCTCCTGCCTCAGCCTCCGGAGTAGCTGGGACTACAGGCGCCCGCCCCCTCGCCCGGCTAGTTTTTTTTTGTATTTTTTAGTAGAGACGGGGTTTCACCGTGTTAGCTAGGATGGTCTCGATCTCCTGACCTCGTGATTCGCCCGTCTCGGCCTCCCAAAGTGCTGGGATTACAGGCTTGAGCCACTGCGCCCGGCCCTTAAAGGTTCTTAAAACATTACTTGTCGCATACTTAGAAAACTATAACAGAAATGAAGCTCAGGTAGAAAATGAGCTCTAAAAATTAAAAAAAAAAATTCAACAAATTTCAGATTCTGTGGCCGAATCCTAAATCATTTCCATTAGTGCAGTTCTACTCTTCCAAATAAGACAAAAGAATACCACCATATTTCCACTACATGAAATTGATTTTAATTTTTTTTTCTTTTTTTTTTTTGAGAGTCTTGAACTGTCGCCCAGGATAGAGTGCAGCAGCGGGATCTCGGCTCACTGCAACCTCACATCCCGGGTTCAAGTGATTCTCCTGCCTTAGCCTCCCAAGTAGCTGGGAGAGGCGCCCGCCACCGCACGTGGCTAATTTTTGTATTTTTAGTAGAGACAGGGTTTCACCATCTTGGCCAGGCTGGTCTCGAACTCCTGACCTCAGGCGATCCACCTGTGTCGGTCTCCCAAAGTGCTGGGATTACAGGCATGAGCCACCATGCCTGGCAGACTAAAAATATTAAAAGAAGACAGGCACAGTGGCTCATGCCTGTAATCCCAGCACTTTGGGAGGCCGGCCAAGGCAGGTGGATCACTTGAGCCAAGGAACTAGAGACCAGACTGGGCAACATGGACAGATGCCACCTCTACAAAAAATTAAAAAGTTAGCCAGGCCTGGTGGCACACATCTTTACTCCCATCTACTTGGGAGGCTGAAGTGGAAGGATCACCTGATCCCAGGAGGTGGAGGTTACAGTGAGCCAAGATGGCGCCACTGCACTCCAGCCTGGGTGAGAGTGAGATCTTGTCTTAAATGAGGAAAAAAAAGAAAGAAAGAAAGAAGAAGAAGGAGAAGGAGAGAAGGAGGAGGAGGAGAAAGAGAAGGAGAAGAAGGAGGATGGAGGAAGACGAAGAAAGAGAGAAAGGGAAGGGAAGGGAAGAAGAAGGAGGACTGGAGTGCAGTGGCCGGATCCCAGCTCACTGCAAGCTCCGCCTCCCGGGTTCCCGCCATTCTCCTGCCTCAGCCTCC
>NW_012119265.1:11975401-11991472 GCF_000951035.1 Colobus angolensis palliatus
AGAGAAGGAGGAGGAGGAGAAAGAGAAGGAGAAGAAGGAGGATGGAGGAAGACGAAGAAAGAGAGAAAGGGAAGGGAAGGGAAGAAGAAGGAGGAGAAGGAGGAGAAGGCTAAATATAAAGTTACTGGATGCTATGAAAAATACAAAATCTAAGATTATTCCTACTTTGAAGGCACTTGAAATCTTATTAAGATAAATAAACTATTTTTTACATAGAAAGACAAAGGAGCCAGGTGTAGTGGCACACACCTATAGTAACAGCTACTTAGGAGGCTAAAGCGGGAGGATCCCTTGACCCCAGGAGTTCAAGACCAGCCTGGGCAACATAGCAAGAAACCTCATCTCAAAAACAAAAATACAAAGACAGAGGAACAGCACATTAATACTATGCACTGCACAATCTCTGAAGTTGTACATGGGAACCTTGAAAGATAACCAAGACAGGCCGGGCGCAGTGCCTCAAGCCTGTAATCCCAGCACTTTGGGAGGCCGAGGCGGGCGAGGTCAGGAGATCAAGACCATCCTGGCTAACATGGTGAAACCCCGTCTCTACTAAAAATACAAAAAAAAAAAAACTAGCCGGGCGAGGTGGCCGGCGCCTGTAGTCCCAGCTACTCGGAGGCTGAGGTGGGAGAATGGCATGAATCCGGGAGGCGGAGCTTGCAGTGAGCCGAGATCGCGCCACTGCACTCCAGCCTGGGCAACACAGCGAGACTCCGTCTCAAAAAAAAAAAAAAAGAAAGATAACCAAGATAACCAGTAAAGCAGTGCAATATACAGGAATGGTCCAACGAGCAATACAGACCATAAATAAAAAATTACATAATACCTACAAGAGCCAAACAGGGAAAGTTAGCCTTTTTTTTTTTTTTTTCCAACTACTGCATGTACAGAGGGGTTTTGGGAAAGGCATCATCAGAGTGAGCTAGACTAGACAGAAAGCTTCTTGGGAAGGCCTCCTCTTGAGCTGAGCCCTAAGGAGACAGAAGATGAATTTCCATCTTGGGAGGAATGAATAGAGCAAAGGCACTGAGGTCATTGAAGAATGCAGGGTGTGAGGTGACAGGCAGGAACAGGCCACTATGTAGAGGTTAGAAACGAACATTATGACACTTCCAAAGCAATATCCAGTCTGCTCAAAAAGCATTTGAACCATCTGGACTGCACATCCCCAGGTAAAAGACAGAAAATCAATACTCCAACCAATTTCTCAGGTGATTCTTATGCACACTGAAGTCTGAAAACAACTGTTCCAGAGCAAGGAGGTAACATAAGGCAAGCAGTAAAGACAAAAAACACCACATTTATATCACATGTTAACACTGCAAGGAAAACAATTGTTTCAGATGTTCTGTTTCAATACTCCCTACCATTATCCTTCCCCAAAAGCACTTCAATTTATTATATAGTTTAATGAATTTCACATCTGAAAATCATTAATAATCTGTCTTCTCTTAGATATACTGAAACTACCAGAATTGCATGAGGGCCTTGAAAGTCCTTATTTAAGAGACTCGGATGTCAGGATGTGAGGAAAACCATTTAAAAAAATCCCAATCAGTATGCTTCTCCGACCCTCAATATGCTTTACTAAGAAGGGCAGAGTCCTGATTTTAAAAGCAAAGCAAAGCAAAACAAAAACTCTTTCAAGTTCTGATTAAGCGTGTAGTACCAAAATCACACGCCAGTGTCCTCTGAGTGCAAAATTTGAATACATCACTTCATTATTCAGAAATGAAATATATTAAAAGAGCTAGGGAATATGAGAAGTTCTGAATCACTCTCTAAGTTACTTCCAAATTTTTCTTCCCAATCAAGAATCAGGCACAGGTATGGATTATTTCCACCATGACACCTGAGTATCCACTTGCCCAAGACCTATACATATTGTATAGATTATAAATTTCAAAGTTCCAAAAACCTCTCACATTTTCTCGGCAAGCAAAACTTTTCTTGGCAATCAAAAACAAAAACAAAAAGCAAAAAAACACATCTAAGAAGTCAATTGGTCAGGCATGGTGGCTCACACCTGTAATCTCGGCACTTTGGGAGGCCAAGGCAGGAGGACCACTTGGGGTCAGGAGTTCAAGACCAGACTGGCCAATATGGCAAAACTCCGCCTGTACTAAAAATACAAATACTAGCCAGGCGTGGTGGCTCATGCCTATAGTCCCAGGTACTTGGGAGGCTGAGGCAGGAAAACGGCTTGAACCTAGGAGGCAGAGGTTGCAGTGAGCTGAGATCTCACCACTGTACTCCAGCCTAGGCGACAGAGTGAGACTCCACCTCAAAAAAAAAAAAAAAAAAAAAAAAAGGAGTCAATCAGGTACTGCTTGAGAAACTACTTACTCATCATGTTATATGTTTGGGGGAATGAAATACAAAAAACAAGGCTTACAGTCTAAATGGGAAAAGAAAACCTACACCCATGAAAAGCAATGGCCTGTAGAATGCAAGCGCCTCACAAGTCTTAGTCACCCTTTACTCCCAGGGCATAGCATAAAATATGTGTTCAATAAACATCATTAAATAAATGCTGTCTTGGTCATCTTTGATCCTCCAGCATCTAGCCAAGTTCCTAATGCAATGTTTGCTGAATGAATGAATGATACCGTGCTGTTCACATAAATATGTCTTGCATGACTTAGGTTAAGAAGATAGGGATCATTAAGGACTAAAGTAATCAGAAAGATTTCATGGGGAAGACAAAGTTTTGAGTCATGAAATCTTAGAGCTGAAAGAAATCTTAAAGTATTACTAAGACCGGCCAGGCGTGGTGGCTCATGCCTGTAATCCCAGCACTTTGGGAGGGCAAGACGGGTGGATCATTTCAGGTCAGAAGTTCGAGACCAGCCTGGCCACCATAGTGAATCCCTGCCTCTACTAAAAATACAAAAATTAGCCAGACATGCTTGCTTGAACCCAGACAACGGAGGCTGCAGTGACCCGAGATCGTGCCACTGCACTCCAGCCTGGACGACAGAGTGAGATTCTGTCAAATAAATAAATAAATAAATATTACTAAGATCATCTAATCTGGTAGCTCCAAAAGAAGTTTCCAAAGATGCCAAAAGCAGCTTTACACCTCTAATAGAGGTTAAGAAGATAATTCACCTTGGTAGTGACCACTTTAAAATTAAAGAAATTCACATAAACACAGTGGTTATTATAATACATTAATAATGACAACCTGCTCACACACTGAACGCTTTGCCATTCACTCTGCTCTCCCCACCCCTTCTCCACACTTAGAAGCCCATGCAAGGAGGCTGAGTTCTTCTAGCTCATCTGCTTCCAAGCAGTCCCTGATAAAGTATGGACTGCAAGCTGGAGAATCACAGCCTTCTGCATACACTCTACAATCTGAATCTAAGCTGGTTCATAAAAACTGAAGACCAACAGTCTGGACCAGATGCATCCCCTCTTTCACCTGACAGGCTTCCACAGAGAAATCCATGCATTCACTCAGGCAACATTCAGTGACCACCACATACTACCCTATTACCCACACCCGAAACTCAGTTAGGAACATAGTAGACACAGCATCTGCCACCCAAGGTATCACTGGGTGAGGGAGAAAATACTACAAATAAATTACAAAGCAATGTGGGGAGTATTATAATTAGCACGAAAAAAGTATACACCCTAGGTATCCAAGAGACAAAATGACAACGTTGGGTAAAGTAAGGCAAGGCTTTCCAGAAAAGGCAGTGTTTCTTTCATTCATTCTTTGACAAATATTTTCTGAGCATGTAAACATTTGCATGCTTCAAAGGGCACCATCAAAAAAAGGCAACCCACTGAATGGGAGAAAATATTTGCAAATCATATATTTGATAAGGGACTTATACCCAGAATATAAAAAGAATTCTTCACCTTAATAACAAGAAGATAATCCAAAAGTAGGCAAAGGATTTGAATAGACATTTCTCCGAAGAAGATATACAAATGGCCAGTAAGAACATGAAAAGATGTTCAACATCATCAGCTATCCAGGAAATGCAAATCACACCCAATAAGATGACTATAATCAAAAAGAGAGAAAACAACATGTGCTGGCAAAGATCTAGAGAAATTAAATCCCTCATGCCTTCCTAGCAGGGATGTAAAATGGTGGAGCTGCTATGGAAAACAGTTTGGCAATATCTCAAAAAGTTAAAACAGAGTTACCATATGACCCGGCAATCCCACTCGTAGGTATAATATTTACCCAAGGTAACTGAAAGTATGTCTACAAAAATTGTACATGAATGTTCATAACAGCATTATCTATAACAGCCAAAAAGCAGAAACAACCCAAATGTTCATCAACTGATAAATGGATTTTTAAAATGTGGCACAATGGAATATTATTCAGCCATAAAAAGGAAGGAGGTGCTGACACATGCCACAACATAGAGGAAACTTGAAAACCCGGCCTCAAGTGATCCGCCCACCTCAGCCTCCCAAAGTGCTGAGGTTACAGGTGTGAGCCATGGCGCCCAGACTGGGACAAGAGTATTAAATGTACCTTACTTCCTGTCCCGGGCCACTGCTGCAGTGGGCACAAGGAAGAATCTCAGTAGCTTGGGTAAGCAGTGAGCACTAAAGGACCATCAGTGGGCCTTCAAAAAACCACAAGTTGCCTTACGGAAAGGATTTGGCGCCGCAGAGGCCTAAAAGAAGCAATGAGGGAATACCAACTGCTTACCTGCTATGAGTAAAAGGCCCCTTTCTAAAGACTTCTCTCTTTCCTGGCACCCAACTACCCTAACTGTTAATTACCTTGCTCCTGGATTAATCTCAGAATGGCAGCGTGGGTTTCTTTTAGAAGCCATAAGATGAACATGGCACTTCTCCTTTGGTGCGATTAACTTTACTAAAAACACCAATGTTTAGAATGAAAAGAAACAAATATATTAGGAAATGCAAAAACCTCTGAATTTTTAAAAATAAAAAAAGACTTCAAAAAAACCGCAGCAAGGTAATTTTCTTTTTCTTTCTTTTTTTTTTTTCTTTTTGAGACGGAGTTGTGCTCTGTTGCCCAGGCAGGAGTCCTTGCAGTAGCGCGATCTCGGCTCACTGCAAGCTCCGCCTCCCGGGTTCACGCCATTCTCCTGCCTCAGCCTCCCAAGTAGCTGGGACTACAGGCGACCGCCAGCACGCCCGGCTAATTTTTTGTATTTTTTAGTAGAGATGAGTTTTCACCATGTTAGCCAGGATGGTCTCCATCTCCTGACCTCGTGATCCGCCCACCTCGGCCTCCCAAAGTGCTGGGATTACAGGCGCGAGCCACGGCGCAGGTCCCAGCAAGGGTAACTATCTTATGCCTAGGGGCACTTGATTAAATAAGTTTGAGAAGCCTGACCCTAGGAATCTAGCATAAACCCACACAAAGAACTCTTTTCTTCTGGAGCATCAGTCTGTGTGATTCCCCTTTGTAGAGATCTAGCCTGAGTGGCACCTAATGCCTTTGGGATCCAACATAATAGCCTGATCCAAGCCCATAAATCCTTACTCCACCCTCCTTCCCACCCCCACACACACTTCTACACATACCAGTGTTATCTTCCAACCCCTGCAGCTCTCAGGCCCCCATTACCAGGTGTATGCTTTTCCCTCCTTGCACACCTCACACACCTCTTTGGAGCCACTGTGCACACAAATGCTTTCCTCTCTAGACCACGTCGCTCACTTGTTTACCCCAATGCTATGGCAACCCCCTCCCTCTGTCACTCTTTGTTCTGTCACTCTGACAAAACAACTGCATATATTCACTAGTTTCATAGGGACCACAATGGCACATAAAACTGTGTCCTGGGTGCCCATTTAAGCCCTTCTGGTATCATTTTCAATTCTTAAGAAAATAGGCCTTCTATATATATTAGCTAACATTTCCTGAGCATCTACAATAAGCCTTTCCCACATATCACTGCACTGAATCCTTACAACTCTAAAGTATGAGCCCTCTCATTATCCCCCTTTTTACCACCAAGGAAACTGAGGCATAGAGAGGTTAAATAACTTATCTAAGATCACTCCAATAGTAAACGGCAAAACTGAAGTCCTAGCTTGTCTTCCCCAAAAGGGGATGTTCTTAACCCTTCCTCTCATAAGAACCCAGAGTCCAGAAGAGCCCCACAATCCCAACTGTCATTATCAGCACCCTCTTTCCACTAAATATTTAAAGGTCTTGCTTTGCTTTCCAGCTTTCTAATTCAACCAGCTTTGGGGCAGCGAAACATAAATGTCCACTTCTGGAATGGGAGACATCTCCAGTGAGAGTTACCTTAACGTCCAGAAGAAGCCAGGCAGATAAATCACATGTCTCAGCTTTTCCACTGCAAAATTTCTATTTTACACTTGAAGAATGTGATTCTAATCAAGTACAAGTTAATCTGCACCTGAACATCTTCAGGTCCATTAATATAAAAATCAGTAACTTTTCTAAATCAAAGGTTTCAAGAAATTAGATTTATCTGGTTCTTTAGCCTTCAAAGTCTGAGTCAAATAACTCTTACACAGACTTTGCTGCTTAAAATCCTTCACTTCTTCTCTAGGGCTGTGTAGACTGCAAATATTTCCATTACAGTTGCTTATGGGACTCATATCCCAGTTGTATCTTAGTCTATGATGTGCGCTATAATTTAAAAATCATATAATTAACATAATTACCTTTATTTTAAAATATTCCTTTCTTTTTTTTTTTTGAAACAGGGTCTTGCTCTATCACCCAAGCTGGTGTGCAGTGGCACGATCTCGGCTTACTGCAATTTCTGCCTCCAGGTTCAAGCGATTCTCGTGCCTTAGCCTCCCGAGTAGCTGGGATTACAGATCTACACCACCACACCCAGCTAATTTTTGTATTTTTAGTAGAGACAGGGTTTTGCCATGTTGGCCAGGCTAGTTTCGAACTCCTGACCTCAAGTGATCCACCTGCCTCGGCCTCCCAAAGTGCTGGGATTACAGGCCGCGTGAGTCACTGTGCCAGGCCTATTTTTAAATATTCTGTGCATCAGATATTTCACTAAACCAGGCTGCCCTTCCTCCTACTCATTCCCATCTCATCTCATTATTCCAAATGTTAGAGGTTTGACTATATGTTACAAACACACACCTGCAAATGGAGTCAATGCCTGTGGACTAACAGAATCCATATTCAAAGCCTGAGAATCAGCTATGGGAAAGCCATCTGAGAGACAAATTATACTTGAAGGACAGCAACTCTATCCCTGAGTTAGCTAACACTCAGTGGAAGTCTGGCCCACTGGGACCTGAGCAATTTGGTACATAGATCTGAGTATAAAAAGGTTTGGGAGCTTGCAGAAATTTCAAGAGTACACAAAGAAGGCATCAACACCACTACCTGAGCATCCATGCCTAAGTAAAAAGTGTTTGCTCCATGTGCCACCCTCTTCAAAAAAACATACATATGAATATTCATACACTTATGTAAACCATAAGCATACAATGATTATATATTTAAATCCATGAAGATGGGTATTTATAAAGAAAAATGACCACAAAGTCATCAAATTAAAATTTTGTTGGCAAAAGGGGATAGGATGTACCTTTCCTTAAATATCACAATACTGGTCCAGCTGAGCATCAAAGAATGGGAGGAAATCAGCTGCCTCTAGCCCAGCAACAATGGGACACAGACCTCACCTCACTTCTAGAGATGAGCCAACACTAAGACCAGGTGATGAACGTCACTGGACAGTGATTCTGCTGAGGCTTAAGTGGCATACACCCTGCACTAGGAACTGTTCTAGGTACTAGGGATAAACAGCAAACAAACTACTCAAGGTCACTGCCCTCATGGAGCGCACAGTCTAACTGGAAGGGATAGAAAATAAACAATTGTCAGGTGGTGGATAAGTCTAAGGAGTAAAATACAGCAAGCCAGAGACTGGTAAGCAAGAATGTTATTTTATGTAGTGTATCATTGACAGCCTCTCTGAGAAAGTGACATATAAACAGAGACCTTAAAGAAGTAAAGGAAGGAGACATGCTGAGTATCTGGTAGAGAAAACCACAAATGCAAAGCCCTACGGCCTGTTAGTGTGTTTGAGAAACAGCAAGGAGGGAGTGTGGCTAAGAGCAGTGAGTTAAGATGAGGTCAAAGAAAGAGCCACATCATGTAAAGTTTTGTAGCCTCAGAAGGTAATTTAAATTTTATTCTGAATGAAATGAGAAGCCACTGGAAGGTTTAGAACAGAGGAGTGACATAATCTGACTTCTATTTTTAAAAGCTTGCTCGGCTGCTGTGTAGAACACAGGGGAAAAGATGGAAGCAGCAGGGAACCTGTTGGGAGGCAAAAGATGATAGTGGTTTGGACTAGGAGGTAGCAAAGGAGGCAGAGAAGATAGTGAGAAGTGGTTGGATTCTAGACGTATTTCAAAATAAAGACAATATCCGTTGAACCAAGGTGGGAAGTCCCGAGTACATTTATGGCAGATTGTAGAAATGGCCACAAATTCTTTCCCTCCTTGTGTTCATGCCACTGCAGTATAATTTTAGAGCTCCTCCCACAAAGAGGTAGAGTCTTTCTCCATCCTTGGAATTTCAGCTGGCCTGGTAACTCACTTGGGCCAATGGGACAATAGCAAACATGATGCAAACAGAGATTTGAAAAGTTCTTAAGCATTTGCATTTGCATTTGCCCTCTCTTACTGCTTTACAGCAGTAAGCCACCGTAAGCCACCACGTGGACAAGCCCAGGCTAACCTGCTGGACGATGAGACTCACAAAGCCCAGGTATCCCTGTAGCACTAGCCAACCATCAGATATGTGAGTGAGACTATCCATCTAATGGCATGTTCATGAGTGAGCCCAGAGGAAATGAGAACCATCACATAGCTGAGCCCAGCTGAAATTGCCAAACCACAAAATGGTGAACTAAATAAATGGCTGTTGTTTTAAGCCACCAAGTTGTTGAGTGGTTTGTTAAGCAGCAAAAGCTGACTCAAAATCTATTCATCCCCCAAATCAAATACAAGCCACCTAACAGCAATATACAAAAAGTAAAATTTCAATTCTAAAGTAAACTGACATAGAACGGTCTTGGTGTTGATGAGCTGATTAGAAAAGGAAAGAGCACAAGTTATAAATTACCGTGTAGCTCATTAAAATGTGGTACGATAGGGAGCTGAGTTCTCTGTGCAAAAAATTACCAAGATAAGAATCTCGGCCGGGTGCAGTGGCTCACGCCTGTAACCCCAGCACTTTGGGAGGCTGATGTAGGTGGATCACATGAGGTTAGGAGTTTGAGACCAGCCTGGCCAACATGGTAAAACCCCATCTCTACTAAAATACAAAAAAGTAGCCAGGCGTGGTGGCACACCCCTGATTCCCAGCTACTCAGGAGGCTGAGGCAGGAGAATCGCTTGAACCTGGAAGGCAGAGCTTGCAGTGAGCTGAGATTGTGCCACTGCACTCCAGCCTGGAAGACAGAGCGAGACTCTGTCATAAAAAAAAAAAAGAATCTCAGAACACTGAAAATAAAAGATTTCACACCAATACAATTTATCTTTTCAATGTCCCACACACCATTTTTGAAAACTACTAAGTACTTTACCCTCTTGCCAAACATCAAAAATAATGCTCATTCAAGATCATCTAGATAGAGGAGCAATTAAGCTCTTTCCTTACACAAAAGAAACCAAGCTGCACTTCTCTTCCTTAGCAGATACAGATAGATGGGTAGACAGATGTCGGGTGGATGGAAGGATAGAGGACAAACATACATACCACAAATAATACTTAAGAGTGAAAGCATTTATGCTGTATTGAAAGTCTCTGGTAGACTCTGTAACTGATCATACAAAGGCTTAATGTGATGATCACCAATGTTCACAGATATCATTTTTCTTCTCAGTAGTTGTTACTTTCTATTAATTGGAAAGGCAGATTTAAGACACATAACTACCATTCTGTTTTTAACTAATTTTTTTAATGTCAAGGTAGAAAGTGAAACCTTCCATTCCTATTCTCCAAAGATGACCAGTGTTAAGTTTCCTCGTATCTCCTTCTAGGCCATTTCTCTTTTCCAAATTAATTGCTGTTACTTATGATAACTAATGTAATATAAAAAAAAATTTTTTTTAAACAAAGTTAATTGTCACATACTGTAATTTTGAAAACTAAAACGTATCTTCCAAGCTACCCTTATAAATTAAGTAGAATCCTCCCTACCCATAAATGTTCTGTCAAGCTTTTCAAACTCTGTAAAAACCTAACATTAGTATTATATATTGAGTTTTAAACAACTAGTATTAAGATGGCTTGATTTCTGAAACATCTCATCACCTATCACCAAAGAAAACCCAACAGCAGCAGTGGAAAACCCTACTCTCGGCCGCCCTGCCCCCTGCCAAGAAAAAAACAATAACAACAACAACAACAAACACTCAGCTATTTAATGGCTGGGGGAAAAAAATTACCTTTTTTGGAACTGAAACAGAAACTGTTTGGATGGTTACATGAAACCACTCACTAGAGTTTACAGGCCTAGTTTATACTTGACATGTGGAAATGAGTCTTCAGGAAGAAAGAAAATTTCTGAAGATGGATCCTGATTCTGTTTCTGAAGATACACTCACCAAAGAAAGGCCTCTCAGGATCATGCACTGGCGTATTCAAAATACACACTGCATCGCCCTCAAGTAAAAGGGACAAGGATAGGCTAAGTCTTATCAAATTATGCCCAGCAAAATGAAGAACTTGGAAAATGAGGTTCCAGTAAAAGAAAATCTCCCCTCAAATACTGTATAATCTTTCAAAAATATGAACCACTCACTAAGTGTGCTTCTCATGTTGCATAAAACTTTAGAAAACCACATCAAATCCTGTTACCTCTTAATTATACACACTAACGAAGGGATAAAAACATGGAGAACCTAAAATTCACTTCCTGCATATTAAAAAAAAAAAAAAAGGCCGGGCGCAGTGCTCAAGCCTGTAATCCTAGCACTTTGGGAGGCCGAGACGGGCGGATCACGAGGTCAGGAGATCGAGACCATCCTGACTATCACGGTGAAACCCCATCTCTACTAAAAACACAAAAGCTAGCCGGGCGAGGTGGCGGAGCCTGTAGTCCCAGCTACTCGGGAGGCTGAGGCAGGAGAATGGCGTAAACCCAGGAGGCGGAGCTTGCAGTGAGCTGAGATCTGGCCACTGCACTCCAGTCCGGGCGACAGAGCGAGACTCTGCCTCAAAAAAAAAAAAAAAAAAAAATGAACCAATTGTAGAGACTGGGAGGCAGGGGATGGGGGGGGGAGGGGTTCCTGCAACAACAAACAGAAACTTTTCCTTTCTAATTGTTTACTGAAAGCTGGAATTAAAATAAGTTTTTTATATTTCCTGAACACACATCAAACAAAAACAAAGAGAGCCTGGGTATCCATGTGAGTGGAAGGGAAACTACACGGAAGACTAGATATAGACTTATATAGCGCTTATCTTTCATTAATGGTGATGAGCCAGAACTGGGGCCTCTGAGCTGATATGAATCCCTATAAGCCAAGAGGGGCCAGGGTAAGAGAAAGGACTAGAATATCACATCCTCTCCCTCAGCTCACTCTTCCACTTGCACATCCCCCAGACACAAAGGTACTGTGCTCTTTAGGTCCTGGGCTCCAGCTCAATGTTTTCTATGGCATATTTCAAGGAGAACTGCAAAGTGCCAGGTTAATGCCAGCAGCAATTGTTGTGAACCAACAAATCTCTGTCTAGTCTAAGCCCCAGATATGACAGGAAACTGAGTTTGTTTTATTGTCAAGGCTGCACCAAAAGTCACTTAATGTTTGTATAATATTTCTGCTCTTCAAATCTAATCAAATAAATACTACCCAATAAATTTAGACCCCACTAAATCTTTATATCTGAAGTATCATCATATTTATTCATTCAGTAAACACTTATTCCACACCTCCTACATGCCAGACACCACCAGCTCTCAGTCACAACTGAAAAGATTGGTGATAAAACCAGAAAAGGAACCTTATGCCCAGAGTCTTTCAAAGCATTTGGCCACCTTTGATACTGATACTCATGGGTCTTTCACAGACTATGCTCTGTCCAAAGCACACCTTTCCTGCTAACCAGAGCAAGCCATAATCATACATCTCTGCCTTTAAAGCTATGTTCAGTTTATTACATTACATTACACAAAAACTCTCTTCATTAAAAAGAGAGAGAGAGAGACTCTCTAGAAGAATATTTAAGATGCAAACCAGAAAAGAAAAAGTAATGAGTAAGAAGCAATACTATAGTAAGAATCGGCACTGCTTTAAAAACATGAAGAATTCCTTTTCTGCCTGAAAGGATGGTTTCCCTCAGCAGGTACTCTAAGCAGTGAAGGTGAGAGGAGGCACTATCCTAAAGAGCAAGAATACAATCATAAATGGACATGGAATATTGACCATTCCTCTGACCTCAAAGACGGAAATATCATGACAACTGTCAATTACCAAGCGCCTATCATGTTTAGCTGCTACTCTAGGCATTTCACATATATCACCTCTAAAATGAATCCCGCAAGGTAGACGATATTATCACCACTTTACAGATAAGCAAACAGAGGCTGTGAGAAGGTCATCTGTCCAAAGTCACCCAGCTTACAAGGAAAACTGACTAGAATTCTAAGATTTCTGCCTAGCTCCCAAACCTATCCCTCTTTCCATAACTCTACCCTGCTGAACATGCAGGATCTCTATGTCTTTATCTTCAGTCTCCCTAGCTCCCATGCCACTTCCGTATTTCTGACCGGGCCATACCTCTGTACAACCCTAAGCAAGCCCACCTGCAAAACTACAAAGAGAGGGGAAAACAGAAGAAAAAAATAAATGTCAAAAGTGTTAACAGATGGGAGAAAATAAACAACTATACGGGACACTATCTCAAGCTTCAATAAAGTTGAAGTCAAATAGCAATGAAATACAACTGAAATACCCTCCTCTGATTGAAGCTTTCGCTTAAGAGTCTGAGAATTATTCAAATTCTTTAGAATAAAAAGTAAGAACTCGAGGGAGAATAGAAACTTCAGCATCTACCAAGTCAAGAAGATAACTTAGAAAACAATTCTGATTGACATTCCAATTCAATCACACTTACTGAATTCTGCACTGTCAGTGATTTCTCGGAGCCTTGGTTTCCCTCGTTATATACCTACTTCAAACATACACAATGTTGTTTTTGTGAACATTATCATTCACAGACACTGTTTTTTTTGAGTCGGAGTCTCACTCTGTTGCCCAGGCTGGAGTGCAATGGTGTGATCTTGGCTCACTGCAACCTCCGTCTCCTGGGTTCAAACAATTCTCCTGTCTCAGCCTCTGGAGAAGATTGAATTACAGGCACCTGCCACCACGCCCAGCTAATTTTTGTACTTTTAGTAAAGACGGGGTTTCACCATGTTGGCCAGGCTGGTCTCGAACTCCTGACCTCGTGATCCACCTGCCTCGGCCTCCCAAAGTGCTGGGATTACAGGTGTGACCCACCATACCAGGTCATAGCCACTTATTTTATTTAAATTCATTATGAAAGGAAAATTCCACAAGGGTGAATACATTTTCTTATCTCAACAGAAACTGAAGACATGTCAATGACAACGCTCATTATCTTGAGATAAGAATGAGAAATGAGTGTTTTGGACATTGTAATAACCATAACTTCCCATGGGGAAGAAAAAGAAAAAATCTAAGTTAGAATATAGACTAAATACAGGTTTCATTGCTAATCAAAATTGCATGCATGCAACAAATCCATAATTTCAGTTCATAAAAATAGCTTTAAGTAAAAGTTCACAGATGAAGAAAAAATGCTTAACACAACATGAAATTCATATTCTAAGCCACCTGCTGCAAAGATACTTTTGCAAAACTCCTAGCAACTTCTTTGGATTTTGTTTAAAAGACTTTTCAATGTTCCCACTGAATGAAAGGTGTTAGGTTAATAGCTATTTCCTATCTGTCCACATAGCATCAACCTCTTTCTTACATTTGACAACCACCACCAATCCCAATGTTTCACAGGCAAGATAGCCGAGACCATCACACACATCCAATTCCCCAATCTCCAACCTCCCCAACTCAACACACACCAGCTGGGAAGACAGGTGAACACAATGCTTTCACATCTGTCATAGAGCAAAGCAGCTTACATTTGGCTAGGCTAATCCTTCGTTTGAGAAATGTACTAACTTTGACAGCTTCCAAATGTTACTTCACTCAAAAATTCTTTTTGAATGCTTTTTAGAGCTCAATAGCAAACCTAATACATAATATATAGTGATATATTGTTTTGCTTAAACAATTTAGTCTATGGACAAACTAAATAGATTTTTAAAAACAAACACTCACTTCCCTAAACGTAGCATACAAAGAGATCAACTTTACAGGATCCACTTGAAACCTAAGTCTTATGACTCAAAAAATATGTATTATTTAAGAGGCAGAGAATTGGTCAACTATCCTTGCATCTGTGGGCACAAATGAGTATCAGTTGCTAACTATGCCACCCTGATGTGGTAAAATTATTCTGTTACGACAGTACATAATTATTACCAGTCTTGCTCAAAAAAAATAATAAAATAAAAATAGGATATCCTCCTAGTCAAGAAATGTAGGTGTAGTACCCTACATTAACACACGAATGAAAAAGAATATTCCATTAAGTAAAACTGTGAAAAAACATAATTTTACCAAGAATATTTTGATATTAAATATAGAGTTGGGCTCACAGGAATGCACAAAGTCTGACTAGCCATGAAATGACTAAAAACATTTTAAATTAATTAACCATTTAGGTACAAGAGTGGTCATTTAAGCACTGACTATCAAAAGCCCCAAACTCTATAGTCCTTTATTTGTTTTGTTAGACACTCTGTCAGGTCAGAGTCTGACATAATCATGGATGATGCCTTCTTCCTTATGTAAACCATCACAAATCCAGTTCCGCTTCAAGCACTGGTACTGTAAAGCACTCACTCCACTCAATTTTCACCACCCACAAAATGCAGTGCAGATAATTCTCAATAATTTAAATTATAATAGCTCAGGAAAATTTAAAATTAGCAAGTGACAAGGAGGTGGATTCAATTTTTAACTTCATTCAATTTGTCAAATTTGAAATACTTTCAATTATTTATTTTTCCAGTCTTCACAGTAACCATAACACCACCAATGTTAACTGCTTCGCCTAACTGCGGTTTTACTGTTGCTTGCTTTCTCATTTAATGAACTTCAACTGGTACTGACGATAATACTAGATCTAATCTTCTAAACTTTTAATCTCTTAATGAATTAAATCTATTGCATTATGCTCCCCACTATTCCAAACAGTAGTTCATAAAATAGTGAATTAAAATACATAAAAACTTAAGATTGTGTACTTTAATAACACAGTGGCATCCATAGAACATATAACTGAGCCTACAGATAGATTTTATTTTATTAATTTTATTTTTTACAGACAGGATCTCACTCTGTCACCCAGGCTGGAGTGCAGTGATGCAATCACAGCTCACTGCAGCCTTGAACTCCTGGCCTTAAGCGATCCTCCTGCCTCAGTCTCCCAAAGCACTGGGATTACAGGCATAAGCCAATATTCCTGGCCCAGATTTGTTTGTTTGTTGATTTACTGGTCTCACTCTGTCACCCAGTCTGGAGTGCAGTGGTGCAATCATGACTCATTGCAGCCTCAAACTCCTGGGCTCAAGGGATCCTCCTGCCTTAGCCTCTGGAGGAGCTGGGACTACCAGCATGCCAGGCTAATTTTTTTTTCTTCTGTAGAGACAGGGGTCTCACTCTGCTGCCCAGGTTGGTCTCAAGTTCCTGGCCTCAAGAGATCCTCTCACCTGAGCCTCCCAAATCACTGCAATTACAGGGGTGAGCCACAGTGCCTGCACAGATTTTATTTACAGTTTTTTTTTAAGAGACTTGATGTTTTTGTTGTGGTACATTTCATTTTTATGGTCTAAAAGTAAATTAGCAATATTTTTAAAAGTCAAGCAATGATGAAGTAACTTGTTTTCATGGAAACCTCAATATCATAAAAATACAATAATCACAATTTTTTTTTTTTTTTTT
>NW_012119265.1:11993287-12001880 GCF_000951035.1 Colobus angolensis palliatus
TCCTATAGACAAACTCTTAATTCAGCCTTGAGGATTTTGCCCCAGAAAACTTTAATAGCCCATCCAGTCTCTGATCTCCAGCTACAACAGTCTTTTGAGAAGAACCTTATCAACCTACCGGTCCTGTCTTCTTTTCTCAGCATAATCACTTCCTCTGAGAAACCTTCCCTGAATGCCCCCCCTGTTTCTCCAAAAGCACTTGCCATTGTTGGAATTCTATCTCTGTCTGTTCAGTTGATTAATATCTATCTCTCCATATCAGAGACCAATCCTGCTATGCTCACCACTGTATTCCCAGAACAGTGTCTGGTATATCGTATGGCTCAACAGAAATGTGTTGAACGAATGAATAAATGGACAGAATTGCAAAGCCCACTGTTAACAATTATAAAAATGAGAATTTAAAGCCCTTGGAGGAGACTGAGTTAGCCAGGTCCTAGGTGAACTTCTTTCACAGCTGTTTGCTTCATACACGTTTAGTAAAACACACACATGGCCGGGTGCAGTGGCTCACGCCTGTAATCCCAGCACTTTGGGAGGCCCAGGCGGGCGGATCACAAGGTCAGCAGATTGAGACCATCCTGGCTAACACGGTGAAACCCTGTCTCTACTAAAAAACACACACACGGCCGGGCGCGGTGGCTCAAGCCTGTAATCCCAGCACTTTGGGAGGCCGAGACGGGCGGATCACGAGGTCAGGAGATCGAGACCATCCTGGCTAACACAGTGAAACCCTGTCTCTACTAAAAAAAATACAAAAAACTAGCCGGGCGACGTGGCAGGCGCCTGTAGTCCCAGCTACTCAGGAGGCTGAGGCAGGAGAATGGCGTAAACCCAGGAGGCGGAGCTTGCAGTGAGCTGAGATCCGGCCACTGCACTCCAGCCTGGGTGACAGAGCGAGACTCCGTCTCAAAAAAAAAAAAAAAAAAAAACACACACACACAAAAATTAGCCAGGCGTGGTGGTGGGCGCCTGTGGTCCCAGCTGCTAGAGAGGCTGAGGCAGGAGAATGGCGTGAAGCAGGGAGGCAGAGCTTCCAGTGAGCCGAGATCGTACCACTGTACTCCAGCCTGGGTGGCAGAGCAAGACTCTGTCTCAAAAAACAAAAAAAAGAAAAAGAAAAACACATGCGTATAATTTATTTTATTCATATCTTGCCACAGTTCAAGAGTATGAGTGGAGTCTACCACTCCTAAGCCTAAGAGTATCTAAAGCATATACCATTTCTAGAACATCTCACTAAACCAATACAGTTAAAATAAATCCCAGTTACTTGAACTGCCTTTTAAAATGTTAAGACATAAATCTAAATATAATACAATATAGCTCTATTCAACATAAGTTTTAGAACTTCATCTAAACTGTTTTTGATTAAAATATCTTTAAACTTTCTTAAAGTGAAATGAGCATTATTTCTGGATGACGGGTTACTGTTACAAACACCAGTTAGTTGGCCGAGCACGATGGCTCATGCCTGTAATTCCAGCACTTTGGAAGGCAGAGGCGGGCAGACCATGAGGTCAGGAGTTCAAGATCAGCCTGACCAACATGGAGAAACCCCATCTCTATTAAAAATGAAAAAATTAGCCAGGCGTAGTGGCACATGCCTATAATCCCAGCTACTCAGGAGGCTGAGGCAGGAGAATCCCTTGAACCCAGGAGGCAGAGGTTGCAGTGACCTGAGATCACACCACTGCACTCTAGTCTGGTGAATAGAGCAAGACTCAGTCTCAAAAAAAAAAAAAACACCAGTTAGTTGTATCAGTTGTAGTTGGAGTTGGAGAGACAAGTGCAGATGGATGTATAGAACACCTCACAGAACTGGGAGTACTGAAACTTCCTTCTACTTTAAAAAGTCCCCTGTGTCAATCTGCTTTCCAGTCCTTTTGATCTTTGCTCACAAATTGGGAGAAAACACCAGTCCTTCTGATGCATGGCTATCTTCCTGAAAAATTAATTTGATGAGATAAAGATCAAAAGTAGCCTTCTGACCCTCAAAAAACCTCTTCACCTTTGCTATAAATATCCTTGCATTCAAAATACTCATTCATTCAAAAAGAGTGTTGTGTGCTTATGATGTGTAAGGCACACAACAGCTGTGATTTCTACACTGCTAATAGAAGACAGCCCTTATGAGCCTGAACCTACTCTGAATTCTCACTATATTTCCTCATAAGATATGGTGGAGGAGTATGCCCTACTATTGCCAGATATTATTTCCTGGGGGCACTTCAGTAAAAGGTTAATTCGAGCCTGTACCTCCCTTATTAGAAGACAGTACTTTTCCTGAAATGGTGCCAAGTCTCAATTTGCTACATGTTCTTTTTAATGTTTTAACATTTTACTTTGAACAGTGTTCCAGGCACAAGCAGCCCTGAATTAATTAAATTAAAATTTAACATCACTGTGAGATAAAAGTCTTTCATGGTGCCTACATAACGGATGAACTTTTGCCAGATTGCTTCTCTCACAACACTGCATATTCTGAAACAAGATCCGGGTCCACAGGGCTGACTTCAAGAAAGATTAATGGCAAACAGAAAGATGAGGGAATGCATATTTATTAAGCAGCCAACCACTTATTCAGGCAGTTTACCAATAATGCCTCACTTACTCCTCACAACCACCTTGGGCAGCATGAGTCTCGTTTTACAAAAAGGGAAACTGAAGTTCCAAAGAGGTTTAAATAACGCATCTCAGTTCACAAAGTTAGGATTATCACCTAGACTTGAACCTAGACCCTTTCCTACAATAAGTTACTTCCCCAAAGATGAAGGAATGAGTGTTCAAGGACACGGCAGCCAGAATGCTACCAGTTTACCAAACCCTTCCTTACTATTCCATGACTGACATGACCGACATGCCTTCACCAGGACACAGCATGAGTTGCACAGGGGGGCCCAGGGAAGCGTCTTGTGCCCAGCTCCCCAGCCTGGCCAGCCTTCCTGAGGAGCCCAGAGCCCACAGCCGGCCACTCCGCCACACCTCTCCCCATCACCACCCACAGTGCTGCTGCAGGCCTGGCTGTTCCCCTCATTCTTCTCTTCTCCGCTTTGCTTTCTCACCACCTTCAGTCTCCTCATAATTTTTAGAGTACTTGCAAAAACGTAAATCACCCCCAGCACAGCATGAGCGAGATTGTGGTTAGCTGTTCTCACCTGCACACATTTATGGCTAAGGGCCATAACAAGGAAGTTACCAGCTTTAGAGCCAGATGGGCCTAGGGTCCCACCCCTGGCTCTCTCTGCTGGAGTGGGCAAATTACTTTGCCCTCAGTTAAAAGTAAACATCCCTTGTTTTTGGTGTTGGGCATGTGGCTTCAATGAGACGCCATGTGGTACACTGCCTGGCACACCAAAAAACCAACAGACATCTCTTCTTCACTGATTGCTAACCTGTTTCTTTACCAGCAGAAGCAACTTGAGTTTCTCCTCCCAAATTCTCCTAGGTCCACAGCCATTCCAGAAAAATGTTTCTTTACAGGCACACTCAATTTTATCACTGGTATTCCTATTCACCCAACTGAATTTTTCAAAGGATGCAGATCAAACTTTTCCAGCCAACCACACACTAGAGTCATGTAGTAACTTCTCCCTTCAACTACCTTTTAAAATTCTATTTGGTATCAAAAAGAATTAAAAATCAGGAAAGGAATATAGGAGAAGAAAGCTCTAGTCATGAGAGCTCCCTTCTACAGAGAGAGATGACAAATTCTCTGTCTCCACTCTGAGTGAGAAAACAAGCCAATCACCCAAAGCAACTGTTCCTAGCCTTTGGAGAAACTCCTTTGAGAGCCTGATGAAAACTCTAAACCTTTGTCCAGAAAAGTGTCAGTCTGCACAGAAACACAAAACACTCCCTGGAATTTCAAGAGGGTCAAGGGCCCTCTAAAACTCACCCATTGACCACAAGATAAGAGCCATCAACAAAGAGCCATCTGGGATACTCTTTAAACTGGTAAAATCCTCAATTCAGATTGTTTCCTTAAGGTGCAATAAACTTAAAAGCCAATGAAAGACCTCAAGAAGGTACACTAAGAAAGAAGTTTCTCATTCAACTTTTCTTTTCTTTTTGAGATGGAGTTTTGCTCTGTACCCAAGATGGAGTGCAGTGGTGCAATCTCAGCTCACTGCAACCTCCGCCGCATGGGTTCGAGAGATTCTCCTGCCTCAGCCTCCCAAGTAGCTGAGATTACAGGCACCTGCCATTACACCTGGCTAATTTTTTTTGTATCTTTAGTAGAGATGGGGGTTACGCCATGTTGGCCAGGCTGCTCTCGAACTCCTGACTTCAAGTGATCTGCCTGCCTCGGCCTCCCAAAGTGCTGGGATTACAGGAGTAAGCCACCACGCCTGGCCCTCTTAAGTCCTTTGCTGGTTCAAAATAAAATGCTGCAAAACTCACATGGCTCAAAACCCGAAGAGAAAGTTCTCTCTTTGAATCTAAGTATCAAAACAAAGCTGTGTTCCAGACCAGTGTGTGTGCTGGGGAATGGGCAAGAGAAATGGAGGCACAAAAGTATTAGGACTTTATTTCATATTGTTCAATATCATTCTTTTTAAACACCTCTATGTCTGTATATGTTTTAATGTTGTGTAATAGGACAAATATAAGGAGAGTGCTGAAGTTATATTCTCTGACAGAAATAAGCAATTACAAAAACGTTTGAAGATCCTGTCTTGGTAAACAACTTTCTCTCTCTCTCTCTTTCACTCTTTCTTTTTGAGACAGGGTCTCACTCTGTCACCCAGGCTGGAGTGCAGCAGCGTGACCTTGGCTCACTGCTGCAGCCTTGACCTCCCGGACTCAGATGATTCTCTCACCTTAGCCTCCAGAGTAGGTGGGACAACAGGAGCATGCCCCCACACCTGGCTAATTTTCCTAATTTTTGTAGAGACGGAGTTTTGTCATGTTTCCCAGGCTGGTCTTGAACTCCCGGGCTCAAGCGATCCTCCCACCTGCAGCCTCCCAAAGTGCTAGGTAGGATTACAGGTGTGAGCTACCGCGCCTGGCCTAACAACTTCCAAATTAAGTTTACCTAGGCCGGGCACGGTGACTCACACCTGTAATCTCAGCACTCTGGGAGGCCAAGGCGGGCGGATCACCTGAGGTTGGCAGTTTGAGACCAGCCTGACCAACATGGTGAAACCCCGTCTCTACTAAAAATGAAAAAATTAGCCAGGTGTGGGGGCACACGCCTGTAATCCCAGTCACTCAGGAGCCTGAGGCAGGAGAATCACTTGAACCCAGGAGGTGGGGGCTACAGGGGGCTGAGATCACACCATTGCTCTCCAGCCTGGGCAACAAGAGGGAAACTCCATCTCAAAAAAAAAAAAAAAGTTTATCTATTAATAATTTTACCTGGTAATGCTCCATAAATGGAATTTCCCTTGAAAATAATTACATTAGCCACTTTAACTTCTGATTCCAGAAACAACAAATCTGTCTCAGACTGACATTAACTAAACAGTAACGCTGAGATTGTTCCATAAGACCTAGTTTCTCCTTTTTGCTTTAAAAGTATAATTCTCACAGTTGTATATACTCCATATTTTTCTTCCTTAAATGGAAAGAATCCATGTAATGTGTTAAAGGAACAAAAATCAACTAAAAGACATTAGTAAACATTTCCCATAGTGCACTTTTCCTATCATTATAGTAGTTAATATTCTTCAACTCATACAATATATTTAGCACTAGGCTAAATGTTTTACCTGCTTTCTGGAATTTAATTTGAATCTATGATATGGCTTCTATTACTCTCCCAGTTTTAGATATAAGAAAACCAAGGCTTAGAAGTCAAACAGCTTCTGGCCAGGTATTGGTGGCTCATGCCTGTAATCCCAGCACTTTGGGAGGCCAAGGCGGGTGAATCACATGGTCAGGGGTTCAATACCAGCCTGGCTAACATGGCAAAACCCCATCTCTACTAAAAATACAAAAACTTAGCTGGGCGTGGTCGTGGGCGCCTATAATCTCAGCTACTCAGAAGGCTGAGGCAGAAGAATTGCTTGAACCCGGGAGACAGAGGTTGCAGTGAGCCGAGATAGCATCACTGCACTCCAGGCTAGGTGACAATGCAAGGGAAAAAAAAAAAGTCAAATGGCTTCTAATGGTGGACTCAGAATTCAAACTCTAGGTATGTGTGACCCCAGGGCTTACATTCTTACTGAAGGAAACTATGCTTAATTCTACTGTAACATAAAAATAAGATTCCATGTAAGTTTTCAAAAAAATAATCTTCAGATACAAAAGGTAGAAAACCATTTCTAAGTATTAAAAGAGGATGTCATCACTTGCAAACGAAAGAACTACTTTAGCCTATTCGAAATATCTAGAACCTTTACTGATCTTTTACAAGCACTACAAAATCTAATTACTATTATGAGCCAGTATTATTATAAAATGTAAGTTTTACAAATCAGAGAACATTTGCCCATAAAACCCTGCTCTGATATGCTATTCTCTCTTAAACTATATAAAGTCTGGTGATCTGATTAGCCTATCAGTCCTCAAATACGCAGAACAGAAGGATCTCACTGGACTTAACGTCTTAACTTTTGTAAAATGAAAGCGATGAATTTGCAAAGTAAAAGGAATCACTCTAAGTTTGTCATCTATAAAATCCACTCCATTCTCTCTATAGAAGATACCACTTATGTTTTTAACCTAAAATGTGCAGAATTACCAAAGCACAAACCCACTCAAGATTTTAAGTGAACGCTCAGCAATGTGATCCTTTCAAAACAAAAAGTTTTCATTAAAGAAGTTTATAATTTTGTGTAAATTATAAGTTAAAGGGCCAGGCGTGGTGGCTCAAGCCTATAATCCCAGCACTTTGGGAGGCCGAGACGGGCGGATCACAAGGTCAGGAGATCAAGACCATCCTGGGTAACATGGCAAATCCATGTCTCTACTAAAAATAAAAAAAAAAACTAGCCGTGTGGGGTGGCGGGCGCCTGTGGTCCCAGCTACTCAGGAGGCTGAGGCAGGAGAAAGGCGTAAACCCGGGAGGAGGAGCTTGCAGTGAGCTGAGATCCGGCCACTGCACTCCAGCCTGGGCGACAGAGCAAGACTCCATCACAAAAAAAAAATAAATAAATAAATTATAAGTTAAAAAATTGGCATTAAAATTTTATTTTGAATAAAATTGGCCTGGGTTTTGAAAACAAAAAAAGGGGACTTAAATATTTATGAAGGAAAAATAAAAGCCTTTATTACTTATTAGTCAACTAAATCAACCTAAATGTGAACTAAAAATGTTCATTCATTTACTAAGAAATATTTATTGATGCCAATTATGTACAAGGCATTGTTCTAAGCCCTAGAGATAAGAAAAACAAGATTTCTACACGGAAGACCGTATTTTAATGGGGAAGGGGAGATATATCAGACAAGTGAATAAACAAAGATAAAATAATTACAGATTATAAGAAAGCAGCAGAGTAATAGAAACTTCAAACACTTTTTTTCCCAAGAGACAAAAGTCTTGCTGTCACCTACAGCAAGCAATCCTCCTTCCTGTCTCGGTCTTCCAAGTAGCCAGGACACAGGTGCATGCTACCATTTCCAGCTAATTTTTTAATGTTCTGGTAGGAACAGGGGTCTCACTATGTTGCCCAGGTTGATCTTGAACACCTGGCTTCAGGAGATCCTCCTGCCTCCTCCCAAAGTGCTGGGATTACAGGCTTGAGTCACTGTGCCCAGCCAGAGACTTTTTTTTTTCTTTTCTTTTTGAGATGGAGTTTCGCTCTTGTCGCCCAGGCTTGAGTGCAGTGGCATGATCTCGGCTCACTGCAACCTCCGCCTCCAAGGTTCAAGTGATTCGCCTGCCTCAGACTCCCGAGTAGCTAGGATTACAGGTGCACAGCACCATGCCCAGCAAATTTTTGTATTTTTGGTAGAGACGAGGTTTTACCGTGTTGGCCAGGCTGGTCTTGAACTTCTGATCTCAGGTGATCCATCCACCTCAGCCTCCCAAATGCTGAGATAACAGGCATGAGCCACGGCACCCAGCCCAAAGACTATTTTTTAAACTCATTAAGGAACTCCCCAAGGACGTCCCACTGGAGCTAAAACTTGAATGATAAGAAGTTGGGAAAGAAAATTCTAGGTAGAAAAGGACCACCTCATTTCATGAGAACATTCATTTGGCACTTCAATATTTATATGCTCTGTCTTGCATATAAATATTGCATATAAATATCCAGGTTACATCCTGGACAGACGCACATTATGATGAATGCTATTTATGCCTTACAGTGTTTTATGGTAAGGGTAGATGCATATGTGCACGCATAGCAGCTAACACAATACTCAGAAAATAGTAACAACACAATTCCCATTTAGTCTAAGCCAAAAGTTCTTAACTACAGAGAGACAGCGTGAACGGAAGGGTTGAATCTTTGAGAATCTGATGAAAGCAATGAATTCTCTCCTCCAAAAAAGAATGCAGGCCGGGCGTGGTGGCTCAAGCCTGTAATCTCAGCACTTTGGGAGGCCAAGGTGGGCAGATCACGAGGTCAGGAGATCGAGACCACCCTGGCTAACACGGTGAAACCCCATCTCTACTAAAAATACAAAAACTTAGCTG
>NW_012119265.1:12003168-12012939 GCF_000951035.1 Colobus angolensis palliatus
AAAAGGAAAGAAAAACATAACATAGTTTGGCACTTGCTTTTGTGCAAGATCTTAAAATTGCTTCCCCCCAAAAAAATTATTACCACACTTCTTCAAAGGGTCTAAAACTGAACTTTAACATCTATTAACGTATAGATGTTCTTTAAGTTCTAAAGTAAAGCTTATGGTTATTTTTTAAAAACACACACACACAGCCGGGGGTGTTGGCTCATGCCTGTAATCCCAGCACTTTGGGAGGCCAAAATGGGTGGATCACTTGAGGTCAAGAGTTTGAGATCAGACTGACCAATATGGTGAAACTCTGTCTCTATTAAAAATACAAATTTAACTGAGTGTGGTGGCGCACACCTGTAATCCCAGCTACTTAGGAGGCTGAGGCAGGAGAATGGCTTGAATCTGGGAGGCAGAGGTTGCAGTGAGCCAAGATCGCACCACTGCACTCCAGCCTGGGCAACAAGAGTGAACCTCCGTCTCTGAAAACACACACACACACAGACACACACCCCTTAGATGCCTAAAGAACACACATCATTAATCCAAGGTACAAACTAGATCAACAGATCTTAACCTATTTCAAGTCAGATACCCCTTTGAGAATCTGAAAAATGCTATTGATTCCCCATTTTTTAAATGGATATACACATACAAAATATTCACATAATTTTAGGCTGCTCACTGCATTTTAAATCCAACCAAGGATTTAAGAATCTCTATATCTACTATACAAGAATATAATGACTGGTTGCTTCTGGGAAGGGAAACTAGGAGAAGGGATGGAAGGTTTTTCACTACACATCCTTTCGTAACCTTTGGAATTTGAACCATATGGCTGTATTATCTATTCAAAAAATGAATAAATAAAAAATAAAAAGCATTACACTAAATAACATGGCAAGATACTAATACAGTAGATGAAACTCTTCAGGTGAAGATGTTTAGAATAGCTATTCTATTAAATTCACCATACTTAAAAACTGCTTCTTTCAATTTTTTTGGCTGAAAAACATTTGTGGCCGCAAAAATACGGTCTTCATAATTTTCAGAGAAATTTCCAATTTCCACCTTTTTACTAGGAAAATATCATAAAAATTTCATATTATTCATATTCTAACTTCTGAAACCCCCATTAAATAACAGCAGCTAGTATTTACTGAATGTAGCACTGTCACATCTATTGACTATTATCATCATCATCATTTTACAGACAAGGAAAACCAAAGCTTTCAGCAGTTAACTCATTTGTCCAAGGCAACCCAGCTAGCGGTAAGCAAGGACTCTTGTGGACCAACAAAGCCCATACGACACTGTATCACGACATGGACCATAGTAAACACGAAAATCGATGACATTATTCCTTAAGAGACTATCCTTTTTTGAGACAGGGTTTCACTCTGTTGCCCAGGCTCAAGTGCAGTGGCACAATCACAGCTCACTGCAGCCTCGATCTCCTGGGCTCAGACTATCTTCTCTCAGCCTTCCAAGTACCTAGGACTACAGGCATGTACCACCACACCCAGCTAATTTTTTATTTTATTTTTTTTTAGAGATGGGTCTGCTATGTTGCACAGGCTGGCCTTGAACTCCTGGGCTCAAGTAATCCTCCCGCCTCGACTTCCCAAAGTGCTGAGATTAAAAGTGTTAGCTACTTACTGTACCTGGCCTCTGAAGAGACTATTCTTATCCTAACTAGGTTTTAGCGTATTCACTCGTTATAAAAATCTGGTATTATATTGCATGTGCCTGCTTTCCTATACACAAAGCAGATACAGACGAAAAACAATTAACCAACCCAATCATTAAAAAGGCACGAAAGGCCGGGCGTGGTGGCTCAAGCCTGTAATCCCAGCACTTTGGGAGGCCGAGACGGGCGGATCCGGAGATCGAGACCACCCTGGCTAACCGGGTGAAACCCCGTCTCTACTAAAAAATACAAAAAAACTAGCCGGGAGAGGTGGCGGGTGCCTGTAGTCCCAGCTACTAGGGAGGCTGAGACGGGCGGATCCGGAGATCGAGACCACCCTGGCTAACCGGGTGAAACCCCGTCTCTACTAAAAAATACAAAAAAACTAGCCGGGCGAGGTGGCGGGTGCCTGTAGTCCCAGCTACTAGGGAGGCTGAGGCAGGAGAATGGCGTTAACCTGGGAGGCGGAGCTTGCAGTGAGCCAAGATCTGGCCACTGCACTCCAGCCTGGGCGACAGAGCGAGACTCCGTCTCAAAAAAAAAAAAAAAGGCACGAAAACGGCCAGGCACGGTGGCTCACACCTGTAATCCCAGCACTTTGAGAAGCCAAGGTAGGCAGATCACCTGAGGTTGGGAGTTCATGACCAGCGTGACCAACATGGAGAAACCCCGTCTCTACTAAAAAGACAAAATCAGCCGGGCATGGAGGCACATGCCTGTTATCCCAGCTACTCGGGAGGCTGAGGCAGGAGAATCGCTTGAACCCAGGAGGCGGAGTCTGTGATGAGCCAAGATTGTGCCATTACACTCCAGCCTGGGCAACAAGAGCTAAACTCCGTCTCAAAAAAAAAAAAAAAAAGGCACGAAATCTAGTTTCAAATTATAATTTTTAAAGTTCTTACAAGTTGTCACCCTAAAAAGTAAAAATGTAAGCTGAACCTTAAAACTATGGTGGGTTTTTTTTTTTTTAAGTGTTTTCACTAGAGAAAGAGTATCAACACCAAAGAGGCAAAGAGTTTCTTTCTGCTAAATGGGACCTCTAGTCATCATAGTTGTAAGAATATCTAAAAGTGAATGTACAGACTATCTGCAAAATGCCTCGGAAATGTATAATGAATTGTGAGACAAGAAATAACAATGGCGGCTGAGCGCAGTGGCTCACACCAATATCCCAGCACTTTGGGAGGCCCAGGTGGGCGGGATCACCTGAGGTCAGGAGTTGGAGACCAGCCCAGCCAACATGGAGAAACCCAGTCTCTACTAAAAATACAAAAATCAGCCGGGTGTGGTGGCAGACATCTGTAATCCCAGCTATTCTCGGGAGGCTGAGCCAGGAGAATTGCTTGAACCTAGGAGGCAGAGATTGCAAGGAGCCGAGATTGAGCCACTGCACTCCAGCCTGGGTGACAGAGCAAGACTCTGTCTCAAAAAAACAAACAAACAAAAAAAGAAATAACAATGCTACTTTCACTATAATTCCATCTTCAAAGAGGCAATATTTTTCAAAAAACATTCACCCAAATTTAAACTTACAGAATCGCTTAAAGTCAATGCAAGGAAATGAGGCATGGGAGGTAGGGTGAGGAGAGAACATAAATCACCCAACCAGGTGGTCCTACCACTGATTATCAACATAAATTTGTGTGCGTGTGTGTTTGTGTGTTTGCCTAAGTGTTCAGTTTGACTGTCATATTCAACAACTTACCTAGGTAACAATCAAGGCTTGCTTCATGTCCTGCTGTGCAAGCGTAAGGAAAGTATCCAAGTCTTTACTTTCTTTTTTTTTTTTTTTTCTTTTGAGACAGAGTCTATGTCTATGTATGTCTATGGTGGCACAGTATGAGCTCGCTGCAACCGCCACCTCCCGGCTTCCAGTGATTCTCCTGCCTCAGCCTCCTGAGTAGCTGGGATTATAGGTGCACACCACCACATCCACTAATTTTTGGATTTTTAGTAGAGATGGGGTTTCACCATGTCGGCCAGGCTGGTCTCAAACTCTTGACCTCAAATGACCTGCCTCCTCTGGACCTCCCCCAAGATTTTACTTTCTTTTCAAGCAAGTAAGGCACTAAACCTCTACTAGGTTTTCCCTATCAGTGGATGAGTAAGAATCTTTTAGACTCAAAGAAAAAAATGTTTTTCTTTTGAGACAAAGATCTCACTCTGTTAGCCACACTGGACACAGTAGAACGATCACAGCTCACTGCAGCCTCAACCTCCTGGGCTCAGGCAATCCTTCCACCTCAGCCTCCCAAGAAGCTGAGACCACAGGCGCACACCACCACCCCTAGCTAATTTTTACAATTATTTGTAGAGATGAGGTCTCCCTATGTTGCATAGGCTGGTCTCAAACTCTTGGGCTTAAGCGAGCCTCCCAACTCAGTCTCCCAAAGTGCTGGAATTATAGGCGTGAGTCACCATACCCGGTCTCAAAAATGTTAAGACTCTCTAAAAACACTTTCACAAAAGCATACAAAGATGGAGAAAATGTAAATGTCTATCTTTGCAAAGTTCATCCTAAAATTTCCTAACACACAGATACGGAAAAAAAAAAACAGGTATATTTATACAGAATTACAGGTGGTGTTGCTTTCTACAGGAAATAACATCAGTGATACAGATTTCAAAATCCCACCTATTAGACATAGGGCAAAATAGGCTGGGTGCAGTGACTCATGCCAGCACGCTGGGAGGCCAAGGCAGGTGGATCATCTGAGATCAGGAGTTTGAGACCAGCCTGGCCAACACATCTTTACTAAAAATACAAAAAAATTAGCCGGGTGTGGTGGTGGGCACCTTCAATCCCAGCTACTCAGGAGCCTGAGGCAAGAGAATCACTTGAACCCAGAGGCAGAGGTTGCAGTGAGTTGAGATGGCACCACTGTACTCCAGCCTGGGCAACAAGAGCAAAACTCGGTCTCAAAAAAAAAGAAATAGAGCAAAACAAAAACTTTTCCTTCACATTATGTTGCAGTTTTGCAAGTGAACAGACTAATGCTAAGAATTAATGCAGTATTTATAAATCTGTCAAAGACTTTGATGCATATAATAGACAATCTGATAATGCATATGCACAAAAGTGGTTATTAATGAGTATCTGAGCATTCAAAAATGACATATTAAAAAGACGAGTTATATAATCATTCTGTTTATATAATTATCATATTTAAACTCCCCTGAAATTAAAGACCTTAAGGACACCTCTTTTACTTCATTATTTAAAACAATTCACAAAATTCAACCACATTTTATATTGTACCCCAAATAAAATTAACCCAATTTAGTCAAAGCAATACCACAGAAATTTAAATCAATAATTATCCTTTAGCATGCATATAGTGTTTATCTTGGTTTCCCTTAAGGCAATGGCCAAAAAAATAAAATCCTAGAAAAGAAATTCCTCCTATATTTTCTTTATATTCCATAAATTACTTCCTAAAAAATCAAAAGCAAATATACATTACTGAAGTCTATTGCTGATTATACTTCCTTATGTTATTCTATAGACAGAGATGGATACCTAATTTATAGAATACTTTCCAGAATATTTACCCAGAATGTGCTTACTACCTAACAATCACTGTTAGTCAATCTGGAATTAGGTTTGTGAGTATATAGTCCTGTTACTCTCCAATTCTCTCATGCTGGCAAAATATACAAGGTCAAAAAATCACATTCTTGGAAAGCAGAGTTCTTGGAAAACTGGCAATACTAGCAGACTTCACTTTTAAAAGTGAGAAAAGGATATAGAAATGGCCAATTAGCACAGGAAAAGATGCTCAGCATCACTAATCATTAGGGAAATGCAAATCAAAATCACACTGAAATACCACTTCATACCCATTATAATGACTATTATCAAAAAATTAAAAGGCAGAAAATGAGTGATGGTGAGGATATAGAAAACTGGAACCCTCATGCATTGTTAATGGGAATGAAAATGGTCCAGTTGCTGTGGCAATATGTATGGCAATTCCTGAAAAAATTCAACATATGATCCAGCAATTACACTTCTGGGTACATACCCAAAAGAAATAAAAGCCAGAACTTAAACAAGTATCTGTATGTCATGGTCACGGCAGCATTAGTCACAATAGCCTAAAGGTGGAAGCAACCCAAGAGTCCATCAATGAATTAATGGAGTAAAAAATATACGGTATGTCTAGACACTGAAATTATTCAGCCTTCAAAAAAGAATGAAATTCCAACACCTGCTACAACAGAGATTAACACTGTAGACACTTGACTAAGTGAAATAAGCCAGTCACAAAAAGACAAATATTGCATGGCATCACTTACAGGAGGTACCTAGAGTAGTCAAATTCCTAGAGACAAAAAACAGAATGATGGCTGCCAAGGGCTGGGGGCGTGGAAACAGGAAGTGAGTGTTTAATAGGTACAGAGCTTCAGTTGGGGAAGATGAAAAGGTTCTGGAGATGGATGGTAGGGAGGGTTGCATGACAATGTCAAGATACTTAATGCACGTTTAAACATGGTTAAAATGGTAAATTTTATGTTATGTATACCTTACCATAATTTTTAAAACTGAGAACAAAGACATTAAAGCATTAAAGAAAAAAAGACATTAAAGCATGTGTCCACAGGAAGGGGAACATTACACACCAGGGCCTGTCATGGGGTAGGGGGAGTGGGAAGGGACAGCATTAGGAGATATACCTAATGTAAATGACGAGTTAATGGGTGAAACACACCAACCTGGCACATGTATACATATGTAACAAACCTGCCCATTGTGCACATGTACCCTAGAACTTAAAGTATAATAAAAAAAGAAAAAACAACAACAAACAAAAAAGCATGTGTCCAAATTCTTCTCATGCATGCTTTTCACTACCCACAAAACTCATACCCTGACTATGAGTGATCAGTGAAGTCCTAATTTAATTGTTTACCATAAGATCCAAGAAATTAGTGTAAGTTTTTAAATTCCTTCTAATCCTAAAAAAAAAGTTTAACTGGCTTCCTCAGAATGAAGTCCTTCACAGATATAGACGTTAACAGCTATTACATATCTACTTCAGATTAAATAAATTACTAAACATCAGTGTCTCCCAACTTTGGATTTCAAGCATAGTTCAATCTAGAGTGTTTCCTTCATTTTCTTTCCAAAGCCTCATAATGACTATTTTCATTTTTACCAGCAAAATCTCTAGTCAAAATTGTCTCCCCCAAAGTTCATAGGAGCTCATCTTTACTGACTGGTAGATATATCATCTTTACAGTAATCGGTATTCAGTTTCCAAAAATTTTGTATAAACATTGGAATCTTATTCATGAATCTCTCTCCCTTTCTAAAAAAAAGTATTCATATGGAAAAAATAGAAGCTTGAAATACCCTAAGCTAAATTTTGAGGATCTTTTCCGGTTACATTCCAGTTTTTCTTATACCTTCTGAATTCACAAACTGTTACAGAAATAAGTCTGCAATAATGAACTAGCAAACTGGGTTGCCTGTTTCCTCCAAGCCACTAAAGCTCATTGTGTTGTTCATATCCCCTTTCTCCCATTCTTCAGTATTAAGCACATAAACATCCACCTTCAAAGGTAAACTCTGATAGTTCCCACACTATAAAAGCTATGTTCTGATATTTTTCAAACAACACCTGTTCATGAACATGAAGCAAACACGATGCAAATTAAAAGGGAAAAAAACTAACCACATACCCAAACAAAAGTTGAAACGCCTAATTTAGAAAAACCTCTTCATATTAAAAACATGTTGGGCTGAGCATGGTGGCTCACGCCTACAATCCTGGCACTGGAAGGCCAAGGCAATTCAAGACCAGCCTATGCAACATGGCAAAACCCCATCTCTACCAAAAAACGGAAAAATTAGCTGGGTGTGGTGGCATGCTCCTGCAGACCCAGCTACTTAGGAAGTTGATCCCAGCTACTCGGGAAAGGGAGGATCACTTGAGCCTAGGAGGTAGAGGCCACAGTGAGCCTCAACCTGAACTTTCTTTGTTTTTTTTCTCCCGAGACAGAGTCTTGCTCTGTCACCCAGGCTAGAGTGCAGTGGCTTGATCTTGGCTCACTGCAACCTCCGCCTCCCAGTTCAAGCAGCTTGAACCTCAGCTTCCCGAGTAGCTGGGATTACAGGTGCCCACCACTGCACCTGTCTAATTCTTGTATTTTCAGTAGAGACAGGGTTTCACCATGTTGGTCAGGCTGGTCTCAAACTCCTGACCTCATGATCCACCTGCCTCGGGCTCCCAAAGTGCCGGGATTACAGGCGTAAGCCACTACGCCCAGCCTCATCCTGCACTTTCACTCTGTCCCCACTGAACTCTAGCCAGAGTGACAGCATGAGACTATCTCAAAAGAAAATTTTTAAAAAACCAAAAAACTTGTTTGTAACAAATTTCAGGACAGGCGCGGTGGCTCACAACTGTAATCCCAGCACTTTGGGAGGTCAAGGAGGGCAGATCACTTGGGGTCAGGAGTTCAAGACCAGCCTGACCAACCTGGTGAAACCCTGTCTCTACTAAAAATACAAAAATTAGCTGGGCATGGTGGTAGGCACCTGTGCTCCCAGTTACTCGGGAGGCTGAGGCAGGAAAATAAATTGAACCCAGGAGGTGGAGGTTGCCGTGAACCAGCCTGCGCAACAGAGGGAGACTCTGTCTCAAAAGATAAAAGTAAAAATTTAAAAATGAACAAATTTCAAAGAAAAGATCATACTAAACAAGTATGATCATCATTTACCTTTTCTACTTGTACTATCTGAAAACAAGAGTGCATGTAAACAACTATAAATGGACAATGTTCTTGATTTTTAAAAATGAATTCTTCCAAATACCATTTTCTATATGTAAATTAATGAATGGTACCATCTCCTCTACTAGGGTCTACTTCCTAAAGCAGCATAATCTGTAGTTGTCATTGCATATAATGTATCCACCTAAATGTCAACAGAAGAAAAAATGAAAAACACAAACACAGATATCTTAAAGTTTTTCTAGTACTTAGTTTACCTACTCATCAATGTGAGATGTTCTCCTGATAATAAGTTTTTTTTAACTTGCCCAAAGACAGACTAAATTGACCCTTTAAATAGCAGAGTGGGTATATCTATCTGGTCACACATTAGGAACTTCAATGTGTGTGAAGTATCCCATCCCTTCAATTTGCAATACATATAAAACTCTACAAAAAGGATATTATATATAGATGTAGAAAGATCAATTGAAAAAGAATGAATGCATCACCTGGTCATGAGCCTTACCTTTTAGCAGCGGCAGAGGTGTTAACTCAATAGGCTTGCCTTGAGACCTAAACTGTGAGGAACTTTGTGACCTCTTCTGTCTGGCTTTTCTGACGGACTTCCGAGAAAATCCGTCTACTTTATCCACTGATGGAGGAGTAGTTGGTGCTGAGGACATATCCCTACTGAAGAGAAAGAAGTATCATAAACCCATACATTCCCAAGGTGGAAGCATACATGTGAGTTACACAAATTCTAAAATTCCCATATATGATGTTCATGAAAATGCGAATATGTGCTAAAGAAAATAAAATCAGTTAAGAAAAGTCTTATCTTGGCCAGGTGCAATGGCTTACGCCTGTAATCCCAGCACTCTGGGAGGCTGAGATGGGTGGATCACTTGAGATCAGGAGTTCAAGACCAACCTGGCCAACATGGTGAAATCCCATCTCTACAAAATTACAAAAATTAGCTGGGCATGATGGCAGGTGCCTGTAATCCCAGCTACTCGGGAGGCTGAGGTGGAAGAATCACTTGAACCCGGGAGGCAGAGGTTGCAGTGGGCCAGGATCCTGCCATTGCACTCCAGCCTGGGTGACAGAATGAGATTCTGTCTTAAAAAAAAAAAAAGGCTGGGCCAAGTGGCTCACACCTGTAATCCCAGCACTTTGGGAGGCTGAGGTGGGCAGATCACTTGAGGTCAGGAGTTGGAGACTAGCCTGGCCAACATGGTGAAACCCTGCTTCTATTAAAAATACAAAAATTAGCCAGGTGCAATGGCTTGCACCTGTAATCTCAGCTACTCGAGAGGCTGAGGCAGGAGAACCGCTTGAAGCCAGGAGGCAGAGGTTGCAGTGAGCAGAGA
>NW_012119265.1:12013275-12015474 GCF_000951035.1 Colobus angolensis palliatus
AAAAAAAAAAAAAAAAGAAAAGAAAAGTCATATGTTAATGGGAAAACATGAAAATTTGGTGAAAATAATATAAGCATCATGGAAACAATATCAGAACTCTAATGTATTGTGCCACTCCATTATAAGCATTAAAGATATTCATCGAGGCTTAAAGAAATCTATGCTGCCTGCCCATTTTCTAACTGCAAAGCTCTTCACATCTTCAAGTAATTTTTGGAGCTATTCTGTGGCTGGAAAACTTCCATCGATACATTTTCCCAAGATATTTAATATTATGAATGGGTTCTGGAGTTAAAACCCTTAGTGTACTTCAAGAATCTATACCAATGTATCAGAGCAAGGTGAAATTTACTACTACTGAAACTATCTAGGCATAACTTTTAATGGGATGTGCTATGTAAGCTGTGATAAACTATACCACACTGCAAATGAGGACAGGCTAGATTACTTCAAACAAAACACATAAAAGGCATAATTAAAACATTTCAAAGAAGTCTTCTTTTTGAATGAAGCCACCTTACGTTATTAAAGCTTAATAAAAACTATGAGGAAATCAAGCACCAAAGTTGAACTAAAAACATAAATTCACAGCCTACTGAAACAACCAAGTTGAGTTCCCTTGAGGTTTAGACCTTGAAGTTTAGTTCATCATCAAATACCAATTTTCATTCCATTAAACTTATGGAACCGAACAGCACTTTTGCATTGTTTAACCCTCTTGAGTTATTAAAATGAAGGCTATTTCCTGAAAGTAACAAGCGTTAAGCTTAATTTCATTCACCAATTTAAACAGATGCCATCATTTCCATGGCACTGAGGTTCCATGCAAGACTAACGGCAGACTCGGATAGAAATAATGCATATGGGGGAAATGCTGAAATGCAATTACTCACCTGTCATTCCAATACACAAGACAAGCGGTTTTTAACTTCTAAATAAAAGAGTAAGGGAATTTCTTCGTGAACACGTGAGAATAAAAAGTTACCTGGATTACGTGGATTTTGACAATGAAAAAATAACAAAAATATTTAAAAACACATACACACATATGATGTTGACGTTTGGAATTTGGAAGTCTTCTTTGGTTTTCTTAAAAAAAAAAAAAGTTTTTAAAAATCCACCTAATTTAGCCTTAATATAATGTGATGGATTCAAAACAGAATCACAAACTATGAATGACCACAGATGTTAAGATCACTTTAAAAAATGACTGCATCAGCCAAAAGCTCCACATCTTATTTGTACGTTGTAAATTTAGGGGCTGATTTTCCAATCGGGTATGTGAATTATTTAGACTTCATTCTAACTCTTAACACTACAAAATTTCAGTAAATCCTCTTCCTCCATCGCTCTTTTTGTCTCTTCTTTATCCCTCATCTCTCATCCCTACAGACGATATATAGGTAGCTTTTTAAAAAATCATTTACCCCTTATGCCCGAGGCCCAGAATAAGTGTCAAGGATCGCAACCCTGAAGCACTGCAAAACTGAACGTAAGGTAACAGCGGGTCCGTGCAAAGCCCAGGGAAACAGGTTTCGCCCTGGGCCAGGGCGCCCGAAGCTTTATCATCCTCTAATCAGCAGGCACAGGGCATTTCCATGGCTCAGGATAATCCAGAGGGGGTAACGGGAAGTAGGGAAAGACAAGGAAGGGGTTTGTCTGTGGGGATGCTTACATACACCCTTTGCTTCTAACCCACACCCCAAGCCCTGGAGAAGATAAGCTGCTAGAGAATCCTCCTCACACCAAACCCCCTTTATTCCCCGCCCCCGCCAGTGGATAAAGGGGGGCAAGAAAACGCCTCCAATCCCAGAAGGTGGAGAAAAAGGGGGGAGGGGGCAGAGTGAATGAGAGGTATCATCAGAAGCATTTGTAGGTAAATCAGACAAGTGGGACGGGCGCTCCCGCTCCTGCACCCCACCCCACCGCACCCCTCGCCTGCCCGGCCAGGCCTTCCCAAGGCCGGTGCCCCATAGGTCCCCCAGAAGGACCGGGAGGAAGAAGAGAAGCGGGCGAGCCGTGGTGCTGGAGGGACGAAGTTACCTTGAAGCTTCTGGGGAAGAATCCGAAGATGATCTGTGGCTTGGAGGGGGGAGACGGGCTAGGGGGCCGCAGCGGGGGCGGACGGCGGGACCGGGACGTGCAGGGGGAGGTCCGGGAAACTGCGGGGAGCCCGGGGCGACGGCTGTCCGGTGCGGG
>NW_012119265.1:12015687-12021075 GCF_000951035.1 Colobus angolensis palliatus
GGGGAGGGGGGGAAGGGAGGGAGGAAGACTGGATCTGCAGCGGCAGCAAGAGAAGGGGACAGGAGAAGGAGGAGGAGCCGCAGGAGCTGGAGCCACCGCTGCCAGAGCCACCTTTCGCTACCCACGGTGGGTCCCCGTCAATGCCCCTTTCTCTCTCCTATTGTCAATATCACCGGGCGGCTGAGTCCATGGCACACGCGCAACCGAACCTTCTGGCCAGCAGCGCCCGCCTCCGGCGCCCGCCCACTGGAGACTTCAAACGGGAAGCGAGGCCTCATTGGCCAGTATCCGCCTTCACTCCCCTGACAGCACGTTCGGTTGAGACCTGATCAGGGATTGGCGGCAGGAGGGCGGAGAAACAGGAGAGTGGGAAGAGAGGAGGTCGAGGATTGGGCCGAAGCGTGAGGGACCCGGATGCAGCCGCGATCTCTGGCGGTGCAGCAGCCGCTTCCGCCCGGCGGTGGGGCAGGCTGAAGTGGGAACCTGCTGGGCCTGAGAGGAGCTGTTAAATTCTGGGAGGTGTAAGACTAGCAGATCAGCTGGCTGGCTTTCCGTGCTGTGCGGAGGCTTTGGCGGCGGTCGTCTTGGACCAGAGGGTTCCAAGGGCATGGGTCGGCTAAGGATGAGGGATCCCCCGAGCCTTGATCCCGCCCTGCAGCTAGTGTGGCCCCTCAGGGCTTGGGGAGCCCCACTCTGGACAGGACCCTCCGATGCGTAGACAGGAATAAGACCTCCGGCCTGCGCCGGTGCGCCACTGGTTGTGTAAATGGGTCCCTTGAAACCCCCAGTAGTCGCTCTCCGCTGAACCTTCGAATTCTCTCACCTCGTCTCCTTTTCCTTGAACGTCTGTTTTGAATATCAGACCCCTGGAGCGTTGAGGCCAGCGCTTGTTTAGTTAATGCAGGTGGGAAAACGCTGCCGCCACAGTTTGCAGTCTGTTCATTCAGAATATCCGCCCCGCCCCCCCACCCCGGTCAGCCGACTGCTCAGAGCTCGGAAAGACCCATCTCCAAACTAGGAGTTTCGAGATTTTAATTGGCAAGTTGGACTCGAAAGAGTTAATGGAGAAGACTACTTAAATCTATCTAGAACAAGTGATGAGATATTTGGAGATGTGTTTGTACGCTTGGTGAATGCAAACGGCCAAATGGTACATTTCCAGATAATATTCCTGGATTAACGTATTTGAATGCATCCTACATACATTTTTTTAGAGGAAACAAGAAAGAAATTATTAATGCTAGCTACAAACGTCAGAGTACCAGTTGTTCAAAACTTAGAAAATGGGGAGGGGAGGGAACAAAAAAAAATTTAACATTCATATTTTCTCAACTCAGAGATAACCAACTACAGTATTTGCATACTTCCTTTTAGTAGTTTTTCTTTTTATATTAATAATGTGTGTCGATCTGTAGCCTAGTTTTTTCCCTCAGCATTATATCATCTTTTCGATACGTTTAGGGAATAGAGCTATATATAAATAAAAACTATATGTACCATATGTACAAGTGACAACGAAAAATGCATTTGCATTTCTCCTATTTGTGTTGTTAAACACTAGAGTTTTGAAATTTTCTTTGCACACTCCCAGAAATGGCTCTTGAGTGGAAAAATAATTTTGTGCCATGAAAGATAAAAATATTCCTGCTTTGAACTGAAATGGAAAACGAAAAGATGACTCTTAGATGGAAGCAGGCTCCCCCTACTGACTCCAGATGATTGGCCACTGTTATGGCGAGTGCCCGCGTTTGCCGTGATAAAGTTCATTACCACTAAGTATGAACTATAGAATACCAGCAGTCTAGTTCCTACCCTCAAGAACCTTAAATTTCCATATCTGAATATCCTGTACAGTCTTCATGAAAGTTCAGTGTCCCACCCAAGGACTTGTTTCTTCAATCTTTGATTGAGGGTAAATGCAGAATTAAAACCAAGGAAGATTTTGAAGCCAATTCAATTTCCCTTGGCAACAGTTGAACTGTTAAAAGCATAGTGCACGTTTGAAATTCTCACAGCTGTTGCTTAGAACATGTCACAGAGTGGGGATTTTGCTTGCAAATTATGGATCTCTATAAAGACAATTCATTTCAAAGTCATTTCACTTTCTATAAAATGGCTGAGCAACTGAAATGAGCAGGTTTTTTAAAATGGAAACATCCTTGCCTATGTGAGAAATTGTTCTCTGGACCAGTAATTTCTCCCATGTATCCCAGGGGTTTGGGTACTCCAAGAATAGCACCAGACAATCTATTTGGGATGCAGTAAAAGAAAGTATTAGGAAATATATTGACGTTTAATTTTAATCTAAAAGGCATTACGGTCAACTACTATTTTATATAGAGTGAATGGCTGTGCCCTCAGTACATGGAATGGTGCTTTGGCCTAGAACAGCATAGGAGATGTCCTCAGGGTAAATGGGAGTTGCCCATTCCTAGGGGTTGGCAGTGGTGGGCCCACCCAATCAGCCCCTGACAACATATGACTTATTGCAGTTACTTATTGTAGTTTCTGGATTCAACTAAATGGACTTACTGATTATATTATCTAAATTTAATTAAACTAACCCTCATAAAACAGATAAATGACTCTTAAGAGTCCTTGGCAAAGAAAGCACGGGAGAACAAGAAGAAAATGTTAGAACTGACTCTTCAGTATCAAATCTTTCTTTTTTTTTTTTTTTTCGGATTTTTAGTAGAGGCAGGAGTTTTACCATGTTGGCCAGGCTGGTCTCAAACTCCTGACCTTGTGATCCGCCCACCTTGGTCTCCCCAAGTGTTGGGATTACAGGCGTGAGCCACCATGCCCGGCGCAGTATCAAATCTTTGACAGCCACTTTTCAAAAGTAAAATACCAATCAAATAAATTCAACCAAATTTTGACTAGAAAAAAAAATCAAGGCTACTTGAAATGTAAATTTACATCCACTGTTTTTTTTACTGTTGTTTTTTGAGATGGAGTCTCGCTTTGTCGCCCAGGCTGGAGTACAGTGGCACAATCTCAACTCACTGCAACCTCCACCTTCCAGGTTCAAGCAATTCACCTGCCTCAGCCTCCCAAGTAGCTGGGATTACAGCATGTACCAACACGCCTGGCTAATTTTTGTATTTTAAGTAGAAACGGTGTTTCGCCATGTTGGCCAGACTGGTCTTGAACTCCTGACCTCAAATGATCCACCCCCCTACCCCGGCCTCCCAAACTGCTGGGATTACAGGCGTGAGTCCCCGTACCGAGGCTACATCCACTGTTATTGAGAATTGAACTTCTCTCTAAGTGTATATTTTGATTTGAGTTAAGCTAATGATGGTAGCATATGTCTGTACTTTATGGGCAAATACACATATTTGGAAGAATCTTTTCGGCTGGGTGTCACAGCTAGTGCCTGTAATCCTAGCACTTTGGGAGGTTAAGGAGGGTGGATCAGTTGAGTCCAGGTGTTAGAGACCAGCCTGGGCAACATGGTGAAACCCCTTATCTACGAAAAAAAAATTTCAGAATTAGCCAGGCCTGGTGGCACACTCCTGTTGTCCCAGCTACTGGGAGGCTGAGGTAGGAAGATCACCTGAGCCCAGGTGGCCCATGCTGCAGTAAGCCATGATCATGCCACTGCATTCCAGCCTGAGAGAGAAAGTGAAAATCTGCCTCAAAAAAAAGAAGTTTGGAAGCCAGGCACAATAGCACATGCCTGCAGTCCCAACTACTCCAGAGGCTGAGGTTGGAGGATCACTTGAGCCCAGGAGTTGGATTCTGTAGTGTGACATGATGAAGGCTGTAAAGAAAAACATAGGCCAGGCGCAGTGGCTCATGCCTGTAATCCCAGCACTTTGGGAGGCTGAGGCAGGTGGATCACAAGGTCAGGAGTTCGAGACCAGCCTAGCCAATATGGTGAAACCCCATCTCTATTAAAAATACAAAAATTAGCTGGGTTTGGTAGCAGGTGTCTGCAATCCCAGCTACTCGGGAGGCTGAGGCAGGAGAATTTGCTTGAACCCAGGAGGCGGAGGTTGCAGTGAATCAAGATCGCGACATTGCACTCCAGCCTGTGTGACAGCAAGACTCCATCTCAAAAAACAAAAAGAAAAAAAAGAAAAACATTATAGCCATCTGAGAGGCCATTATCTAGTGACAAAATGTAGTTTATTGCTCTCAGATGAAAGCGTTCACTTTCCAGATATCAAAACTGAGCTTATCATGAATCTACTAGTGAGCTAGCCATGTGATGAGACGAAGGCACTGACTATCAAATGATGGCTGACAAGTGAACTAAAGGAGGACTAAAATAGTAAGCAGAAGCATTGTCAGAACAATTGTCAACCAGTAGAGGAGGAAAAGACCTATGCTGATTAGATATCATCATCAGAGGTAGACTAGTCTAGTTTGGTGTGTGTGGAGTAGGGGGGCGGGGGGAGGTGTGTACATAAAGCTGGTCATGGACTGAAAGGAAAGAATGGTGAGGGTGAGAAAGCCTGAGGCAATAGCTGCCTCTTAGGAAAACAATAGAAAGAGTATATACTGCAGGGGCTGTGGATCACACCTGTAATCCCAACACTTTGGGAGGCCAAGGCAGGCAGATCACTTGAGAACAGGAGTTCAAGGCCAGCCTGGCCAACATGGTGAAACCCCATCTCTACTAAAAATACAAAAATTAGCCGGGTGTGGTGGCTCGCGCCTGTAGTCCCAGCTACTCAGGAGGCTGAGGCACAATAATCATTTGAACTTGGGAGGTGGAGGCTGCAGTGAGCCAAGATCATGCCACTGTACTCCATCCTGGGTGACAGAGCGAGACTCCCTCTCAAAGAAAAAAGTATACACATGGCTACTGGAGACAAGGGATTTTGGTGTCATATTTCTTTGAGTTACATTTATCCACCAGGAAACATCCTCAGCAGTGACATTTTCTTGGGTCACAGTTTAAATACTCTGGTTACATTTTGAGATGTGCTTCAAAGGTTGTGGCTTATTCGTAGCTTTCCATGTGATTAATGTGTATAATTATTGCTTGAGATTTAAAGTGTTTAGGTGTTCCAGTTCCCTAGTTAGCAGTTTAAGCTGCATTCCAGAGATGACTATCAGAGGACCCTTGCGCTGTCCTTAGTGAGAGCCCTGTGTCACTGATGGATCAAGATGGAGAGACCTTATATCACCAACAAAGAAGCAGAGTTGGAAAAAAAAACAGGAAGAGAAAGTCAGTTTTAAGTGTCCTTTATTTCATACAGGATAAAATACAAAATAATGGACCATAAGCAATAATTTTGTTTGTAAAATAATCAAATTACACAATTAAATGAGCTTAAAGCTATACCTAGGCCGGGCGCGGTGGCTCAAGCCTGTAATCCCAGCACTTTGGGAGGCCGAGACGGGTGGATCACGAGGTCAGGAGATCGAGACCAT